>NC_133770.1:176409887-176412658 GCF_003597395.2 Chelonoidis abingdonii | reverse complement strand
AGGGGGTGCGGGTGGGGGAAGGCCTAGAGTTGGGGGTGTGGGTGGGGAGGGAAAGCCCAGAGCTGGGGTAGCATGGGATGTATGGGGGGAAAGCCCAGAGATGGGGTGGGGGCAGCCAAACTTTTTTCACTTGGGGTGGCAAAAAACCTAGAGCCGACGCTGGGTCTTGTTCTCAAGACCTTTAATCATTCTTCTCTGGACCCTCTCCAATTTCTCACATCTTTCTTGAAATGCGGTGCCCAGAACTGGACACAATACTCCAGCTGAGGCTTAACCAGCGCAGAGTAGAGTGGAAGAATGACTTCTCGTGTCTTGCTCACAACACACCTGTTAAGGCATCCCAGAATCATATTTGCTTTTTTTGCAACAGCATCACAGTGTTGACTCGTATTTAACTTGTGGTCCACTATAAACCCTAGATTCCTTTCTGCCGTACTCCTTCCTAGACAGTCTCTTCCCATTTAATTTTTCTAAATATTCTTTAATCTGTTATTTCCCTATTTTGGGCATAGATCTTTGCACCTTGTTGTTAACATGAATTGTGTTAAGCACCTGGTCCCAATTAACCTTTTTATTGAAAACTGAAGCAAAAAAGGCATTAAACACTTTAGCCTTCTCTGTGTCATCTGTTACTTGCTCTCCTTCCCCTTTTAGTAATGGGCTTATGCTTTCCTTCATCATTCTCTTACTTTCTATGTATTTATTGAACTTCTTATTGCCTTTTATGCCCCTAACTGATTGTAGTTCATTTTGTGCCTTCGCCTTGCTGGTGTCCTGACACGCCCGTGCTATTCATGTATACTCATCCTTAGCAATTGTCCTTATTTCCACTTTTTGTATGATTTCCTTTTGATTTTCAGTTCATTAAAGAGCTCCTGATGCAAACATACTGGTCTCTTACGATTCCTCCCACCTTTCCTCCACATCCTTATGGTTGGCTCTTCCAAGTTACATGACCCCACCCCTAAATGATAATGTCGATATGACAAATGAGATTATTAAATCAGAGAAAAGTCAGGAAATAAGTTGGCGTCCTTGAGCCTATACACTTCAAAGGGCTTCATTAAATATTTGCGCAAAAGTATGGCAACTAATACAAAATAATCCATAGTCTGTGTGCACATAGCGGTATTATAGACATGGGTTAGTGCATTATTTTCATGTGGCCCAATGGATACAGCATTGGACTAGGATTCAGGGGACCTTGGGTCTATTTCCATTTCTACCCATGATCTGCTGTTTGACCTTAGAAGGGTCATTTCATTTCTCTGTGCATCAACTTCCCCATCTGGAAAACGAAGAAAGAAAGATCTGTCCTCCTATGCAGTGCACTTTGACAGCTATAGGAGGAAAACACTGGTAGCACTACCTGTAATTAAAATTTCCCAACATTTCCTATTCTACAACCCTGTTTTCAGTTGCTTGTAAGTATATCAAACTTCAGCTCATTCGGCTGAAAATTTCCCCGCTGTGGTTTGCCTCAGACTGAATTTTTTGTAAAGCTTCAGCAAAAATGGTCTAGGGCAGCAGTTCTCAAACTTTAGCAACCCAAGGCTCCCCATTTTGATTTAAAATGTTTTGGGGACCCTCAAATCCCCCTGCTCAACCCCAGGCCCTGCCCCACTCAATCCTTTCCCCCAACCCACCTCTTCCCACCCTGCTTCACTCCTTCCCCTCTCTTCCCTGCCTCTTTCCACCTCCTCCCTGAGAGCATCCTGTCCCTGCTCCACCCTCCTCCCTCCCAGCACCTCCTGCACACCAGGGAACAATTGTTCCCTGGCGTGCAGGAGGCGCTGGGAGGGAGGGGGAGGAATTGATCACTGGGGCCTACGGACCCCCTGGAGTACCCTCACAGACCCCCAGGGGTCCACGGACTCCAGTTTGAGAAACTCTGGTCTAGGGCACTTGATTGAGAGTCAGGAAATCCAGATCCAATTCCTAGCTCTGCTATAGATTTCCTATGGGATCTCAGGCAACAGCCTTAATCTATCCTGTTCCTCAGTCCCCCTCCTGTAAAATGGAGGTAAGGCCTCCCTACCTTACAGGGGTGTTATAATGACAAATCCATTAATGATTGTGAAGTGCTCAGATACTATGGGAAGGCCATGCAAGTACCGAGATAGATTGAACTAGGGAAATGATCAGGTCCTAAATGTTAATCAACAGCTACCACTGTAGAAAATTAAACAATACTAAGGTGTCCCAAGAATATTCAGAAAAATCATTTGAGGACCCAGGCAGGGAACTAAGACTTCAGTTATATATAATCACAAATGTGACGATGAGAGGAAAATGTAATAAGACCACTGTAACCTGCAGAGCCAACCCAGAGATCTATATATCTATATATATTTTATAAAACGTACAATCAAACTGATCAGACTACAGTTAAGCTACTAGAATAGGAAGTCATTGCCAGAGATGGGTGATCCCTGTGGAGCTGGAATTTCTGAAAATCTCTAATTATTTTGGGAAGACTCCAGGAAAATCTGCAAACTCCACTGCCATCTAATTTAAACTCATGGTTTTCTAAGGCAGATTAATTTCAACCTTTATATTTTTGGGACTAGGCGAAAGCTTTTCTAATCATTTAGGATAGAAGAGCATTTTTGGACGTCGACTTGCTAACCTAGTGAGGAGGGCTTTAAACTAGGTTCGATGGGGGAGGGTGACCAAAGCCCAAAGGTAAGTCTCAAAGAGGGAAACCTGGAGGAAGGGATGGAACTTGGAGAATGCGGGGTTTGTAATGGCAGGGAGAAAGGAGAAAGTAA
>NC_133770.1:176351864-176407068 GCF_003597395.2 Chelonoidis abingdonii | reverse complement strand
ATCTCCATCTTTAGAGCTATTTAAAGTCCGGCTAGACCGCACCCTGGCTGGGATTATTTAGGGAAAATGGTCCTGCCTTTAGCAGGGGGTTGGACTAGATGACCTCGTGAGGTCCCTTCCAACCTTTTGATTCTATGATTCTATGATTCTATGATTCTCCCACCAGCAACCAGGCTAGCAAAAGTGGAGGGTCCTCCATACAGTGTATTTACTGAATTTGTTTTTTCCATTACAATTTTTCCCTATTCTCCCCCATCTCTGATCCTTTTTCAAATTCCCCTGAATTACTGTTCACTTTCATTTTCCCCTGGATTGTTTCCTCTGTCTCTTTTCTCCGTCTTTCCTAAGCAGAGGCCAAACCCAGTAACACTGGAGTCTGAGTGGAATGTTCACACCCACAGTGTTAGCGTGGGTTCAAAATTAGCCAAGACATGTTCATACATTCCCCAAGTAGTTAGTCCCCCTTACACTTTCCTACTATTTATTAACAGTTAAATCTCTTCCCTGAACTAGCCTTCCCCATCCTTTCACAAATGGCAGGGGGGAACCCTTGAATCCTTTGCCCAGGTGTGTTTATAGCTGAGTACTAGAATAGTCAATTAGAGTTTTTCATTTATGCAATTTAAAATTCCCACATGTGCTTAGTAAAACTCCAAATGAAGAATTGCCATTAAATAGCAATTACACTGAAAGAGCAGTAGCTTCAATATTTAAAGTGACAAAGCACCACTTGTACTAGCACACAACCAGTTTGAATCAAATAACTGTTTTAAATTAGTGATCCCCCTGCAAGACAGCACAGAAAGGGAAATTAACTCTCAAACATCTAATCAAACTAATGGCTTAGAAACCACCACTCCACAAGGAATTTTACAGAAGTGGCTAAATACTAAAGCTAAATACTAGTAACTAAATAGACAACAGTGAGTTTCAGCCTATCTGAGTCCTCTCCAGAAAATTCCTGTTCAATTATGAGTAACAGATTGCTCAAATTAAAGAGGCATTGTTGTGTCAAAATTTTGGTTTTTATAAAACAAGCTTTGGCAAAACCTACAACTGCAGAAGTGTTTCCCTGATTTTTCCCCATTCCAATTAAATATTGTCTGACAAAACATAGAAATATCTGTGCAGTTTGCAGGTTTGAACTAAAGGTATAAGAACCTGAAAGTAATATTGACTAGTCATTACTCCTCTTATTTAAGATTCAGTTTCTAGTCTAGTTTCATTGTCCAAGCTGGAAAAAAAAATGCACAAAAGTAAAGACAGACAAATAGGGAAAAGGAAGATTCGATTTTTAAAAAAATAATCTATTTGAATAATCTAAATTGTTAACATTATTGACAACAAACAGTGGGTAAAGGTATGTGTTTTTAAAAATGTATGATTTTTAATCTCAAAATGTCTTCTTATTCCAAAAATTGCATAACAATGAAGTGTTTTCATAGGTTACACAAAATGTGTAATCAAATTAATCTTAACAAAGTGTGGTTTTATATCTAATTTTTATCTCTACGTGTAATGTATGGAAATTGAAATCCACAATTAGCCTATCACAGCCTCCTAATTCCATTAAATACACCTCTTCCTCAGTATAACGCAACCCGATATAACACAAATTCAGATATAACGCGGTAGAGCAGTGCTCCGGGGGGACAGAGCTGCACACTCCGGTGAATCAAAGCAAGTTCAATATAACGCGGTTTCACCTATAACTCAGTAAGATTTTTTGGCTTCTGAGGACAGCGTTATATCCAGGTAGAGGTGTATAGGGTGTAATAATACTCTTAGACTGGCAATTCAGCTAGTTTTCCCCATATTCATTCATAACCTTCAAGCAATTACCACCTTAGGGTGGTATCATATCTAGTCTGCCACTGCATGACTCCCATCAAACAGAGAGGACTTTGAGCCAAACCCCTGAATCTGAATACTCCCAAATATTTGTGACTCGGACCTTCCTATAGCAGCAATATAAAAGATAATGGCATGGCCTTCACAGGAGCTAAGGGTAGCTCCCCACTTTCTCTTCTACATCCCCATCACATGCCGACTAGTCAGATTCAACACACTTTCACACTTACACAATCCCATACAGAATGAGCTTATATTACAGTGACCTCAGACATGGACAGTTCAATACCTTGATGTTTAAGCAGTTATCTTGTCACCGTGGTTGAGCTAGAATTAGCCAACTACTCACTATGGGCCTGATCCTGCAGTACTGAAATGGACTAGAGCTATACTACTGACTTTAGTGAGTGCAAGATCAAGCCCTAAGCTCGAATCTCAATGGGGCTCTCTGAGTGGGTGCAGAGGTCTGCTCAAATGGATATCATTGCAGGATTGGGGCATAGGACGTGACTTTATGCAAATATTTTTCATATGTTCATTGTCCACTGGAAGCTCAATGGTGGCATTCAGGATTGGGGGAAAACAGTGAGACTAGAAGTCGAATGGCAGCAATCGCTGTAAGACTTGCTCACTAGACTGTGCCATGGAACGACCAGTTTGCAAGAGCTCACATTCTGCCATATGAGCTACCAAATATTTAAGCACTACATGCAGTAACCCAATAAGTGCATGAATTCAACAGAAGCTGTTGTGTGCTCAGGACTTTTCAAAATCACGTCACCTATTTAGGAACCTAACTTTAAACATCTATATTGCAAAATCTCAGCCATAAAGTATAACTTTAGAGAACAAGGACCTTGCAGTCAAAGATGTTAATTTGTACATTTCAGCTGACTACTTAATGAAATGCATATCTCGTACAAATATTTGCTTGATATATTGGTATCCAAATATAATTTAGGTATATTAGCTGAAGCACTAACGAGATTAATAATTATATTTGCTTTGTAAAGGTCTCCTTTACAGAAATCAATTAAATGTGCCTGATGAATGTTCATTAAGCTCTACAATAAGCTTTTCCATCAATTGCCAAGTTACTATCTTTTAGGTATGATAGTATAACACCACTTCATAGAAAGAGTCCAGCCAGAGCCAGAAAATCCTGAGCCAATGCTCTTTAGTAGTTCTCTGCCAGAAAGGATTTATTTTTCTTTCAAAATAACTCATTTGACTCAGATGCAAACATTTGCAAAACTGGGCTCATGTCTATTGAATGCATTCTACTGATGGAGCAAAGATAAGTAGACAGTGTAGAAATATTATATGTTGTACATTAGACACCATGTACTATAGCAGCTCAAAGAAATGCTAGAAGTAAGGACAGGACCCTGGGGTAATCTCAGGATTTCAGAAAAGAAAATGATTACAGGCTTCCAAAATAACTAACTATTTTAAGTGTTGGCAGGAATCTTGAAGAAAATTTTGAAGATGAGCAATAGAAGGTAGAGAAGACCTCACCATGATGCCAACAAAACCCAATCTGCTGATCATGGTTAGAAAGGCAACAAGATGTCACTATTCCTCTTCCCCTTCTCCTGTTCTTCCTATCTCTAACCCCAATTTAGAACAAAAACAAACCAACCAACCTACAATACATGTAGCTAACAAAGCAGTATCGATTCTTCCCCAGATTCATTTCCTTGGATGTTGTGTCCACATCCCTTACCCCCTTCTCTGATTGTGTCTTTAAATTGCAAACCCTCAGACACTACGATAGTGAGCACTGTCTAAGAACCTGTACAGACTAGACAAGCCCTTCAGGGCAATGATTGTCTCTTTGCCATGTTTGTACAACGCCCAGCACAACAGGCCCTCAATCCTGATTCAAGCCTTCTGGTGCTTCCATAATACAAATATTTACTACTACAATTACTCCTGCTTCCTCCAGCCCATGAACTCAAAGGAAAATTACATAGGAGTGCAACAAAAATAAAAAGCTGAAATGAGAGCAGGTTTACATTACACCCTGATGCAGAGGTAGTCAGAGGAAGTGGCTTTTTTTTTCTTTTGCCTATAAGCAGTGTCTTGAATGGAAGTGGAAGGAGTTCAGCACCTTCAGGCTCAAGCCCCCATGAATGTATAAGGCACAAGGAATAGGAAAGAAAGCTGAACAATTCTAGTAAGTCCTGATTCAAAGACAATGGAAGTCAAAGGGACTATTCCCATACTTAAAGATAGGCATTTGAATACGTGCTTGCTGGAATAGTGCCTTTGTGCACAAATGGAATGAACAGTATCATACTGTAACCTAGTGGTACTCAATCTTGAAGAGTAAGAGCATCGCTTCTCATCAAACAGGTTCTCAGAGAGCCACAAAAGAATTATGTTTTGTATTTGGGATACAGAAATGCTTTATTAAAATTTGTTACACGCAAGAGCTCATACAGTAAAAACAAACAAACAAAAAAACCAGCCACATACATGTTACATTCTGAGCAATATTATTTAGAAAAATCGGTGAGAAATCTGGCGCTCAGAATCTGTCAGCACTTTTGAGAAGGCTTGTTCTGTCAATGTCACTGCCACCCACCAATGTCTATGTGTTTGTGTTTGAAGAGCGCTATTTCACCACCCCCCACCACTCTCACTGGCAGCCACACCATTCATCTCAGCACAATTGTGACACTGCTCTCAAGCCTAGAAAGAGAGCCAGATACACGGCTATGAAGAGATTCAGACTGGGTATCACTGCAATAAGAGGTATAACCCATTTCACTTTACATAAAATATTTTGGTTGCTATCCTTGTGGCCATTTTGACCTGTCTACAAATTGGACGTTGTGGGCCACATTTATCTCTGATGTAATTCCAATGGGCTTTTGTTACCTGGCCTCATGAGTGTCCCTGTCATAAGTAGATAGGTAAGGGTTAATTTTCTTTTACCTGCAAAGGGTGAACAAAGGGGGAACCAAACACCTGACCAGAGGACCAATCAGAGATCTGGATTTTTTTTAAAGTTTGGGAGGGAACTGGAAACTCTGGGTCTTTTTGTTTTCCTCGGCTGTGAGTAAACAAGCTTTTCTTCTAACTCCATCTTCTTTCAAATATTCTACTATCAAGTGTGAGTACAAAGGAACCAAAGTAATCGGCTGTGATGTGCTTTGATTTGTATTTATATGGGTGTTGATTTGGCTGGACTGGTTATTGGGGCTAATCTTTTAAATCAGACTGTTTATTCAATATTAGTTCTTAATAAAGCAAGAGCCTGTCTGATCCTTAATGCAGTATTATTGTTCTGTATTTTCTTTCTTTTATATTAAATTTTCTTTTAAAAACTGTGAAAGTTCTTTTCCTAGTGAGGCAAAGGGAGAGGATTTCTGTGCCCGGAGTCCTGTTACATCTGTGACAGGCTAGGGAGAAGCGAGGAAAAAGTTACGGGAAAGAGAGAGAGACGAAATCACTCTGTTCCCTGGTGCTTAAGGCTTTCATCTTTGGAGAGACGGAGACTGCAGTTTCTTGTATTAGTCATGTAAAGAGATTGGCATCAATCCCTCAGAGCGGAACAACGGGAGAGAAGAGGGAGGAGGGAGGGGAGACCATTCCTTTGCGGTCAGACTCATTACTTTCTGAAGTCTTGGGGGTCCCTCCAGGGAAATTGGGTAGGAGGCCAGAGAGGGGGGTCCCCCCCAAGGTAATTGGGGGGAACCCAGGCTGATAGTAGCCTCAATACTATCTGGTGGCAGCGAAATAAGATCCCAGCTGGGTATAAGCTTGGGGAGGTTCACAGTAAGCACCCAGATTTTGTACGCTAAAGTCCAGATTTGGGACAGACGCTTACCACAGTCCCCCTCTAGAGGTTTTCTCCCTGTCTCATCAAGGACACCTTCTCTTTCCTTTTCTTCTGCCTGTGTTGGATCAGACACCTAAACTTTCTCTGCACTAGAGCAATGCTAGCCAGAACTGTATTAAAAACATGGTTCTTGCTATAAGGGTGCTAAATGTCTCTCTTCTATGGCCCTTATTACTGCAACTGCTGAATGCTTCAGTCTTTAATCCATGTATCCTCACAATACCTCGATTTTATGAATAGGGAACTGAGTCACTGAGAGACTAAGTGACTTGCTTAAAGTCACACAGGAAGTCAGCAGCAGAGCAAGGAACTAAGCAGTTCTGGGTTTAGAGCTCTGAGTCACTACAGAGAATTCTTTCCCAGGTGTCTGGCTGATGGGTCTTCCTGACATGCTCAAGGGCTAACTGATCAATATATTTGGGATTGGGAAGGATTTTCCCCTCAGGTCAGATTGGCAGAGACCCTGGGGACTTTTGCCTTCCTCTGCAGCATGGGGCATGGTCACTTGCTGGTTTAAGCTAGTGTAAATGGTGAGTCTCTATAACTTGAAGTCTTTAAACCCTGATTTGAGGACTTCAGTAACTCAGCCACAGGTTATGAGTCTATTACAGGCGTGGATGGGTGAGCGACTGTGCAATGATGGTCCCTTCTGGCCTTAAAGTCTATGAGATATTTCTCTGGAGTCTCAGGTTAGCACCCTAACCATTGGGCCGTCATTCCTCTCTAAGTAACAGGGTTCTCCTGGCCAGTGTGGACAGAGTTAAACGGTTATAGACCAATTCTTTTTTTAAAAATATATATAGGCTGAAGTCATGGTTGTAGTGAAGTCAATGGCAAAACTCCCATTGACTTTAAACCTCAATATGGCCAGGATTGTACCCATGATATACTAGAGTGGTGGATCTAGTCTCTGGCATGGTTTTATAAGCTGGTTTGTAAAAAAGTTCATCCTTGTCCGTGCTGACTTGGGAAAATGTGTTAAGGAACTGGCTGGTGTTGCCTGATCTTTCAGATGATATATTAATTATATTGATTACTTAAGAATCCCCAGTTATCACTTTGAGGGTTGACAGATTCTTGCCCCAAGATCGGGCCCAATGTTATTTAAATGATTATATAGTTAGGAACCATGATGTGCACAGTTGCAACACTCACACTATAGGAACTCTTTTATATTTACAAATATAGTTTATTAATACATTTAGCACATTAATACGTTTAGTCACAAACAGGGCCGCCCAGAGGATTCAGGGGACCTGGGGCAAAGCAATTTTGGGGGCCCCTTCCATAAAAAAAATTGCAATACTATACAATACTATATTCTCATGGGGGCCCCTGTGGGGCCTAGAGCAAATTGCCCCACTTGCTCCCCCCACGGGCCGCCCTGGGAAAAATAAACCTTCTGCATCTCAGCACAAACCCAGTCTTGAGAAAACTTCTTTACAAGGTATCACTGGTTTCAGCCATCAGCTAGTGCTAAAGGCACTAAAGACCTCATTAGAAGGGTTGATTGTCTGTTTCAACTTTTCTGGATGAGACTGGGCGGGGGGTTAAAACAGAACAAATCAGCGGACAATGTCGCTTTTCTTCAATTTGGTTGTAGGTTTTTTTAATTGAAAGCGAATTAGTCTGCCAAAACTGAATTGTTTGGGTTTTCAAGCTGTGTGCAAGCATATTGCTGCTTGTCGTGTTTGATTGTTTAAGAACACATAAAACAATTTCTGCTTGATCCAAACTTGCTAACACTGTAGTTGTGACAAACGCTGCTCATCCAGTCGAGATTTTCCAGGTTTCTGATACTCTGCTGGCTTCCCTGCTACTATCTGTCTCCATTTAGCTCTTGGCGTTACTTTGGTTAGACATAGAACGGCACAACTGGCTCAAACCAAAGGTACAGTCAGCCGTATCCTGTTATGCAGAGGCCAATGCCAAGTGTCCTCAGAGGGAGTAAGACCACAGGTGATGATCAGGACTCTCTCTCTGTCATTCGTCTCCAAACCCCCTGACAATAGAGGTAGGCACTTCTTCCCTCCTGGATAGCATTAATGGATTTAACATCATGCATTTTACTGTTACCTCCTGAGATCGGCTAGGGGTCGCCACGAATGGAGACGGTTCCGTGGGGTTGTCTTTCGATTGCGAAATTGTGAGAATTTGAGTAGTTCGATTCGGATCTAGATGAATGACTTGTGAACTGAAATAGACGTCAGGATATAGTCACCATGCAAGTGATGGACAAAGGTATTAAATATAACGGAGTTTGGTTCTCACGGGGTCAGGACTCCAGGGGGTCACGAGGTTATTCTGAGGGTTCAGGTGTCAACCTCACAAATCCTGCCTTTGCTCAGTCATTTATATATGTTTTAATATATAAAAGTGTTTTTAATTTATAAAGGGAGAGTCAGGGTTTCCTATGTGAAGGCCGGTGCCAAGTATAAAAGTTTGGAACCACTGAATGTATCCTCTGGAGCCTCAGGGAATAGGGGGGGTGGGTCTCCTTGGTAGGTTGGATGGACATATTGTATTCGTATGTGATCCTCTCCCCAGTGGCTAAATTTTAATGAAGCTCCGCTCCCCTGATCATTCCCGTTGGTACTGCATTAAATATTAGACTATAATTTGGACTTCTGAGAAGGCGCAGCGCTCAGTCCTATGGGTACAGCTTGGCGCTTTCGCGAGCTCAACTGTGAATGAGCCTTGAGGTAGGAAGATGTGCCTCCCACAGCTGGCCTGCACCCCTATTTACTCACCTGCACACTCCTGCCCCGACATGCTTATCCCCCTACAGATCCCCAACCATCCTGTCCTTGCCCCCTTCAGAGGACAAAGGGAGAACTCTGCTCATTCTGACCTCGCACTGAATCTCTCCAAAGTGAGTTTGACAGGGAAGAGAAAATAAATCTGTCTTGAAGATAATCTTCATCTGTCTGGGGTATGCTTGCAAAAGGCACTCTCCGCGTTAAGGCATCATGCGATCAAGCAGTATGGAGGTCAGGTCCGGGCTAGAGGACGAGGTCAGGTTACCCTATAAGAGCGTTGAAGGCCGGGTGGGTGCGCTGTGGGGCTAGCGGGGCAGACTGAGTAAGCTTAACTAGCTAGTGGGTTCTGGTAAATGAGAGTCTGGAGAAAGCATGAAACGTGTTAGGAAGGTCTGGTGAGCTGGGTGGGGGGCTGGGACGTGTGCCGGTCGGCAGGGAGGAGTCTTATGTCCTGAGGCTGTCGCCGGAGTGGCATGGGACGATTGACAACCCAACTTTGACACTCCTTGGGATTCCGCCCTGGTAAAAAACATCGCTCCCCAGTTGCTCTCAGGGATGCTCGTTTCCTCGTGATCTTATAAATTTGTTGAACTGACGTGCTTAGCATAATTTTATATAATTTCTAAGTGGCCAATCTTCTGGCATGCAGGACTAATTATTTCCGTGGCGGGTGGGATGTAATTTTATTGTTATATATTGATATTGATAATTCAATTCTGGGTTTTTGCTTTTGCTGCTTTCTTGTCTGTTTACGTTGAATGTTGCAATGTTTTCCTATATCGTTTGTTTACGTCTCTCAGTTTTCATATATGTTTGTTAGTGCTTTTATGTTAGGTGCGGTTTGTTATTTCTTGTTCTTTATTTGTTTCTTCTTGGGTCTTTACATTCAGTAGTGTGTATGGTATTTAACGCGTTTATGATTGGAGCAGTGGATAATGACTTGAAAATTTATGTTCGGTGGTGCTTTGGTTTGTTGGTCCTCCTCTATTAAAAGGTGAAGTATGTATCGTGTATTGCTTTAGTACTAAGGTGCTGGTGGTCTTATGTTAGGAATTTATATATAATTAGTGTATGCGTCGCTACTCATCTACTACCAGTATTAATATAAAGTATATATAAGTTAGTGCCTCGTTGAGCGGGGCTCCTTGCATAGTATCGGTTCTGATTATACTGATATATTCGGTGCTGTGTGTGGGCAGGGATTTCCTGTTGTAATGTAGCTAGTAGTGCTCAGAATTCCTATTTTGCTGCATACTGGGGTTTTTGCTTGGTCGTTGTATTTGTTAAAGGTCTAAGGCTCCAGTTCTGTTAGCTTGCTGTATGTTTGGCCCTACACAGCACCGCACCCTCTAGGTCCGCCCTGAACTTTGGAAGCCCCTTTCATGGTAGTGAAAGCAGCCTCTCAAAATCCCCCCTCATTCTTCTATTCTGCAGAGCTATATAATCCAGTTCCCTCGGGTAGCTCTTCCCTCTATTGTGCATATAATTGTGCCGCCCAGCCCTTACTGCTCACTTATGTTGCCGTCCTAATGGTCTGTCTTTCAGACCCCCCAGAACGCCCACAATCCAACCCCCCCCATCCCTGTCCTCTGACCGCTCCCCAACCTCTTCCCCCTCCCTGTCCTCGGGACTCCCTGCCCCTTAGCCAACCCCCCCGGCCCCTTATCCCCGGCTCCCCCCTCACCCAGAGCCTCAGCGCATCCAGCAGCATCCCTCGACAGCTCCAGCGTGGCTCCGGCGCGGCCAGGTCCCCTCCCTACTCAGAGCCGCTTGGCAAGGGGGTGGGGCTGTGAGCTCCAGCGGGGCCTGAGCTCAGCTCCCTCCGCTCAGCCTGGAGCTCGCAGCCCTGCCTCCAACCGCGCAGCTCTGAGAGAGAAGCCCCACTGCACCGCTGTTCAGGGGACGGTCCTGGATGCGCTGAGGCTCCGGGAGAGGGATGGAGACAGAGTAGGGTGGGGCCGGGAAGGGAGCCTCAACCATTCTCGTGCAGGCCTGTGCGGAACCCGGGGCCTGGGACAAATTGCCCCACTTGCCCCTCCCTCTGGGCATTCCTGGTCACAAACACCCTAGTTCAGTAGGCAGATAGAGATGCTACAGAATATACATCTGCACATTCATATACTCACACCATCCCTTGTTGAACAACCTGACGTGTTAGCCATCATCTTCCTCATCACCATCACCTTCCCTATCATCACCAGTGGCCCTCATTCTGGCACTGCCAAAGGACTACATCTCTCTCTCCCTCCGCCCCCAGGCTGGGATGCTACTTTTATAATGTTACTATAATATCGTATATGCATATTCAATAGTGGGTTTTGTTTTGCCTTTTTCCTTATTTGTATTTCACCTTACTAATGTTGGGATGTATTTTTCCTATATGTTAGTATATCAGTGATCTCAGCTTCTTACCATATATGTTCATCTGTTACCAGGGCCCTTTTATGGTTAGGTAGCACGTTTGTTATTTCTGTCCTAATTTGTTATTTTGGGTCTTTCCAAGTTCCAAGTTGTGGTGTACCTGGTAACTTTAAAAAGGTATGAACTTAGGAAGCCCCCCATGCCAACCTGCTTTAACACATCCTCTATGTTAAAGGTGGTAGCCATATATGGACCTTATGCTTTAGCTCATCACCATCTATCTAGGTGAAAGGTCCCAAACATATGTATGCTAAGTTTGCTTTAGCTCAACATACAGGATGCGGCCTGCAGGTCCCTTATGTTACGGCCAAAATATACTCTAATATAAACCTATTATAATAAAACAAATAATTAAACCCATAAGAAAATAAGCAACTTATAAGATATATATGCAAGCAAGCAGGCTATCCTTAGATGCATCTCATGTATCTGTTATCTACGTCAGTTCATTGGCAGGACATTTCTGTGGTTGAATCATGTACCTACGTACCAGTGCTCAGAACTTCCCCTTAACCTCTATTTTCAGCTCCCCAAATACTTGGGGTTTTCTGTTGGTCTGTTTATCTGTTCAAAGGTCATAGGCCTCAAGCCTTATGCTAGCTTGCTGAAGCTAATGTCTTACAGGATACAGGCCTGTAGGTTTCTTGCATTACTGCTGAAAATAATGCAACACAGTCCATATAATAGACAAGCTAGGCCACTGGGCTACAGTAGCAGTGAATATAACAAAGGCAAACTATCCCACTGGGCTACACTGGCAAACAAATGACCCAACACCATCCTGGTCAGCATGGCTCCAGCAGTAGCATACATGAGATCTAGACTATCGGCTCTCTTTGACACCCTCCCTTGCACTCTGGGTCACATTAACCAAGTATGGACAGTATCTTTGTTTTAAATAATTATATAGTACAGTGTTCAAGAAGGGAGGGTTGTGGTGGTTTCACAGCTTTAGCTTGAGTTCACCCATGGCCTGATACTGATAAATGATCTCTGCCAAGGATGACTTATCCCCAAAGCTCACAGAAATCCTGCAGTGAGAAAGAGTATATTCCCTTTGCAATATACTAGATTGACTCATGTTGGGTACTGAAGAAGGTGTCCCCCTGATCTCCTTAAAAGGTCTCTGTCATGGGGGGGCTGTTAGCACTGCCTATTAATGTTGCCTGACATTTCCCATTATAAGACCCTGTTTTCAGTTGCTTATAACTTTGCCAACTTTATTCACTTGGGCTGAAGTTTTCCATGATGGGTATCTGGGTCAGGCTGAATTCTTTGGGGAAATTTCAGCCAAAATAATTCAGTTATTTCCAAGAACCAGTCTAGGGGGACATAATTTGTTCTGCTAATTTTAAAAAATGCTGGCACTGTTTTCATTTTAAAAGCTCTAGCCCTCTCATACTTTGGAGCAGGGACTTGCTATTTGGCAGGGCAAAGAGGAGGAGGTGATCTTTATGTCAGGGATGTGCTTTTCCTGTCCCATGAAAATCTACCCACACTTTATACGCCTATGAAGAATCAGCATCCTCACATACTCAGTAGACTTTATAGTTTAGCAGCTAAAATCACTGAAGATTTGGTCCTCTCTGAGCATACTCTATCCCCTTACAGCTCCTAGTGCTGACTGGCCTGCACGTGCTCCATCTACACAGAGCAACTGAGCATGTTCCAGCCCAGGGCTAGAGAAGCAAAGCCAGATTTTCCCTGTAATTGCTGTGCCCAGCTGCTCCAGGCTAGGATGAGGCTGGGCACCAGAACTGACACCGGGGAGCATGTCGCTCCTGTACTATCAGTGACTGCCCTGTGGGTGCCTAAGCATCATGCAGGAGGAAGTCAGACCGGGAGGGAGTCTGGTGAGACTGGGATGTAGGGAGACTGTGTCTGGAAGTTGGTGGGAGGAAAGGCTCAGACTGGAACCCAGGAAGGATGGGAGGCTGGAACTGGTTGGGTAAAAAGAGTGGGGCTGTGAGTCAGAGAAGACTAGATAGCCTGGGGTCTGCTGGGCAAGGAGACTGGAAGCTGGGCATAATGGAGAGGCAGAGACTGACTGAGCCAGAAGCAAGACTGGGACCCAACGAGAGAAATGGGGTGGGGACTGGGAACCAGCTGGTGAGGAGAGGACATCATTGGTTATGATTATGAGTAAATATTTTTTGTTTAAATGAGGAATAAATGACAGATTCCCCCTGTCCCTCAGAACCCTTGACAAGTATGAATACATGCAGCCCTGCTACATAGAGTTTATCACAGGCTAAGGGGGAAATTTGATGGGATTCCCCTTTGTTAAAAGATTGGCAGCACATCACAGTAGGTGAATCAGATTAAATCACATCATATCACATGATATATTTAACTGCTCAACAGGAGACCTATAAACACTTCAAAGAAACAGAAGGATGAATAAAAGTGTGTGCTTATCTGGGGACTGCAGGGGTATTCCTGTGCTTTTTAAATTTAGAGGTGGATATCAACAGCTGTATGTTTTTCTGTTATCAAGAGCAAAGAAAAATGTAGGGCTGTATAAACAGAGAACCCTTGAGCTTTATTGTTTTAAAATCTAAGGAGACAAAGAGGAGACGAACTCCTAATTTCAAAAGGAAGAAAACAGGTGGGAACGCCAAAAAATAAAGCACTGTAACAACATTACTCAGTGTAAACTATCCTACTGTATGAGATATATAAGCTATAATTATATTTTACCGTGGAGAGGGTACAGCTTATAGCAGGGTTGGTTGGTTCATCCATGCAATAAAACAATTTTCATCATTCATATCCAACTAGATACAGCTACCTGCAAACGGATGTTGCTGGCCAGTAGAATCGATGGACCTGTTTAGCTAAAGCTGGTGTAGTGAGGTCTATATTGTACCTATCTGCACTAACCTCACTATCTCTAGCCTAGAGCAGATTCACACTGAGGGAAGGCAGGCGTGCTTCACTGGGTTTTTGCACTTTGTGGGAGACACAGATGTAAGTTATGACTCAGCTCCATTGGAAACCAACCACTGGGGACTAGATAGGAAGTTTTGGTTGTCTTCTCTCATCAGAACATCCCTCAGAGGCCTTGAACCAGTAAATAAATAAATCAGGTCTTAGATCAATAAATACTCCACCTCCTCCCATGTGTCATTTCTATTCGTCAGCAGTTTCCATTGTGTGTTTCTCTTGCACACTGTGGTCTTAAACATAATCAGTAAGCTGAAGTAAGAGGTAATCATCAACATTACTTCTGTTACAGATGAAACACTATATCAGAAGAATCCATTCATCATTTGCTGGACACAAAGGCCCCTGGAGTGTATCACAATCAGGCTCTACCCCAAAGGCTTATACATATATTTTCCACTTGGATTGCCAGTTCTGACAGCAGGGCTTGAACTGAGAGGGCATCAGGGAGACTGTAATCCCCCTTGTGAGAATATTTTAAATTAAGAAACCAGTTCAATACATTCAGGAAAGAACAGAATGGAAGGAAAGTTTCCCTTGTCAAGAGTGCTTAGAGCTTAATACAAGTGCAATGACTATCTCTAACTAAATCAATGGTACCACTGAAGCAATGATTGAATAATGTGTAAAAAAGTGATATGCAATGGGCAGTCAGCAACTGATGTTCTACACATCACAGGAGACTCAAAAGTTAAGACCAGTCTAACATGGAAATTAGGTTTGATTTCAGCAGCCAGCAAATGGTTTGCATCAAGTGCAAACTTCTGCTATAGACGAGGAAAGTTACAATTTACACCAGGGGAGCTTCAAAAGGCAGGTGTTCTCCATTGGCGCAAATTGCAGCTTTCCTTGTCTGTGGTAGGGACAGGGAACCAGACGCTTTTGGAGAAATATCCATGAACTGAAAATGAGGCTGGTGGGAGCAGATTCACCAGTATGCTGAACCTGGCCCAGAAATAACAATGAAAGGTAAAGAGGAGTTTGAGTGACATAGATGGGAAGGAATTTGAGGTGAGGGACAGTTGAACTCCTGGACTAAGTAAGGACTCTTGTGATAAGTAAACACTTAGGGCAAGTCAAACGGAAAACACTGCATCAGCACTTTTGAACCGATGCAGCTGTGCTGCTGTAGCACTTTAAAGAAGACTCTCTAAGGCAGTGGGAGACAGCTTTCCCAGCAGTGTAGTTAATCCATCTCCCCAAGAGGTGGTAGACCTGGCGCTGTCTACATGAAGGGGTTAGGTCAGTAAAACTGTGTCACTCAGCAGTGTGTATTTTTCTTACCCCTGAGCAATGCAGTTATACCAATATAGGTCTCTGGTGTAGACCAGATCTTAGACTTTTCAAAACTAGGAAACCCCACTCCTTTTAAGTGATTGGTAATAGCTACATCAAAACCATCTATCCAATAGCTTTCTTCCTTCAAAAACCACAGAGTGTTTTGTCACATACGTAGTCAGATTAGGGGCTCCTCAATGAGGTTTCTCAGTCTAACAGTTAATAGGGTTAATTAAGCAGAGCATTATGTCATTGGTTGGAATGCTTGAAGTATAACAAGTTAATTAGTGCTTCCAAGAAAGCATTGTGAAAATGGTATGCAGGGAAAGACTATCATTAGACTGTCCATGTACCTGAAGGCTGTAATTCTTGTTGTGCCAAGATCCTTCCTGGTGTAATTGCATTGAAGTCAGTGGGGTTACATCAGAGGCAAACTTGTCCCATGAACCTAAATGATCTTTAGTGAAGGAGTGTATGTGTGTTGGGTGGTGAAGAGTAAAAAAATAAATAAACCCTTAGCTCTTTAGAAAGCAGGAGGCTTTAGGTAAGAACTGTGCGTGGGTGTGTAATTGTGGGTGTTCACACAAGCTTACAAGCAAAACAAAGAAGCTGCTTCAGTTGAAATTTTGACTGAACACCTTGGGCCTGATTCAGCACATTCCTTTCACTTCGATATAACTCCCCAGATGTTAATCGGATTACTCCTGCCTCAGACCACGTTAAGAGGGAAATCAGGCTCTTGGTTTCTGAACACACACTACCACCAGCCAACTACAAATAAGAAACTGAATGATCACAGGCAATAATCAGATCTGACCAGGTTTGTACTATGGTTGGAGATGGACCTGAACCAAAACAGCTCCAGCTCCCAACTTTGGAAGAGGTAACATTCTGACAAAACCTAAGCAGCCAGTCGCCACCTCTGTAATGGGAAGAACCAAACGCTGGATCAAAACCACCTTAAGTTCTGGGGGAGTTTGGATCCTGAGCCAAGCTTGAGATGAGCCAGAGCTGAATCCATATCTATAATACCTGACCAGGCAAAAGAACCCCAGCCAGTATTACTTAGCTTGTGGCTCTGCACATAACTGGACATGCATCTGGTCCCACAGGACCACACAAACCATGACAGCATGACCCTTTTATTTTAGAGAAATCAGTTTCCATATGAGGACTACTTCACAGTCTGTCACTGGTTTATATGGACCATGTACATACTACTGTATTGTACACTATTTACCAGCTACCAAGAACAATAGCAGCACAAGGAATTCAGTTAAGATTAAAACTTCATCTTTATTTGCCTATGAATGGGGATGAAGCCATCATGCTATGTCGCAACTGTGGGTGACTCCACACATTATTATGAGCTACAAAAATATGGCACAATTTACTAGCACGTAAATCTGACATAAGGATGACCACAATTGGGAAGGGAGGGGCTAAAGAGCCCTTTGTCAGTGAAGTGAAGTTGTCATAGATAGAAGTGAACACATATATTAAAAAATGGAGGGCTCTATTTGTTGAGAGTGGAGACTTGCACCACAGCATCCCACACTTTTTCTGTGGAATTATTACACATGCCGGGCAGGGTGTAAGCAGGAAGGCTTCCATTAGGAAAAACAACACTTGACTGATTGTATGTTTGCACAACAGCATGCAAGAGGAATTTTGGTATACCCAGTCAGCAGAGCTGAGAGAAAAATGTGAGACTGGTCCCATTAGATCTCAACATACTAAGATGTTGTCATGATTTGGGGTTCAACCCAGACCAGTGAGAGGTTGTGTCATCACTTGGCCAGTAACCCTGAGCCCCTTCAAATTCTCTGCTGCTGTAGCTCCCTGTATAGATGCTCCCAGCCAGCGTACAAGTGTGCACAGAGTGTCCGCATGTTGAGCAGCCCTGGTTCAGCAACTCTGTCTCCAGCAACCTGCTTGTTATACCACAGCCCCACTCAGGTCTCCACCAGCCTTGGTTACATAATTTTCCCCAAAACTATCTGCCTGGAATGCCCAGCCCTCTCCTGCAACATTCAGAGGAGTAATAAGGTCCATTGTCTCTTTAAAGAGCCAAAAGCACAGAGCTTTAACTGGAGTTAATAATCACTTCAAGTCAAACAGTGTGGGGTTGATTTAGAATAAAAGTAAACCACATTTATTTAAGCAAAAAGGGGAAGATATTGAGTGAGATCAGGTATAAAGAATAAAGTCAGAAACTGTTACAAAAATCAAAGTGAAAAATGCTTTCTAGTGACTTAGACTTAAAAATACTACAATCTTGGTTCAAGGTAAGATTCTTACCACACCTCATTCAAGCAAGATTGCTGACCCCCACCTCAGTCAGGATCTCCCACAAAGTCCAAAGTGCTCAGATCCTTTGTCTTAGGTGAAAGATAACTCAGAGTTCTTTGACTCTCTCTCCTATAATCCAGTGAACTTTTGAAGTGTATCCGCAGCTTCTGCTGTGAGAAAAGGTGCCATGGAGTCTGATGGGGAAGATTCCATGCTGGTTTCTTCCCTGCTGGTATAATGCAAATTGATTTGTCCCTGCAGCCTCTGATATGTCAACGAATGGCCACTTGACTGTCATTGCCAATTGTCTGTGATTGCACCTAGATGGAGACATTGGCCTTTCCTTTGTCTGGAAAAAACCTGTTTACCCACTCCCAGATTTGTCTGGTTCAAACATATTTTAGTTCCACATTTGTACTGTCCTTTGGGCTTTTACCTTACATATATCATGCAAGAATATTAATGATCTGTGCACTATTGATTTACCAATGGTACCTTACTTGACATATATTGGATAGAAATTACAACATAAGTGAACTGGGGTACAATGAACTGGTCAGGCCAGCTGAAACTCCCTACCTGACACAAGTGAACCCCTTGCCCCCTGTCACTGGGATGCTCTTAAATTCACAGGTTACATTTACCTCCATTTTCTTCCTCTATTTTTCTTGTCTTGATAAAACCCCACCAGGGGATACATGTAATTTTCCCATTTCTTTCTAAGCCCTGAATCAGGAAATCATGCTTATTCAAGACAGCACTTAAACATATGCTTAACTTTAAAGTCAGTGGGATTTAACATGTGCTTAAGCGCTATCTTGAATAGGAACGGGTAAAACTCATGCTTAAGTGTTTTCCTGAATTGAAACCTAACAGAACATAGCATTCAAACATAAATCCATAGAGACTCGTGAATAAATGAATATTGGGGCATAAGTAAAGAGTAAGAATATCCATTCAACTCTATATCTTTGAGAGAGTGCTCATTGTGTATTCAGGTGTCTGGAAACACAGAGATGCTAGAGACCAAATTCACATACTCAAGACTTCTAAGCAAGTAGCACCCGGCTCACTTAGAAAGAGTGATTTAAAAATTAATTATAGGTGTACTTTGTATTTAAGGTCCCTTCCCTCCACCCCTTTTCTGTTGACTGCCCCATTTTCTTCCCTTCATGTGTCTCGTTGGGGAACAAAAATAAAAGTAGCCATATGCTCGGAAACTCTGAAAAGCATTTTTAGGCAAATTATCCAGCTGGTGTAAATTTATTTATATAAATTGATTTATACCAGCTGAGGATCATTTTTTCTCCAGAAAAAAATTCACTGATGGTACATAACTTTTTTCTTCCCTCATTCTTTGTTGTTAAGGGTGTATGCATAAAACAGGTTCTTTCTTTCTTAAGTGCTTAACTGTGCCAGCTGCATGTTGTCCACCTTACATCACTGCCCAAAAATAATCATGACAGTCCTTGTGAGCCTGTTCCTATGAGTTTAGATCTCTCCAGGTGCCAAGAGCCCCCAATTCTCATTTAAGTTAGAATGTTGTAAAATTGGACACCAACAATCCAGCCATTTCTGATGGCATAAACAGGTGGTTATGGGGGCTGATTGTGCACTATTTGAGACACACACGGAGTCTACTAAGGACTGTTGTGTCAGCCAAAGTAACCACATCTTTGCTCAATCCTACAAATCCACAAGTCTCTGGAATGGCCCCATATGCAGCATGAAGTGGGCTCAGAGTGTGCACCCCTTTATATGTCAATGGAGAGTCTGAGAGCATGGTATGCTGGGGTGTTTTGGTCCTGCCTAGCAACATGGCTGAAGATCATGCAATGTCACTTTGGGATATGATGAGCAAGACCAAAGGAAGGCCAGATCTTTGTGAAACTGTGACACACTGCACTAAGCCAAATCACTCTATCCTCAAGAGTTGGCACTGAGAGCACACATGGAATGCCTCTGGCTGCTTCAAATCTGCTTGTAGGAGGGTACATGTTTCTAATTCTTATAGCAATATCATAGGTGTCAAAGGAGGAGGAGGACAGTGGGGGAGGAAGAGACAAATAGTTATATGTTTCTTGCACATCTGTGCTGTAGCCAGGCACAATTGCTTTTCTTGCACTCCTGGGAGCCTACTGACATATTTTTCTATGTGCCCTGTGCTTGCAAAACACCGCAAAGTGGGATGGGATGGTGGAAAGGAGGCCAAGCCATGGGAATGTTCCACCCTATTCACCAGCCAGTAGAGCTGGCTGAGAACACAGAGTGAGCATGCTGCATCCACCAAGGGAGTGTAGCAACAGGTGTGCAACACTGAGAAACTCCAGGAGGAATTTTGCCCAAGGTCTCCTACTAGGGTGGTGCAGCTCCACACTACTCCTAGAGTAGGGCTGTGCCAAAACGGCTCTGCAGAGCCATTAGAGAGTAAGCTGCATTTTGTACATTGCCAAGTACACCTGTGCTGCTCAATAAATAAATATCAGAACATTGTGAAATCTCAAAACTTGTGCCAAATCCTGCAGTCTCCAAAGGCCTGTAAGAATATGGGCTATGAAAAAGATAAAATGCAAGATGCTCTCTGACTTGACCACCAACCTGAGCTAACATCTGCTTTTCTACTGGGCACATGGATGATGAGCATTAATATGTTTCAGGAAACATTGCCAATCATTTTAGTAGGGCATTTGGTTAACTCGTAAGTCCTAATTTGGGTGACTACTATATTCATTTTCTGAAATAGCTGGACCAATGGTGCTTGATCAGTCTCATGGATTTGCTGGCAGGAGTAGAAGGAAGAATCATTTTTTCCTAATTCAGTTAAACCTGTTGACTCTCAAGATTTTCAAAGGCACTTAAGGGAATTAGGAGTCCAAAACCTAGACCCAACATCTTTGGTCTTTGGCAATTCCAACCTAGAAACCTAGATTTAGGTTCCTAAATCTCTGATTTTCAGAAGTGCTGAGCACCCAGCAGCTCAATGGATGCTCAACATTTCTGCAAATTAGGTGAGTGCCTAGAGATGGACTGAGGAGTCCAACATTAGGATCCTAGGTAGAGAATTCCAAAGACATAAATGCCAGATATGAACCTTTTTTAAAAATCTTGGACAGATATTACATGAGATTCACAATTGGGCCACTTAATGAAACTAGTGTACATGAAAAATAGAGTCTTCAGGTAAAGTTTTCAAAAGTGTCAAAATGACTTAGTAGCTTTAACTTGGACATATTAACACAGGACTCAGTTATTAAAAGATAACATTTCAAAAAAGCCTAAGGGGTTTTATGAGCCAAAATCATATTGAAGATGAATGGGACGTAGACTTCTAAATCACCTAGATATTTTGAAACTTTTACTCTTTGTAACTATGTTCTCTGCTAATATATCCATGCCATCTTCTCTGTACCATGTGCTCTATAGGAAAACCTCTGAGTGCAACCGGAAAGAAAGAAAAATGACTGCTAAATCGGAAACATAGGGACAATGAAATGGACACCACAGTCAACTGGTTATTACTGAGAGAATATGCAGACCTGGATTAACCAATGTCCACTTGGCTCCCATCCAAAAGGCCACCAACTACCAGTTTTGAGTTAGTGGCATTGCAAGCTGTCACATGGCGTCACAGCACCACTCAGGATTGGCCTAGACTCCCCGCCCTCATGACGAGGAAGGGGAGCAATGGGAGAAGAGGCAGTTGGACCAAATTTGAGTGAAAGTGAGGGGTCCCCAGTTTTCATCGTGCACAAGGCCCCAAAATGATTTAATCCAGCACTGAAAATGCATAAACTAATTATTTCCTCATACTATAAAAGCCAGGTTGGGAAAATAAATGTCCAACATAAATACATACAAGGGAACTCAAGAAGAATTTTTAAAAATATTGCTAAACAAGTTGCATCTTTCTAGCTAAATACATGAGAAACTATCCTCGGAAAACAGTCACAGTAACTAAAAGTACTCTAAGGAGTTCAGAAAAGAAATTTAGTATCTCATCAAAGGCCAGCAGAAAGGAAATGTTCTGTGAACACCTTTTGTGGAAATGTATCCTTCAGTCCTGCCTTCTCACACAGCATAGACAGGAATACCTGTCTGTACAGGAACATTTTTAATGCACTGGCTGCCAAACAGAGATAACTTGGGATCAGATCTTATGCAGTCAGTGAGGTGAGGTCTGGTTCTTGAATATGAAGAACCAGAGACAAGTGGATAAAGCAATTAGCAGTGGTACATTAGGTAGGATAGGTGTATATTTTGCATATTGTGTTCAGCCATTGAGAACCAGTTACTATGATAAGGGGCAGGAAGATTTACTTTAGTAAGTTACATTCTCTATTATTGTAAAAACTAAGAGAGGAAGATTTTGGAAATGAACAGATGCCTTTATAAAAATGAAGTCCATTTCCCAATTATAGATGCCCACGTTCCCTCCTGCAAGTTAACAGTCACCTTAGAGATGGCTTAGTTACTTATCACCAGTAGAAATGAACAGACCTCAGGGAACTCAGACAAAAATTATTTAACGAAGTACCATCTGAGCCACCCACACAGTGAATGTGCATTCTGGAAACACAGGGCTCTTGCTGCCAACTCACTGCCAAATGTTATTTTCTTAAGTTAAAATGTGTTTTATGACAGAGTCCTGCACCAAGAGCTCCAGATGGCAAGAGAATAATTGGAGAAGCCTAGTCACAAGGGGTCACATTGTCATAGGTGCTGCTGAGCACCCATAACTCCAGCTGAAGCCACTGGGAGCTGTAGGTGGTTAGCATCTCTGGAAATCAGGGCCCCACAGGCCAAAAGTATGGTCTATAGAACTAAAAGAAAGCCAGATACCCTAGCATGATCTTTAAAGGTATCCCCTATGAAAAATATACCAACGAAACCATGAAGGGCTTTGCATTAAAAAATCCAAGATTTTGAAAATCAGTCAATCTACTGCAGAAGGAGAGTTAGCACTCATGAGTTACACTTTAAGCTCTTTGGGCTAGGGGCTATCTGCTGTGGGTTTGTAAACCATCCAACACAATGGGGTTCTGGTCCTTGGCTCGGACAAGGACTATGTGTTACCATCATACAGCTAATGCATTATCAGTGAATATGATCCACAGATCTAAGATCACTGAAGATAGTATATAGTATAGCCATTTTGGAAAAGGCTTTCCATCAGTTAATCAAATTAAGTCTGCTTGTATGGAGCACTTGAATCTCTGTTCAGAGAATGATTGCTTTAACCTGGCAATATTCTTGTAATAAGAAAACGCTGAGCAGACAGTGGTGGCACTATTGTTAGGTACAAGATGCATGGAGTCCAAAATAAACCCAAAATTACGTATACAACATGTTTTCAGAGAGCTAACTCATTAAGGTTAGTATGTTTTATCCCTTAATATCACTACATTGTACCAATAACCACAAATTCAGTGTTAACTGGACAGCCCTTTAAAAGCCCTCAGAATTAAATTTTGTTCATACAACCAGACAGCAACAAGGCTGCCATACCAGGAAGCAATACAATGGATAAGAACATTTGAATATAATGAGTCTGAATTTCAGGTGCAGGACCCGGGAAGCAGATGGGGGGCTTGTGTATGCCTCAATGCAGGGTGATGCACTTGATGACTTCTTGAGATCCCTTCCAGCCCTACATTTCTATGATTTCTATGGTTATCTACCACCTTCTTAAATTTAGCAACAGCATTCTATACTACAATCTACTGTAGTGGCAACTGCACAGGAAGACCATGTGCTATGGTATGAAATATTGTTTTTCATTTGATTACACTTACCTGCCATTAACGGTCATCAGATGAGCCCTTGTTTTTGTATTATGGGATCTGGTGAATCTGAGGGACTGATCAGAATTTACTCTTTGGTGTCATTGTTAGGTATTTATTCTCCTACTGTTAGAGATATTGGACACAAGTGGGCACTCTGCCAATGCAAAAGAAACAAAGTGGGCAGAGCTGATAAGCAAGAAATTCTGCCTGCATGAAGAGAATCTTTGTGTGGCGTAGACAATCCCTGGCAGGTGTTTCCCCAGTCCATTGTTAATACACTCCAATGATGGGGATTCCATAACCTCCCTTGGAATCTGATTCCAGACTTTAACTATCCTTATCATTAGAAATTTTTCCCTAATATCTCACCTAAAGTTCCCTTGCTGCAGATTAAGACCATTACAACTTGTTTTGCCTTCAATGGACATGGAGAACAATTAATCACAGTCCTCTTTATAAAGACCTTTAAGATATTTGAAGACCGTTATCAGGTCATTTCCCCTCCCTCCCTCCAGTCTTCTTTTCTTAAGATTAAACATGCCCGGGTTTTTTTAACCTTTCCTTCAAGTCAGGTATTCTGAACCTTTTATCATTTTTGTCACTCTCCTCAGGATTTTTTCCAATTTGTCCACATCTTGCCTAAAGTTCAATGCCCACCACTGGACATAGTACCCCAGCTGAGGCCTCACCAGTGCCAACTAGAGTATGACAATTACCTCTTGTGTCTTACATACAACATTCCTATTAATACACCCAGAATGATATTAGCTTC
The DNA here is from genome assembly GCF_003597395.2 of Chelonoidis abingdonii. Lineage (NCBI taxonomy): Eukaryota > Metazoa > Chordata > Testudines > Testudinidae > Chelonoidis > Chelonoidis abingdonii. The sequence continues at coordinate 176,383,116 of NC_133770.1, read as the reverse complement.
TTGTGCAACTGAATCCATTATTCATTCATATTCAATTTGTGGTCCACTCTAATCCCCAGATCCTGTCCAACAATATCACCATCTAGTCAGTTATTCCCCATTTTCTAGCAGTGCATTTGATTTTTGCTTCGCACTTGCCTTTGAATTTTATCTTGCTGTATTCAGACCCATCCTCCAATCTGTCAAGATCCTTTAGAATTCTCATTTTTATGGCCAATATGTGCTAAAAGATGAGTAATCCAATGTCTTGTTTCAGCGTGTAAACTGTTTGCCAAAGAAGTCAGAAAGGATTTTTTCCCCCTCACGTCTGCAGTACTGAGCAGATGCCTGTGTGCATTTGTGCATGGCTACAATGGATCCGGTTAAGAAGTTCTATTTTACCTTTTCTAATGGTAGATAAGATAGTAGAACTTTGAGCAGGTATTTGCTACACTTACAATAGGGGATACCACTAGAATGGTCATCTCTTACCCGGTGGTAAACCTTAAACCTTTGTGTAGGATTGGAGCCAATGGGAGTTCTCCACTTTTCTCTGAACCACAATGAACCGGCTTCAGCCAGAGGCAAAATAACAGAACTGATAGATCGGTGATCTGATCTGGCAAATCCTACATCACTAGAGAAAGCAGAGAGCAGAACAGAATCCTTAGGGGCACAATTGGAATGGTCAGTAACAGCAGATCCACAGTCACCCAAAGAAACAAAGTGAAGTTTCTGTATACTATGAAGTTCCAATCTGCTCCAATCTGAACCAGACAGTCCAACAAGAAGCCTTTAATACAATAGTATTGTACACTGTGTGACTACTGGAATCCCATTATATCATTAGAGCCTTGGACAGAGTGAATACTGTACCACAGATCTAGGAAACTAGAATAAATTTCATGTTATGAGAAAAGTGAAATTCAGACTGGAATATCTCATACTCTAAGGCAAGAATCAGGGAAGCCTAAAGCCAAGTTGTCATCACCCTTCAGATATAGGGGACTTAATTAAAAATAAGAAGATATCTGATATTTTTTTCTGGCTAACATATCATGATGAAAAATATGTGTAACTTCATTGTGTTCAAAAAACTATGTCCAGGTTATTGGAAATGACTCTAGGAGGTGATGTAGGAATTCAGGAAACTGAGAATCCTGTTTCATTAATTATGAGCCTGATTCTCATTTATGCTAAGGCCACTTCATCTGCTCTAGTATTGCAAAAGGACCTTAAATGGATGTCAATATAATTTTCTCTCTCATTAAAGCCCCTTCACACTACCAGAGCATTGCAAAATGGCCTGAGGGCTGGTCTACACCGGAAAAGTTATACCACTGTAACTATATTTGTTAGGTGTGTGATTTTATACAGTGACTCCTTGCTTAACGTTGTAGTTATGTTCCAGAAATATGCAACTTTAAACAAAACGATCTAAAGCAAAACCAATTTCTCCATAAGAATTAATGTAAATAGGGGGTGTTAGGTTCCAGAGAATTTTTTTTTCACCAGACAAAAACTATATATTATATATACACACAATATACATTTTAAACAAACAATTTAATACTGTTCACAGCTATGATGATTGTGAAGCTTGGTTGAGGTGGTGAAGTTAGAGGGTGGAAGAGGGAGAGATATTTCCCAGGGAATGCCTTGCTGCTAAATGATGAACTAGTACTCGGCTGAGCCCGCAAGGGTTCACACATTGTTGTTAATGCAGCCTTTCACAAAAGGCAGCAGGAACACGAGGGAGGGGAGGCAGCATAGCAGACAGACACAGACACACACCTTGTGTGCAGCAGAGAGAGAGAGGTGCACACTGCCTCTTTAAGTAAGCTGACTCACTCTTAAATGCATTGTCTTTTTAAGTGGATCAAGAAGTTGAGACAGCAGCTCCTGCCCCAAGCTCTCTCTGTTGCTCTCTGTCTGTGTCCCCTCCCTGCTCTATATGGAGAAGCGGTAAGCAGGGTGCAGGAGCAGGGGGGAGGGGGACACCCTGGCATTAGCCCCCCAACCCCTCCCCCCTGCACAGCAAGCAGGAGTCTTAGGGAGCAACTCCAAGGCAGAGGGCAGGAACCGCACATGGCAGTGGCAGGAGGGAGGCAATTGCTAGCCTGCTGGGTGGCTGGAGCACAGGGAACTTAGGGGAGAGGGGAGCTGATAGGGGGCTGCCACTCCACTCTGGTTACAAGCCCCACCCGCTAGCTGCAGTGGGCTGCTTTTCCTGCAAGCAGCGGACAAAGCAGGCAGTTGCCAAATGACGTTAGAAGGGATCATTGCACAACTTTAAACAAGCATGTTCCCTAATTGATCAGCAATGTAACAACGAAACAACATTAACCAGGATGACTTTAAGTGAGGAGTTACTGTAGTTGTACCAGTGTAAACCCTAGTGTAGACACAGTTACACTTGTAGGAAGCTGCCTTATGCCAATATAGCTTATTTCACTTCCCAAAAGGGAATAAGCTACACCAGTAGGAGCTCTTTAATACCAGTATAACTTTGTCCACATTGGGAGAACTTTTTACAGTATTCTGGTACAATTAAAGCAGTAAATCTTTCTAATGTAGACAAGTCCTTTAGTGTAAATGAAAATCAGTTTATGCACATTAGATAGATAGATAGATATAGTTATCTGAATAATCTGTATTCATTTGGGATGACACTACCCCTGTACAGATGGCCCACCCAAAGTCTGTGCATCTCTGAAGTCCCACTCAAGCCCTCAAAATAAGATTTAGGCTGTGTAAAACCACGGGGGCCAATTTCACTTATAATGTAGGTCTGACACTGGGTTTAAGTGATGTAGAAGATGGCCTACAGCATGCATGGTGCACCCAAAGAAAGCAGTTTTGTAAGAGGCACATTAATCTGTCCTGTTTAGCCATGAGCAGGTTCAGATAACAGGCATGAAGTATATTGACTCTTCATTAAGAGGAGTTTTCATTGGGTTTTCTTTTAAAACGAAAGTTTATATAGTATCCGGTTGTCATTCAAACTGATGCTTAGGAGAAAAATGCTAAACAAGATAATGAGTTGGGGGAGGAGTTTGGAGCATCTGAAAGACTCAATACAATTTGAATCCCAGTTTCACAGAATTTGTTTTATTCAAACAACTTGGTTCTTTCAGTCTTTCCTTTGTACTGTGCTCTATGAATCATCACTGTTTTTTCCATTGAACACTTGCAATAATGCAATCAGCAAACTTAAAGAAGACAAAAAGGGTTTAACTAGTTTCGGTTGCTTTATGATCAATTCCTCTGCCTCAGGCACTGAAGAAAGTATAAGCAAATGACTGATGTTTTTATAAACTTTATATATCTTCTAGCTTACTTTGATCTATTCTCCTAAACACATGAATAGGGTGAGGCTATTACAGAACAAGTATAGACAACAACAATATTTTTGTAAGTCTAATTCTGAACAGAAGTGACCACACCAAAGGCCTTCTTCTAATGATCTTGCTTTTATTCTCTTAAAGGCACTAGGAATTCTTATTCACTCTTCCTGTATTGAATTAATTCAAGCTTTGCATTATTTGTGCCTTTTTATTATGCAGCATTGATGTTATTTTGCTTTGATGTGCTGCAATATGCCATACTTTGAAAGAGAATGGAGGAAGGTGATGGCTGGTTAACCAGTAGAAGTTAAGCAGTTGTGATTGCAGGAAGTTGGACCTGGTGTTTGTGATAACATGGCAATTTGCACAGTGCAGCTATCCAGAAAGGCCAGGGAGAGAACAAGCAAACTAGTAGCAATGCTGAAGAACTCTGCTGGAGCAGTCTCACCAGGAAACAATGTGGGTTACATAACAGAGGAGCTATGAGACTTAAGACCTGCTCAGAGTATAAAAGTACTATGACAAGGAAATAATTTTCAGAACAGTTTAGCTCCTGCCTCTTACTTAGGCATCAAAATAAGAGACCAAATGTTCAATGCACTGAGCTCTTTTGGAAATGTGGCCCTTATTTGGGTGGCTAAAGCATTTTTAAAGCTCTGGCCAAGAACTCTTTTGAAAAATCTGTCCCTAAATGAGGAGAAGGGTTTTGATGAGCCTGATTATTTTATCAGATGAGATAACAAGAGCTTGATGGAATAAATACAGAAAGAAATATAAAACAAGACAGACTCTTCTCCCACTCAGCTGCACAGAGTTTGGTTGTACCCTCAGGGAACATTAATATTGGCCTCCAATCTCAGAGGAAGAAGGGTTCTGTCAGGGGCGGCTCTAGGAATTCTGCCACCTCAAGCACAGCAGGCTGCCTTCCGCGGCTTGCCTGCCGATGGTCCGCTGGTCCCCCGGGACCAGCAGACCGTTGGCAGGCAAGCCACCGAGGGCAGCCTGCCTGCCGACCTTGAGGAGCCGGCAGAGCACCCCCCACGGCTTGCCGCCCCAAGCACGCGCTTGGCTTGCTGGGGCCTGGAGCCGCCCCTGCGTCCTGTGCACTCCCAGTGTCAACACAGAAAAATCCAACCCTAAAACCTCTACCTAACTAAAGGAAGCAGGAAGCCTGAAATACAGTAGTGCTATAATCCAGTTAATTAGAAAGCTATCCTTTTAAACACAGGGTGCATAACTATAGCTGACACCACTCATGGTAACACAGACCCATTCTGCTCTTCATGTGGGGCTCGATCTTACTCCTATTCAAGTGAATGAAAAAGCTCCCACTGATTTGAACGGTAGAAGATGGAGTAAAAAAGCTCTTTTACTGGGGATGGCTGTTTTACTTTCTTGCCTTCTTGCCTGAGGTGGCCGAGTGATCATTTTTGTTCTCATGCTCATTTCAGATTTTACTGGGTTGTATTATATATTCTTTAATTATGTTTTTAGTTACATTCTGTCAAGTGCCCAGAAGTTTTAGTGCATAGAATACTCTACACAAAGATATTGTTTATTAATCATAATAATGCCACTGGAGTTAAATGTGTTCATCAAGAGAAGGCTAGATTCCAAATGTGGACTTAGGAGGCTACAGTTAAGTCAGCTAAGTTTGAAAATTTTGGGCTATATATTTCTATGGACAAACAGTAGCATCAAAGTAGCTAAGGTTGTGCTTTGATGCGGACGATCCAGGGTTCCAACCTGTTGACATCCCATGGGCAAGGAGGAGCGTTATATTTGCCTGTATATTACCCTGGTGAAGGTCATTAACATCTTGTGAGATCACAATCACACTTCAAATCCAAGATTTTCGTTCAAATCAAGGGAAATAACTTTTCCAAGGCTGTATGGAACAGCCTACAACTCCAGCAGGAGTTCATGCCCAACCATTCATTCACATTACCCTAATGATACACATTTTTCAAATCTGCTGAAGTCAGACAAAATGTTTTCAGCTAATTTACCCAGGGGGAGGGAGGGTGATATATGACTGATGGACCTATCCAGTTAATTCAGAGGTAAAGCTATACTTCATTCCAAATATACCCTACTGATTAAAGTGTCTGTAGCCAGGAAAGTGCTCTCTCTCTTTCTCTCTCCTCCCAGTACATCACAAATGTGATAATGTGAGAACTGGAGGGAGAAGGGGCAGGGAATCAGAGTTTCTATCACAAACTGGTGCAAAAGAGACTTGATCAAATAGTAATAATAATGTCCACAAATATTTTGAGAAATAAAATTGGGACTTCAGCACAATAATGATTTGTGGGATCACATTGCTAATTTTTCCCATCTATATTGGGACAATTGCCAGGTATTTGTGAAAATTTTTCATGAATTTTAGGATGAATGAGAGTTTCTTAGAAAATTTGTATCAGAACTGCCTCATTTGTTATTCATTATTCTCCTGTTTAAAAAAGTTTCAGCCATCAAATCAGGCAGCAAAAATGCCACCATGTGATTTATGAGTCCAAGTAAAGAGCAAACAGTGAATACTTGGAGTGAACTGTTCATGAACAGCTTATAGTCTGAAAATTATTTATTTAAACTGCTATGAGGTGGACACCTGAAAAGAAAATCAGAATGGGTTTGTGGGTGATTCACAAATAGAAAATGACTACATTCATAGCTAATATTATTCATAATTATGTCTGGTCTGGAATATCTCCCATGATGAACTGTGGTCTTCCTTCTCATCAAACCAAGTAGTGGGACATGGCAATCACGTAACTGCAGGTGCATCATAGGAGATGTAGTCCAGCCAGGGAGCCTAGCCCATAGGGTAAAATAGGGCCCATGAGCTACCTGGACTTCAACTCCCACAAGGCTCCATGACCCCATAGGCATGTACATTTTAACATTAAACTGACAAAAAATAAAATATTTTGCCATTTCTGAATGGAATTTTTGGGGAACTTTTATTTTGTGACCAATTTGGGTATTTGTGTTTTTTGACCTAGAATGAAAACAAATATTGAAATATCAGAAGTTACTGCAGGACAGAAATTCTGACTTTTACTTGGCTCTATCCAGCTATTCAACCAGCTCTACAGTACAGAGTCTTTGAGGGTTTTGTTCATACACCTCTACCCTGATATAATGCAACCTGATATAACACGAATTCGGATATAACATGGTAAAACAGAGCTCTGGGGAGCAGGGCTGCAAACTCCAATGGATCAAAGCAAGTTCGATAAAATGCGGTTTCACCTCTAACACAGTACGATTTTATTGGCTCCCGAGGACAGAGTTATATCAGGATAGAGGTGTAATATCAATATTAAGTTACAACACTGCCATAAATAGGGAAGTATTTCCCCAGGCTCTGAGGATATTTAGAATTCAGTATAAGTCCCACCATTTCCCAGCTCCATTGTGTTTGGAAGTCTGATACCTGATAACGTTTTAACTACTTATGGCCACCTCTAATAAAAATACAGATAAAACAGCATAGAAAATGGAGCTGAGTAAAGGGATAGACTGTCATTTCAGATAAAATTTCACAACCTTTTAAAAAAGGTACTTAGCCTGTTTTTCTCGTCTTATTTTCACCCACTTGATCAGAACATAACAAATGTTTGATGATTATAAATTGTATGCCTCTAATCACACTGATAGAAGTTATACAACTAGATGAATGACTTTTTTTTTAAAAAAAAAAGGGTGAATATTTATTCAAATCTGAAATAATCTAATTTAATCTAAATCTGAATTTATTGTCCCTACTACAGTCAGCTCTAGAAGAAATGTTTAAACTTGCTTGGTTTGCCTTCCACTATCTGAACATGCTACCAACAAACATTGGCTTACATCAAGCTTGTTTCAATTGCACCCATATTAAAAAAAAAATTGGTTGGTTTTGCTCTGAGAAAGAATATGTAACAAACAGAATTCAAGATGTACCTATAAGTTGTATTTAGGCTTTGTAGTTTGGTTTTACTCATCAGTCTCTCTAATTCCTTGTGCAAACAATTTCATTTCAGTATTTCATTGTCTTTCTTTCTGCTGCTCTCACTTTTTAATTACCTGTTTGAAAGAGCTGGTACACTGTCCTCAAACTATGTGCTTAGTTTATGGTACCAACAATGTGCTGTTTTCAAGAACCCTGTAATTAGAGACTACACAACTGACTGAATTGCTAAATATTACAGAGATCCACAACCATCCAGGGAATGCCAGCCAGAAACTTGTCCATCTAGTAGCTCATGTTATTTTTCACAATTGCGTCTATTAACACCCGCTCACTGTCAGATTCCAGCAATACACCAGCAGCGTGAGTTGTTTACCCTCCATTATGTGATCAAAATGTAATGGTACAAGTTCAGTTATCCCATTACTATTATTTTTCATATAGTACCCTGGATGTCCATGAGGCTTAGTAAGCAAATAAAAGACAAAGGCTCTGCCCTGTGAAAGTTACTTGCTACCCTCTGGTAATGCTTCTTGTTGACTTTAATACTGAGTTAGCATGTACAACAGAGTGGCAATGCCATGATGTTCAGCGCCAGGCAACCTAACTCACTCGTCCTTCTAGGTAGCTATATTGTGCCAGTCATCATTGTACATAGGTATAGATATATCTAGAGAGATATCTATCTCATAGAGCTGGAAGGGACCTTGAAAGGTCATTGAGCCCAGTCCTCTGCCTTTGCTAGCAGGACCATATACTGTCCCTAACAGCTTTGGGTTTTTCTGTGGCCCAGATCCCTAAATGGCCACCCTGAGGATTAAACTCATAACTCTTGGTTTAACAGGCCAATGCTCAAACCACTGAGCTATCCCTTCTGCTCCCCTGCCCCCATGATAGTGTATTATGTACACACACAAACATTTAGCCTGAACTGCATCTGTGAACTGAGCAATCAATTACTACTCTGTCTCTAAGAAGCACTTTACTTCACCTTTATAGACTCAGCAAGACACCATGGCTGAGTGGAGCTTGGGGAGAAAGAAAGAGGAGAAGAACCCAAAACCAGCAGACTCAGTAAATTCACATGCTGAACACTCAGAAGCTTGCTATGTGAAAGAGGTCACTGGTCACTCAAACAAAAGTTTGAGAATCACTGACTTAGGTGGACCTTGAATCAGGACCCTGGTGCAGTAGCAGGCTGTTCTGTTTCTGTAGTTCTTGTGTTAAAAAATAAAAAAAGTCTAAAATAACCAAATATTTTCTTCTCAATAGCTATGTGAAACCAAATTCACCCCCTTGTGTAGTTCCCTTGAAGTCAAATTGGCCTCTTATTCAGGGAGGTGTAAATCATGAGTAACTCCACTGAAAAATCAGTAAAATTTCACTGGTATAAAACTGATGCAAGTGAAATTAGAATCAAGCTCAATGGATTTACACCAGGAATGAATTTGGCTCAGAAGGTTTCATGCCTTATGTTATTACATAAAAAGATATGTGCTCTGAGGCACTGTGCCATGTATGTCTAACAAACAAACTATACCAACCTCGAGGGTGGGTATCACATTCAACTCATCAGCACTGACATTGTGAAGGAGAGGAAACGCAAAGACAGATTTTGCATGATTGTTCCTGGAAGTGTAAGAATCATCTTTGTGGAGGGATAGTTTCTCCATTCTCTTTCCTCCCCTCTCCTGCCTCTCACTGTCCCATTACATGAGGTTCCTGCGTGCATCTTTCTATTTACAAAAAGAAATATTTACTCTAATGTTGCTCCAAGCTTTAGCCACTTAGTTCATTTTGTCAGCCATGTATTAGTGTGCTATGTGATCTAACGATTAACTCTTCTGCTATATTACATGTTGTTAATATATGCTAAATAGATTTCAGTTGTAGGATTATAAGATTGATAAGTATTTAGGAACAATGAATATGCATTAGATATATAAGTAAAGCAGAACTGAAATGCAAGGCCTACAGGCTAAGGCTTATAAGATTTCAGCGTAGCCATACTAGGCCATAGATTTAGGAATGCTTGACATAAGTAAGTGATCAAAGAATGACTCTATGCCATTAAAGGTCAAAAAACTACTGTAGATGTGCCAATAGGTGATGTTGCACTGCACTGCAATTTATTGTTCAAGATCACAAGATACCTTATTTTAACATCTTTTAAAACAACTGTCCTGACCACAGGGTACATGTTGCATACAAATACTATTGAGAACAAGAATAACTACAATCAGTCTATGAAAAACAGTGCAACCCAATGTTCATGGGATGTGGAAGTACAGAGAAGGAAAGGTGTCAACCCTCTTTTATGCATATGCACAGGGTATCAGCTGTAGTCAGAATTACAACATAAAAGAGGATTCCCTCATTGGGTAAAAATGGGAAAGAACCTCAGCAGGAACTATCCCCCTACTGCTGGTCAGTGGGTGAGAAATCCATCAGAATATCTCTGAGGATGTTAGTATATATTTATAACTTGTGCATGGGTATTCATTCGTAGGATTTATGTCTGCTTGTGTAATCATTACCTTACTTGTGACTCTAATAAAATGTGTAATACAGACTACACTTTGCACTTGTGAATGTATTTGTGGTCACTATCCTGGGTCTTCATGTGTTCTTGGGATTCTGCACTGGAGACAAGTAGCAGAGGTGACTTTCACTCTGTTGAGTTTGAAACTGTAACAACCAGATCCAAACCCATGGTGGTGTAAGATAACATCTCTCTAGAGCTACAAAGCTCTAGAATTTTGACAACCATGCGAAGAGTTATGACATTTAACATACTGGTTATGTACCGACCACTGCAAGTGTGATAAAGTGTGATATTTTTCACATTCTGTGTAATTTTAACATCAAGCTAAAGGTCATCCATCCAGACTCCTCTGCACTTTCAGCAGAAATTTAAAAGCACAATGAAGATTAACTGCCGCTATCAAAGCAGCAACATTTCTCCTTCCCCACATCTCCTACTAATCATCAGTTGCAATAGTAAGTTAAAACTCTCACCCCCCACACCTCGCATTTCTGCCCCCTACCCAAAAAAACCAAAAAAAACCAGAAATCCCAAGCCCAACTGCCTCCAATGCCAATTCCAACAGGTAGTCTTTGCAACATGCCTGGAAGGTCACTAGGTCTGGGCTAATTAGGATGGGCGTAGGGGGAAGAACATATCAAAGGAAGAAATAAATGCACTAATGGACATTAGTATCACTGACCAGATTCTAAGAAAATTAAGTCTGGATGCCTTTTGTAAGATGTTTTTAAGACATCCTTTCAGCTGTTAAAATACATTAACTCAGTTTTCATCCTTTGGTTGGTTTTTGAATTTCAAAGTCCAGCTGGGAATATTACAAAGTGTGAAGTCCTTGAATTCTACAGCACTGGGATCTCTCTGCTGTCTGAAAACCAGGCATAAGAAGAAAGAGATTGAGCTATATTTACTAGTCACCTAAGGGACTCACATGCATTCTATAGTCTAGCAAGTGTATGGGATACATAAATATACATCATCATACACTGCATGAAAAAGTATAGGCCCAAACCAGCACTCAATGAAGTCAATGGGAGTTTTGCCATTGACTTCAACGGGAATCACAGCAGGCTCTGTATGGTTTAATATATTTATAAATAATGAGACGTGTTAACCACATCAGAAGTAGGAAGCAGAGTCCGTAGGTCATCAGGGTACAAAGAGGCAAAGCTTCATCAAGGCTAAGTAAAGCTGGGAAGAATTGCGGGATTCTAACAAAGCTACATAAGTGGGCAACATAAAATGGCAATGTGATTTGGTGTAGATTAGTGAAATATAGTGCATGTTAGAAGGTACTTTTTCTACTATTTGTATCCATTGGCAGGTTCTGAAGATGATGTAACCCCTCAGCAAAAGAAATTAGCTGTCTCTGCAGACAGGTGAATGAAGATATGGAGTGGAGATCAAATGGGCACTGGAGATTTAAAAAAAAAAAGAGAGCGAGAGAATGAGATGTTTGGCTGTAGTAAAATGGGACTAGAGAATAATACCAAAAGGCATCATGACTAGGAATGAGTAAGTCTTGCATAGCTCCAGGTTTTGCAAGCCCCTCAAAGTAATGTTTATGTCTGCAAAACTAGTTTGACTGCACAGACCTTATTTTCTGTACTTTAAAGCCCTGTTTTTTCTCAAGGATGGTTCAATTTAAAAAAACAAACAAACATGTTTTTCTAGCTGAATGTATGACAGAAGAGAAACGCCCAAAAGCTAAACTTGCACAACAGATGTTCTTTATGGGATGTATACTGCACACGTACACACGCTTTTTCCTACTGTCTGTTTTTTCCCCCACTGTGCCCACGCTATGCTCCATTTTTCACCCTCATTATTCTGTGGTTGTTTTTCCCTCTGTCACTTTTTTGCTCCTTTCAGTCTCCTGCCCAATTTCCTCTAAGTGAAACACAGCCCAATTAATGTTTGAGTTCCAGCCCACCTTTAAACTAACAATGTGCAAGTCAGATCAAAATTAGGCAAAGAGTTCATCTATCCCCCATTCTAATCTAAAATAAATGTTAAGTCTTCAAATACCAGGCTAGATCTCCAGCTGGTGTAAATAGGCACAGCTGCACTAACCAGAATGGAGCTAGGTCCATTCACACCAGCAGATGGATGTAGCGCATTATGCTCAGTTTCGGTCACCCTGTGACACAGTACATGTTGCTGCTCCTCCTTGGTGGTCATAGGAACTGCTCAGACTCTCTTCTTTTAATGGCCATTCTGTATAATTTATTTGAGTCCCCTCCACCAGCACCTGTACAGTGCAATACAACAGTCCTAATCCCTATGAACTCCAGGCCCTGTTCATCAGGGCCCCGAGAAGAAGAGAAATGTCTCTTCCTTGGGCTCTTCTTCAGTGTGGTCCCAGCTAGCTAGGACTTCTTGTCTGGCCTCTCTTCCCAATGCTGCCTTTTATCAAGCTAGTCAGCTGATGGACTAATTAATTCCTTAACTCACCCAGCCTCCCTATCTGATTAGCTAATTCCTCCCAATTTCCTCAATCAGTCATCACTGGGGAAAAATTCAGGCTACAGGGATCAGAGGGCTGACCCACCACCAGGTCTCAGCACTCTGTCACACTCCCTATCTCAAAAAAGACAAAGCAGAAATAGAAAAAGGCCCCAAAAAGGCAATTGAAATGAATAGGGACAAAGATGACTCCAATACAGAGAAATAGTAGGAAGACTACGAGTTTCAGATCTCATTTACACTTGTGGGAATCCAAAGTAATTCTATTAAATTATGTCACAGGTGTCTATGGAGTCACTCCAAATTACCTCCTGTGTAACTGAAATCACAATCTGGCCATAGACACACCATTGCTTGATGGGAGTATTATACTTATAAGCGATTCTGCGATTAGAAATATACTCCCTAAGAAAATATTCTATTATCCATGCTGTAATTTAATGATCCATTAGAAACTTGTAAAAGATATGTAGAATGCATTGTTTCTGGTTTTATAGCACAGCTGATATAGTAGGTATTACATATTAAAAAAAATATAACATACACAGTCTACACTGAAGTTGCAAAATCAAGCCCTCATACGTTAGGAATACCAGAATTAAGATTCTCTGTGCAACCTTTATTCACCTCCCCTTCCTGCCTCCCCCTTTGTGTGCATGTATTATGTTATAGTCTTTAATTACATGGTCCCAGACTGTTTGGATGGATGGTGCTCACTCACTTAATGTGGCCCCATGACTTATGTTGTGCACAGTATCCAAATCCTGCACTAAGTAAACAGAATGATACAATAGTGATAGGCACCATAGAAAAACTCGTGAGGAAATTAATAAGAGTGCTTCACAAACATTAATGAATTCTCTTCACACAAGCCCTCTGAGGTAAGGAGACATTATTATTCCCAATTTGCAGGAACTGAGGTTCAGAGAGATTAAGAACAAAATTCTCCACTAGTTTTGGATGCCCAATTTAAGATGCTTGGGGCCTGAGTTTTCAGAGTTTTTGACAGCAGATTACAGCTCCCATTGACTTTTCAGATATAGCTGTGATTGCTCAGAACTTCTGGAAATCAGTATAAGGATTGGCAGGACCTGAATGCACGCCTGTAGGCCTACCAGACAACCAACATCCCCACATTGCCACCCAGCAACAACTGTAAAATGGCCACTCCTTGTGACCCACAATCTGCAGAAGTTGCACCCATGGGAAGTTCTGCCTTAAGTGATCTGACTGTCAGTTGTTTTAGCAATCTTTGATTGGCTCCTTGATCTTATAGAAGCCCATGGGGCATACCAGGAAGTGTCCGGGCAATAATATGGATTCTTAGTTCGGTGTCATGACTCCCCTGCTTCTGAACTGCTGGTATTGACCTCAGCTCTGACTTGGATTCTAACTGCCGATCAATCCTCAGAACCCCATCATGGAACCTGATACCTGGTATTGATCTTCAGCCTGATTCCTGACTGTCTCTGACCCAAAACTTGACTCTGGACCCTGATATTGACTTTGACCCCTGGCTTCAATTCTACTTCCCAAGTTCCTGCCAATAGCCCTGTCTGCCTTCCCCCCCTGACAATCAGACCCCAAGGTCTCAAGTCGGGCATCCAGAAAATGGGAATCACCTGGGCTCTGACTGCAAGGAATAATTACAGTTCCAGTAGTCCTGCTGAGGTCCTGCACTCCTGGGATGGAGCATCCCTAATATAGCTGAATCTTTGGCTCATGTAGCTACCATACACTAAGTCTCTACTGAGTATGTACAGACAGATTTTTCAGCGATGTAAAACCTGGCCAAAACCTAGGCAAATGTTCACAGAGACAGTAAAAGCTCAGCCCTAATAACAGAAATATCCTGCTGCCAGATTTCAAGCTGCTGTTCCAAAACACAGAGGCATGAGAACTGCTCAGTGAAACAATTGCAAGAATTTTTAAACATTGGCAAAACAACTTTTTCTCCCATCTTATTTGGAGAAATGGCTGAACTATTTTTGCTGAAATGATCCAAAAGAATTCAGTCAGAGGCAGATACCCGGCATGGAAAACTTCAGCCTGAATGATTGAAGTTTGGCAAAGTTATAAGCATCTGATATGAGAGTCTATAAAGGAAACGTGTTAGGCAACCTTAGCTATGGGTGTCACTACCAGCTCTGTCTATAACAACATTTTAGCTCAGTCTCCATACCCTTCTTGGCCTCTCTTCTAAGACTACCAAAAATTAGCTCCCTATTGTGTGGGAGACTTGTGTGATGTACTGCTGTACATCTATGCATGTCTAACATAGCACATTGGTCATACAACTATATGCCCATTAATTTTCTCCATCAATTTATTACTTTATATTTACATTACCAATTGAGAATACCTGCCGTAACTCATGCAAAATGAAAAATTACAAAATAAAAAGATGGCCCAATAACCAGGTGGAAATATCCCTACATGTGTCCAATTTTGCCACAGTTAAGCACCATCCCTGAGAGCTGATCACTTTATATAGCTTACTGCTAGAGGAAAATTTTGGAATTGTGGGGGGAGGGGTCAGTCAAAGTTTGCAATGGAGTTGTATCTCCTCACAAAATACAGTCACTATTTCAGATACTTATATGGCCCCATTACTGCAGTATCTATATGCCTTACAAATGTTCATGTACTTATCTTCACAACATCCCCGTGAGGTAGGAATGTATTAGTATCCCCATTTTACAGATGGAGAGCTAGCCACTTAGTGTATATCTACAGAGCAAGCAGGAGCCAATGACAGCAGGTGTCTGAGCCAGTGTCTATAGTGCTAAAAATAGCTGTGTCAATCTTCAGGCTTGGGCTAGAGCTCAGGATCTGAAGCCTACCCTCCTTCCTAGGCTTCAGACCCTGAACTCCAGCCCAAGTCTGAATGGCTCCACAGCTATTTTTAGAGCCATAACCTAAGCTTGAATAAAGAGACCCAGGCTGTGAGACTTGCTGCCATGGGACCTCATGAGGGGGAAAGGTCCCCAAGCGCAAATGTCTACACTACAATGTTATGGCCCTGCAGCCTGAGCCCAAGTCAGCTGACACAGGTTGGCTGCAGGTGTTTTATTGGGTATGTGAAAACTGATCTACATCACAGGTTCTCAAGATAGAGCTGATGACCAAGTTTCAGGGTGGTGTGATCACCCTTCTTTTTTTTGTGGCTAAATGTAAGGAAGTCTCCAAATTATTTACTTTTGTAACAGTAGGAGGAAGTCAAGACCCATTGGTCTACCCAGTACAGATAAATTCACCCATATTAACCAAGCAATATCGTTCATATTTACTGGGAGTTTGGGGTAATTGGATTAAATGTGGACACAAACATGTCCATAATTACATCACATTAAAGCAAGTTTCAGTAGTACAGAAATGAAATCTTGACCACCAACACTTCAGTTAACCTAAATACCTTTGAGAATCTGGGCCAAAGTGACTAGCTAAAGGTCACACAGTGATGCAGGAATTCTGTTACAGAGCAGGGGACTGAACCTGGGACACTGAAGCCCTAGGCTAGCAGCCTGACTATACGATAACCCACCTTCCCCATAACCAGGTCACAGTTCTTCTTGAAAGATGATTCTTATTTCATGACTAGTTGCCAGCAAGTCTTGGACAGTTGAAAATAAGTTATACAGCAATGGAGAGACAAGGGGAACAGTTGAGAAAATAAAGTTTCACAAGTCTATGGTATTTTACCTAGGGCTATAAATTACTGAAAGAGAAGTCTGGTTGTTGGGTTCAGCTGCATTGCAATATGCTGACAAAGCCATATCCGAGAGATCAAAACAATAACACCTACCACTGAAAGCACCATAACTGCTTAATTATACAAGGTGGGGTTATCACATTGCTGATGTCTAAAGCTGCTTAAGCCCATCATCTGTCTTGGAATGCTTTTACCTCTTCTTGAATGATTTCTCTCTGTCATAAGCAGTGATGGTCAAACCTCAAGCAGTCTCATAAACCTCCAGAGATTCTGGAGAAGTTGAAGTTAAAACTGAGTCCCTCTTCCACCATTTGAATAATATAAAGTGATGTAGGTCACTGATTTTTTTAAAAAAGAACAAGATGAAATAGTTTGCTTTTTAACTATGTGTTTGTTATACCCTAAAGAAATGAGAACTCTTTTAATATTTGGTATTTGCCCTTTGTTTATTTAAAAGGCCAGTCTTGCAATGATTAAGTCAACGGGAGTTTTGTCGGTAAAATTCACCATATTTGCAATACGTCTGTATTTGCCTTTTTTGATTATTCATGTATGTGCCATTGTTTATGCACATTTTTATTTTAAAAAATTGCAAGCCTCTAGCCAAAAAAATTCTTTTTAGATAAAAAACAAGAAAGTGGTATTATATCAGCTGCCTATACTAAGGCCCAGAAATTACACATGGATCTACATGACAGCAGGGGCAGTATTCTCCTCAGCACCATATGTACAAGGTGTCAGATCCCCCTGCTTTCAAACAGCTGATCCCTCTTAGCAATAATATCTTACTTCTTAAAAGCAGCAAATATGTTTCTCTGGGCACAGCAGAATGCAGAGGTTGAAGGCAATAAGCAATATATGCTGCAATATGGGTGAACCAGGGATGATTAAGAAACTTGAAAATTGAGGCAACCCCCACCCATCTATTTACAGATCTTATAAGTTTTAAAAGACAAATGACTACAACTGTGTAATCCAATCTACACTCTCCCCAAAAATGGAGAAAGGCAGACAGGGAGGCAAATTCTAAGAGTTTTGCGATATCAACAAGCAATTCTAAGTTGTCTTTTGTGCTCTCTCTTGCCAAGTAGAACTGGTCAGGAGAGAAAAATTCCTTCATAGAAATTTTTTCCTCTCCTTGAAAAGTGTTGACTTTTCTGTGAAAAATCAAAACCTAAAAAATTCCAGTGGAAAAAGATAAAAAAATATTTGGAAATACTACCACATGGGATCATGAGGAACCACTGTGAGCCACCGCAGCGGGGATCATAGGGGATGAAGTATGGCCAGTGAGCCCAGCTCATAGAGGAGAATGAAGGCATGAGTCACCCACATTACAACTTCCAAGGCACAGCAGTGGCACTTCTGAATCAAAGTTTTCAGTCAAAATTTTGCCATTTTTGGCTGAAAATCAAACATTTGGGGGTTGGTGTTCAGTTTTTTGACAAAAATTTAAAACTTTCACAGAAAACAGACACTTTTCTCAAAAAAATAGATTTGTCAAAAACCCAATTTTCTGTCAAAGGACAATTTTGATGGAAAATTTTGATCAGCCATATTGCCAATTGCCAGCTCCTAAATACAGAGGGTGGTGTTCTCTGTCCCACACTCTGTCTTCTCAGCTTAAGTTAAATGCCAGTTTGGTGCTTTCCATGTAGGATTACTGTAAAGAGAACATATTGTCACTACTCAGAGAGTCCATTTATGTTATCCCATCTTCTATGTCCTGTTTTTCCCCACCATAACCTTCATGCTTGTTCCTCACACATCTACTACACCACCTTTTCCCAGTTACAGTAGCACCATCATCTTTCTCAGAAGAGGAAAACCATGATGTATAACATGCAGATGACCATCCCCCCTCCAGAAATACTGACCTGATATACAGCATCTTGTAATTAGACAACACAGCCTGTACCACATCCTTTGTAGTCCAGAGCAGGGACACCATGACACTGGCAATCTGCTTTTGCCATAGTACGCAAAATAGACTGATGGTTCCAAGCAGCAGATCGTGTGGGCTCCCATTAGTAGTGTCTGATTGTGATGATGAACCTACGATGTTGCGATCATGCCCTGATACTTGCATGAGGCCTAAATGTGTCTTTTTGGCAGATCCTGTTTGCTCTCTCTACTGCTACCTTGCCTCTTCACCATGTGCTCTGTTGACCCATAAAGAAAGGTACAAACAGAACGGTACTGAAATAACACAACAGAAGGACAAACTTGTTGGAATGTTACCCAGTTCTTTGGCCAGAGCCCTGACACAGGGGCTATCAGAGAGCTGTAACATGCCATTCCAATCTAAATGCCCAGGCACAGTTACAAATTTGTTTGTGACAATAACTCTGGCAAAAGGTGATAAAGTATCAAAAAGTGGAGAACGGTACATTCAGTAAATGCAGTTGCTAGAGATATAAAATATTAATGTACATGAGATGGGATGATGGGTTAAGATCACCACAGTACTATTGGGACTGTGTCACCCAACCCCAGACCTGTCATAGGTTGTCAGCTCTAGTTGATTACGCTGGCTTTACTGTGCTAGAGAAATTCTCAGCTGGTCTGCTGTGACAAGACTACATACCCTTTGTACCACTCTGGTATAGCTGATGAAACTATGATGGAGTGTCTGACTTAGTAGAATTGGCACAGATGGCTCAAAGGGGAAAGTCCCTCAGTCTCTAGTCTTGCAGATAAATTCTAAAGAGATTGTTAAAATTAGGCCTCCTCAGTCAATCTAGGCTATGGATCAGCCTGGTCTTATTTATGCGATTCTTCTGTCTACCTCCTCCATGGATTCTCTCTCTTTAGGACCAAATGTGGGCTGATCATCTATTCATCTTTTTAGATATTCTTTTGTCTGCATATATGACCAATGCAGTGGTGACTTCTGAATTATTATCTGCAGAGGCACTGAAAAAGACATGAAAGAAGGAGAGCTAGGAGATTGAGTAACCCTCACCCTTGCACCATAGTCTACATAAAATTTAAAAAGTATGAAAGCCAATCCTCTATAGGCTTCTCTGTTATTCATGAGTCATGTTTCTGGGGCTCACTGACTTAATGAAAGTCATTGACTGGAGACAGTCCCCTGGATCAGGCTCCTGATCACTAAATCACCTTCAGGCTTCTAATTCTGCCTGTAGCTTTGTTTCTAGTGCTGACCTGGTTCCTCTATTATGTCATATTTCTACTCTCTCTCTGGACTGCTCTATGGATTTAGAAGGCAAGGGAACACAATGTATTCTGCCTCAGGAAACACTGATATAAAGTCAGGATGAAAAAAGTGCAAGCCCTGTTTTCAGGAGCGGGACCTATTTAATTTTAGACAGTCTGCCTATGTCAGGTGGGCTACGAGACCAATCAATCAATCAATCAATAAGGCTTGGAACCTAAAAAATCTTCCATGTTTACAAAGCAGCAAAAATTAATCAATAAACCAGTCACCAAATCTCCACACCAAAGTGTTCCTTAATCTCTATCAGTCCTATAGATAGATTTCTTTTATATATTTCAGACAGTTTACTGCATGAATATTAGTCTAGCAGTCATTCGTTAGTGTGTAGGCAGGACCGCCAGTGGGCAGAGACAGTGCTAAATGAGCCTCCAGGAGCTGCTGCTCAATTTAGAAAATCCTCGAACAAGCAGTTATGAAGATTGAAGTCATTTTCAAAGTTATTAGAGCTACAGTCAGCTGCTTCCCAGACATCTTTAACAGAGCTACGGTTAAAATTGATGATCCTGAAGTGTGACCTACCTTTTGTCTTAGATTTGCTTATGAAATCCATATAATTATGTATATGTTCTTGGTTTGGGTGGGCACTGGGGACATGAGGTGAGGTGTTCCCCTTAAGTCAGCATTTAGGTACATCATCCACACTGCCATCACCTATGCTATAGCTGTTCTGTAGACTGAAGATTTCTGGCACCTTCCATGAGCACCAGATGGACTAGAATTGATCTTAATGCACAGTAAGTGACTGTGAGCAAACATATTATCCTAAAGTGTATGAAAAGCAATGTGCCGCTAGTCTTATAATTGAAAATGATCCTTAGGCACTGAGAAGCGAGTGGAGTTTTGGAAATTCTACCGAATGATATCATTCCAAATTCTGAATGCTAGTGTGCTGATACCAGAAATTGTTCAAAGAGGAAGGATGTTCTAAGTAAAGATTTAAATACAGATCACAGATGAGTTCTCAGAATGCAATAAGTTGTTTGGAACTTCAGAATGCTGTCCACCACCTTCATGCTTTAATGGCACATCTTCATCATTATGTCTTGGGGCAGGATTGCAGGAGCTGGTGCTCTTTAGCAATTCTTGTACTCTACCTCTCCAGCAATGCCACCCAAACAAGCTCCATTCTGAATTACAAAAACGTAAACACACAGGTAGGTACATGCAATAATCTCTACAGTAGAACCTCAGACTTACAAGCATCTCGAGAATGGAGGTTGTTCGTAACTCTGAAATGTTTAACTCTGAACAAAACATCATCATTGTTCTTTCAAAAAGTTTACAACTGAACATTGACTTAATACAGCTTTGAAACTTTCCTATGCAGAAGAAAAATGCTGCAAAAATTTTAACCATCTTAATTTAAATGAAACAAACATAGAAACAGTTTCTTCACATTGCAAATCTTTTAAACTCCCCCCCCCCATTTTTTTAGTAGTTTATGTTTAACACAGTGCTGTACTGTATTTACTGTTTTTTCTCTGCTGCTGCCTGATTGTGTACTTCCAGCTTCAAATGACATGTGTAGATGGTCAGTTCGTAACTCTGGTGTTCATAACTCTGAGGTTCTACTGTACATAATTTGCTCCTTGGTCATTGTCTAGTCCTATTATGCAAATCTGAAACATGCATTTATGGAAATGAAAGGTCTTTGATGAAATAATAACTGCTGTAAGCCTGTCAGCACAGCCAATAAAGAGTTTAGCAATCAAACTGGCTACCATATTTAAAAGTGATAAACAGATTATGGAATTCGCACAATAAGAGCCAGAGTCTTAGCTGGTGTAAATTAGTGTAGCTCTGTTGAAGTACATTAGCAGATCTCCATTGACTTCAATAGAGCTACACTAATTTACACAAACCGGATCTAGGCTGTTTTCTTAATTCTTTTAGAGACTCAAATCTTTTGTACAAAAAGCAGTGATCCCATGCATTCTGGAAATGCATGTAAGACTTAAGTATGATTTTTGGTATTGCAAGGCAAGGAACTAAAGGACCAGTTTCAGAGAGGCATAGGATGACTTCAATCCAGCAGTCCTTAATTAGGCAAAATTCCCATTAAAATCAATAGGATTTTTGCCCAAGACAGGTTCAGAGACTTAGATCATTGTTAGGAAATAAAGAGCCAGTCTACAAGGACATTTAATTCACAGCAAACTGCTATGTAAATCTATCCTACGCTAGTCTTCTGTGCATTAAACTCTCTGTGTGGACCCTGTTGCCACACACCAGAAATTCCCTAGTGTGTTTTAACCTACTCCCATTTCAAAGTGAGGTAGAACATTTCATACCAACTCACAGGATGTTGCCTGCTCACTGTTTTTGCAAGATCTGGGAAAACAGCAATTTCAACTAACAAAATTTTGCAAAATTTTGACACAGTTTTGAGTGACAAAACCTCGCTCCTCCCCCTCACACACATTTATTTTGAAATGCACCAAATTATTTGTGACACTAGATGGGGAGCTGAAAGCCATTGGATATTCAGAGCTCAGTGGCCTCAGAATCTCAATCTGAATCATACAAGCATACCTACCATAAGGTGCTGAGGACCTGATTTTGATCTCATACTATTGTAAATCAGGAATAACCCCAAGAACTTCAGTAGAGTTACACCAATTTAAAACTCCATAAGGGAGATCAAAACCAGGTCCAAGGACATATTATACATATTATACCAGAAGACAGCGGTGGTGATAGATATAGCAGTGCCAAGTGACAGCAACATCAGGAAGAAGGAATATGAGAAGCTGGAGAAGTACCAGGGCCTGTAAGAGGAACTAGAGAGGATGTGGAAAGTGAAGGCCAAAGTGGTCCCAGTGGTGGTAGGAGCACTCGGGGCTGTGACTCCTAAGCTGGGTGAGTGGCTCCAACAGATCCCAGGAACAACATCAGAGCTCTCTGTCCAGAAGAGTGCAGTGCTAGGAACAGCTAAGATACTGCGCAGAACCCTCAAACTCCCAGGCCTCTGGTAGAGGACCCGAGGTTGAGGAAGACACATACCACCCATAGGGGTGAGAGGGGAATTTTTTATATATATATATATATACACACACATACTATATTATTATTATTATGCACTTTCATAAAAGTTCCTAACAAATACGAATCTCCCTGTGAAATAGATAAGTATTATTATTTCCAATGTACAGATTGCGAAACTGAGGCAGAGATATTAAACAATTTGCCTAGGGCTACAGAAGGAAGTTTGTGCCGGGTTAAAGTAATAGAAGATCCCAATTTCCAATCTTGAGTTCAGACTACACCTTAGATCAGTGAGCCTCAGACTGAGACTAGGGAGCCACACGTGGTTCTTTGATGTGTTTTCTGTGACTCTTTAATATCAGTGTGATATTAAAACATTGTAATTGAATTATTAACCAATCAGGATGATTTTACTATGTTATTAACCAATTGTAGAATACTTGGTCAGTCATCCTGCTGTGCGAATATTATATGTATGAGTGCACAGAACGTGCCCTACCTTTTAGTTCCTGTTATGATGCAACTTTGCTACTTGTTTTCCAAAATTAGTATCAATGAGAGTAGCTGCTCCAGATAGATGGCTCTTTTGTATACAGTAACATTCTTGTTACTACAGCTTGTCCTAAAGTGTGCAGCATTTACTCCTGGGAGGGACACGAAGGACTAACTAGTTCATAAAAGATGTGTCAATTACAATCTGGAGGCCTATAACAGCACATGGTGGAGCTACTGAGGGGGGATGTGATGATTGTTTCACTTTCCTGAGTTTGGGAAAAGCTGCACTTGTAATTAGGAGGGGAAAAAATCATGACTATTCATTCTCAATTTTAATAAATGTAATTTTTTACTCCTCTTGTGTTCACTTGCCAGGAATATTTTAGCCAATGAGCTTATGGGTGGAAGTCTTAAGCAAAACAATGGAAAATGCTCACTGAAAGCATTTTGAGTTCATACTGTTTTGCACTAGCAACATGAATCTAGGACAAGCTACTTTCACCAGCCCAGAAACAGAACCACACTATGAGACTGTGTGTGCAATCAGAACACCCCAAATTTTGAGTACATAATAGAATGAGCTATCCATGCACAAGCTAAACTAGAAAGTTGTATGTCACTTTTTGCATAGATGGTGGTCATGATTAGGGTGACCAGATGTCCCAATTTTATAGGGACAGTCCTGATATTTGAGGCTTTGTCTTATATCGGTACCTATTATGGCCCACCCGCTGTCCCGATTTTTCACACTTGCTGTCTGATCAGCCTAGTCGTAATTCATTCATAGTGTATAGTCTAAAAAAGTTCAAACACTGAAAAGGATAGAACCTATGCTTAGTGGCTGTGCCACTGTCTCACTGAGTCTCTTTAGACAAGTCACTACTGAACTTTTCTGTGCTCAATTTTATCCATGGATTTCACTTGACACTATGGGCCAATTTTTTTAAGGCATCTAGGCACTTAAAGATGCAAATAGGCCCATACTGGGATTTTCAAAAGCTCCTAGGTGCTTAACACCAATGGAAATCCCACTAAGGGCCTACCTTTAGGCACCGAGATACCTTTAAATATCTGGTCCATAGTGCCTGATGCAGAGTCTATTAAGGTCTGTGGAAAGCCTCACATTGACTTTAATAGACTTTGCCTCAGTTCCTTAAGTATCAAGATGACAGACACCTTAGAAATAGAACTGGGTGAAATTTTTTGTCTGAAACTCTTCCCTCCCCCTCCCCCACCAGGAAAAAAAATCAGGTTGACCTAATAATTGTATGTCTTTGTATAAAATTCACTGTAGTGTTTTGATCAAAAAAAATTCTGAAAAATCTTGTTTTGATTTTTCAATTCAAAGCAACTTTTCTTTTCAAAATTTGCTTCAATGTAATTAAAAATACAAATGCATTTTTAAACGCTCAAACAAAACAAAAGGTTTCATTTTGGATTGAACAAAATTTTTTTCCCTCCAAATTTTCTGAATGGCCAGCACAGCAAAAAAATCTGTTATTCACACAGCTCTGCTTATAAATACCTATAATAGAGTGATCCATCTGGACATAACTTGATCACCTGTGTCTCAATTTTCCCATCTCTAAAATGAGGCTAACACATATTTACTCATCTCTGTAGAAGAGATAATAATACTTAAAGCAATTGCTGTGATGATTAATTAGCTAATGTTTGAATGGTGATTTGAAAATTTAAAACAGTACATAACCGCTAAGTATTATTACTAAGTTAAGCCAACTGTCACTAATGGCAGATAAGCAGCAAAGACCGGACTGTTGACATTAGCCTAATTATAAATAATGGGTTCCATAAAGTCTAGAATATGTCATCTATGAAGAAATTAATGTGTATTAAGAGGAATAAAGTAATGTATTATCATGCATTATTGGATTCTTTGAATCTTAAATTAATGGCCTCTAAACAATTTCCTTTCTACATTCATCCCATTGGAAAGCAAATAAGCAATACATGCTCATTTCACTCACCCCTCCCTCCACTAGCCACTACAGTTAGCATATTTCATCCTTTTCATTCTACCTGACTCCATAAGGTATTCAGTGAATGCACATTTCTATTACTTTGATCCTAGAGCCATATAATATAGGGTCAATGGCAATTGAAGCCACCCCATGGGTTTGAATAATTAACTTGTTCACTAAACAATGGGGAAAATAACGAGAGCCAGGTTGTGGCTGGTATTTGTGCAGGGGGAAGAGAGGATAAGGAACCTTCCTTTGCCCTGGAGTGGCTCAGTTAAGGCTCAGCAAAATTACAATTCGCTTCTTTGTGGGGCACAGGGCCAGCAGCACACCCCAAAATGGGTGAGGAGGAATGGCAATGGGGTAGCCTGGGCCCCAACCCCCTCTGCATTGGCCCACATAGCAGGACCAGCAGCCTATGAAGGAGTGGACCAGCAGACATGCTCCCCTGGCGTGCTGGGCAGCTCAGACTGGAATTTTACCCAAGTCTTCTTTGCAATTTAATCCATGGTAACTGGTCTGCAGGTGTCAAAATGCATGTGACTTGATATACTGTGGTGTAAACAATATACCAATGTTTATTGCTCAGGTCTTTTAATGTAATCCTATTACCTATTAACTATAAAACATCCTGCAGTCATCAAGGTGCCAGCTATGGACGGTGTCCCACAGACTGTGCTATTGCTGAAGTTGTCTCATTCATTTAATGAGACTGTTTAGATACAATCAGGCTGCATTAAACTGACATCCTTCCGTTTAATATATAGAGCTGGTAACCAGCTCTATCCTCATGCAAAATGAGCACTCCATTTCAAAAACTTCATGGTATGCGCAGGCCTCTGGAATCACGTAGACAAAACATTACCCTGTGACATTCTCAGTAACTGTACATTTTTTCCCTTTTCAACTATCTAAACAATCACCAGTACTTACTAGTTCTATTTTGACAGAACTGGTTTAACATATAATCAAAGAAATACACAGTTTAATCTTTTTGATCATTATAAGAATGTCATCAGCATACCACAAATATTGCAATAAGTACTTGTATCACCACAAAGAAACATGAACCCTTAAATATTGAATCAACATGTTAAGCAGCAGTGTAAGATCAAATCATCAGAAGCCCTTCCTTTGAAGATATAATAGATCCTCAAAGTAAAACACCATGTACTCTTAAGACTCAATTCTTCCAGGTAAGATGACTTCACAGGCCAAATTCTACCCCAGGGTACACCCCATTCAATCCCACTGATTGTCTGCAGAGCCCAGGGGCAGTTCTAACAGATGGCCAGGTCAGCAAATGCCAATTGGGCTGCTCACTAGCTAATATGAACAAAGAGCTGCAGTCGTTAGAAAGTCTGCAATCCTCCCAACAAAACTGGCCTTTATTCTAGATTCTGTTCCTCCCCTTTTCTTCCCATTGTCAGGTCCATTTCCAACCCCCTTCCCTCCCTTCTGGACAGCTCAATTACACCACATTGGCTTTTCCACATGCCCAGCTCTAACAGGTCTCTCGCTCCTTTGATTTGAGGGTATGGGAAGAAAATTGCTCCAGCAGAAGAAATTCCCTCCCGGGTGGGCGGGGGAAAGGACACTTCTTGATGGAAAATATGCCCCCCCCACACACACACACACACATTTCATGGATGGAGGAGGGGAAAAATCAGAATCCCCTACTTTTATTGGTCTTGTTCCCTTCTCTGGAAAGAAATTTTCCCAGACAAGCAGTTCCTGCTATCTTCTCCATCACTCATCCCTTCCTAGGGAGAAAAGGAAAGGCAACATGTAATGGGGGATGAAAATACTGAAAGAAACAATGAGAGAAGAAAATTATAATCCTCATCTCCTGGCTTGGAGGGTGGAGGGGAAGAGTCAGGGAAACTCAAAGAGAAAGTATGTGTGTGTACACACATGCACATTTGGTGGATGGGTATATATTTTAATGAATTAAGATAGAGTAATGGGGATGAGAATCCCTATATAGAAATAATTTCTTCCCTGCCTATAATATAATTGTGTTTGAGCAATTATTGCATTACAGTACATGGTTTATGGTTATTAGCTTAAAGATATTGGCTGAAAATACACATGAAACATGATATACATATGCACACAAATAATATATGGCCTGATCTTGCCATCTTTCTGTGTATGTAACTCCCAGAGATCTTTGTGTACAATTGCACTCCAGGCCATAAATCTGATTTCTGTTTGAGAAAAGAGAATAACTGGAAGAACAAGATGTATCTCTGCACTCTGAGGGCAGAATCTGTTACACTAAGTACTGCTTTTACAGCAGGTATTTGTGGATGGGGTTTTGATATCAGTGTTTGTGCCAAATATGACCAGGGCTTTATTCAAGCCCCAGTGTACACAATCATCAGTATTTATTGGTGTTAATTGTTAATAAGCAGTACTATCAGTATTGATATTTTATTTTTATATATGACTTACACAGTGCCCAGATATTTCTGGGCGCAGTGTAACGGAAGTCAGAGCTCCAGCCCCACAGAATCTGCCAGCTAACCTATAGTGTTGCCATTTCCAAACATTCAAAATTCATGAATCAGACTGCCAAAAGATCATGAGATTGCCTTAAAAATCATGAAATTTTAAAAAATAATAAACTGGTGATTCTCTTTATTTGCCATCTAGTTTTTGAGTTTTTACGTTACATGCAGGTCACATTTTCAAGCTTTTCTCCATAGCAATAGAAATAGAATTGGTATCTGATTTGATTTATGATATTCCAAAATTTGTTTTCATTCCAAATCTGGGGGGGAGGGGAGTCAAAATTTCCCACAGAATGAAAATTTCTAAAACTTCTGATTTAGCACTATTGAAACATTTTGTTTTGGTAATGCTGAAAATATATATAATACTGATTCTGCATTGACTACTTCATGGGTGGAGCCCAGAACACACATAGAACCCAGATGAAGTCAATGGGGCTCCATGCAGGCATAGAGGTCTGTTCACACAATTCTCAATGCAGGATCTGGACCCAAGTTTCAATCTATCATCTTCCTCACTTCACCTATCCACTGTGCAATACTTGATGGGGGTCATTTCACCAGTGTTCTACCTGGATTGGTTCATCCAGCCACTCTCAAGTTTCCATTTTAATTTTGGGTGCAAACCCAAAATCTTCTTGTGAGACTCAGTCAGTAGTTTTGAGTGAGTTTTATCTGGTTTTACTATATCATACCAATCAGCAAACGTCACATAATTCTGAAGCAAAATCTCAACTAGCCCAAATCTCAATTACTAAAAATTACGAACAATATTTTTGTGTACATTAAACTGAGCCTGAGTTCATGAGAAGAATTTGTAAGTATGGACAAATCATATAATGAGCATGGTGCAGTTCAAATCTGTTCTGAAACCTGATGAACTCTGACTGGTTTCCAGTTTTATTATAAACATTTCTCACAACACTGCTTCCCACTTGTTTTGTTACTGGACACAATAGTATACAGACTTAGTGCTATGGGCCCAATTCAGCAGGTTATTTTAGATCTATAATCTACTTTAAATTATTCACCTTAGGTATTTTGCTGAACTGGGCTTATGTGAGAAATAATTAGTATGCAGGTGAAACTGCTGAGTCAAAGTAACATATCTGAAATATGAATAACTAAGATATATAGTCCATATAAAATTTCCCCCAATTTCTTATATCCTACCTCTGACTGTTGCTATTACAAATTATACACATACCAGAAATAATGTATTCTTGGCTAATGTATATTGCAACATATTGCTGTTAGAATTACACAGTGTTGTGCCATGTTTCACACACCTCTCAATGAAATGAAAAGTATGGCACAAATAGAATTGAATAAACAGTGGGGCGAAAGCTCTCTGTACAGTCATTCAGATTTGAAAGACAATGTCACTTTGAAAGCATTGGTGACGCTCTCTGGTTTGAATTCTACAGACATTTGACCACTTGAGTTTTATTAAATGTTAAGATTTACTAGTGCAGATACAAGCATAAGATAAGTGTTAAGATTTAATGGTCAAATATATACATTGGAAACAAATTTAGAATTGTACATTTAGTTAGTACATTTGAAATTTGTAATATATGTTGGGTTGATTTGTTTCATAAGTCATCCAATCAGAAAAGAGAAACAATACTACAGGGCATAAATAACTGATCAACACAGAGCAAATGGCTAATTACAAATATTAGCAACAAATTGTTTGCA
The DNA here is from genome assembly GCF_003597395.2 of Chelonoidis abingdonii. NCBI lineage: Eukaryota > Metazoa > Chordata > Testudines > Testudinidae > Chelonoidis > Chelonoidis abingdonii. The sequence continues at coordinate 176,354,195 of NC_133770.1, read as the reverse complement.
AATAATCTGCTCTGTAGTTATTTTTGGAAGAAGTTTGTGAATAATAGGTAAATCTGAGAAAGTGACTGTCCACAAACAATTTGCAAAGAGAGAGAGAAATTAGCTGAAGAAATTATTCATTGTTAAGCATTCACTTAGCTCTAACCACAGGCTAGCTTTCCATCTGTGATACTTGGTTAGCATTCTTCAATGAAAGGCCAAAGTGATCTGGCTTTCAATATAATAAAAGCCTGCCACATATAAAATACTGTGATCTTCATTTATAATTAAATAATTACCAGTCATATTTATACCAGAAGCTAAATATCTCAGTGTCATAAATAGATAAAAAATAGCACCAAAACCACATATAAAGTCAGTTAATTTGGCCAAAAATACTCTGAAATATGAAAAACTGCTAGATTATAGGCTGAGTCCTCCGCTGACATAATTCAGCATAGCGCCACTGAAGTTAATGAAGCTTTGCAAGTCTACACCAGCTGATGATCTGGCCTTATATACCTTTCTTGACCTCTAGGTGCAAAATTAATAGAAAGAGCTAACCAATGCATCACAACCAATGCAAAAGTTTTAGAGTATAAATGGGGGCATGCTTCATTTAAGTCTATTTGCAATGTTGAAATCCCCAGTATTGGTAATGATGGAAGCTCTGAATGGTCCAATCTAGTTAACATTTTGGTCACGTCTTCAATGGAAACCAAATACAACCTCATTATTTATTAGGCAAGGCAACTAGAAGTGCACACCTTTTCCTGGAGCAAGCACTGGACTCCTTCCATTTCATGGAAGGATCTTGCAAAACCGCCTGATGTTAATGCCCTCCTGTGTGAGTCACACAATAAAAAAAATGAAAAAATACTTTTGAGTGACAGTCAAACAAGGAAAGAGAATAGGAAGCAGACAACAGTGATCAATGCTTGAGGTAGAATGCAACTCCCTTGACTAGAACAAGACTGAAAGCCAATCCTCCACACCTTTCCCAAGCAAAGTTTGCATTAGCCACTCTGAATAATTGAACCTGGGTTTCAAATTTTAGACTCAATAATATAATAATGGTCTTTCTTTCCATAAAAAATGACCTTAAATAAATTACATAAATTAAGTCCAAATTTTCAAGACCATCCAATAATCGGGGGTACCTCAATTTCCAGTTGACCAACCTGATACCCCCTATACTGCATATCTGCAGGTCCCAAATATTTGCATTGAAGTTGTGGTTTTAAACACAGTGATTTTCAGGTGGAACCCACTATTAAATGGAAGCCTCAAATGGAGATTTCAGATCTTTCATTTTATTTTCTTCTCATGCATGGAACTTTGTTCCCTATCCTTCACTCAGGTCAAGTTACTCATTCGCTTTCTTTTGAACTCCAAAGCTTTCAAAGGGCTTTCCTTCTTTTACTACAGTAGCCCACTTCTGCAGTTCCCTCATCACAGTATGAAATGGCATTTTTGAAAGAGATCCTCAGGGTTGAGACCATGACACTATTTCTGTATATGAAGATTCACAATGAATTGAGGAAAAAACCTTCCTGCAAGTGCTCTTAGGCAAAGTTGTTCTAGCTCCACTAGATCTCCAACAAAAAGCTGACCAACACATCCCAAAGAATCTCTTCTCATTTGCCGAAATGAATGATTGTATTACAATTTCTTGCAAATTAAGGACTGCATAAGGAGAATATGCTTATCATATCAAGTTAATCAAGCTGTAACCTGAGTATGAACATTTAAATAAAGACTGTATGTTTTCAATAGAAAATGAAGATTATGCCTGCATAGTACTTTGATCCTGAGCTTTCAAACACTTGCACAAGTGAATAAGTTTATGCACAAGAATAATTCTATTGAATTCAGTGGGTTTACTTGTGCATAAAGGTATAGATGTAGACAAGTGTTTGCAGAAAGGGCCAGTCAGCTTGTACCCAGCAATTAAATACAGTCTACTCAGAAATGCTCTTACTTAAAAGGTTACACTAGCAATTAACATAAAATACATGTATTCTGAAGCCCATGACTCAAGAAGACACTGCATGTCTATACATCAACCCATTACTTTTATTAAACTTAAACTTTCACTTTGTGAAAAGGATTCACATATCATTAACACACAGGGATCTTTCTCAGACTTAAGCCAAATCTATAACAAATAATTACTAAAATAGACTCATAGACTCGTAGGTCAGAAGGGACCAATATGATCATCTAGTCTGACCTCCTGCACAAAGTAGGCCACAGAACCCTACCCATCCACTTTTATAACAACCCCTAACCAATGACTGAGTTATTGAAGTCCTCAAAATTGTGGTTTGAAGACCTCAAGCTGCAGAGAAT
>NC_133770.1:176345803-176347622 GCF_003597395.2 Chelonoidis abingdonii | reverse complement strand
CAAACTACAAAAACCTGCTCCTCCAACAGAACTCCCACTGAAACTCCCCTGTTAGCAGTCCTGTTCGCTGGCTCCTGTGCCGCTGCAGCTGTCTGTGAGATTACTTATTTAGCTGTGTCTTTAATGATGTGCTCACGTATTAGTTCTCTGGCAAAACAACAATATTCTACAGTGTTTCCACACACTTAAATATGACATGTTTATCAGAGATCACCTTCTTGAAGACTGAACAGTAATTAGTTATGATCCTGATCAATGAAGAGCCAAATCTAAACTTCCCTGAGGTTTTGGAGGTTTCAATTCAGGGCCACTATAGTGAAAGTCCCATCTGCAAAGGTTGGTTCTGAATCTAAGGGTTTCCTAGCACAATGAGGTTAGAGCATCTGGTTGCAGTCCACCTGTAATTGTAATCCATAGAGTAGGCAAATTGTGGGGGTAAGAGTACCACCACTCCTTCCCTCCAAGCTGTGCCCACAAAATAAACTACATCCATCTGAGTCACCAAAATGAGATGTCTTTTACAAAGGGGGCAGATATTCAAAACGCAATGGTACATGCTCACTGAGCTACCTGGGCTCCTTGAGGTTTGACTTTCCCTTGGCAGACTTCAGTATGCACATAGGTTCTGCTAGATGTCTTGGGCTTGGCTCTTCCTTGGCCAGGGAGAGCAATGAAGTGGGGCTTTCTTCCAAACTTACTTATGGCACCAAAACAAGATATCACTCATGGTAAATTGTGCAGAACTGTGACCCAAATGAGAACCAAATAGCTAAGTGCTGACTTTTAAAGGGTATGTCTACACCACAATAAGAAACCCATGGTTGGCCCAGGCCAGTTGAGTCGAACTTGCAGGGCTCGGGCTTTGGGGCTGAAAAATTGCTGTGTAGATATTCATGCTTGGGCTGGAGTCAGAGCTCTCGGACCCTGAAGGGGTGGAGAGTCCCAGAGCTCTAGTTCCAGCCCAACCTCAATCATCTATACAGTAATTTTTAGCCCTATGAGGCCAAATCAGCTGACCTAGGCCAGCCACAGCTGTGCTGTGGGTCTTTTATCCCTTTTATAGACGCACCCTAAATTATCAGTGATGGGATCTGAGTGAACAACAGCCTCACTGAACCAAATGGGGTGGTTCACACCTCAGAGCTATTTTTCCAGGATCTCTGCGGATGTACCTTTGCACTAGTTACACTCAATTCACATTTTTAAGGTTTTCTTGAGATTTTCATTAAAAAAGGAAGAAAAAGTAAGCTGAGATTCTGTGGAACAAGACAGCAGCTTGAGAGAGATGCCACCAGTACCCCATTCTGCTGCATACCAGCCAACCCAAGCCCTGAATGGATATAAAGAAGGTGGCAGAGTTACATCTGTGGCTACGTCTACACTACGGGATAATTTCGAATTAGCTAAAACTGGTTTTATTAAACAGATATTATAATGTCGAGTGTGCGCGTCCACACTAGGCACATTAATTCAACGGTGTGCGTCCATAGTCCGAAGCTAGCGTCGATTTCTGGAGTGGTGCACTGTGGGTAGCTATTCCGTAGCTATCTCATAGCTCCCTCAGTCTCCCCTACCCCTTGGAATTCCGGGTTGACAGCCCAGTGCCTGATGGGGCAAAAATCATTGTCGTGGGTGGTTCTGCGTACAGCCTTACCCCTCCCTTTGTGAAAGCAGCAGACAACCATTTCGCGTCTTTTTTCCTGGGTGAACTGAGCAAACGCCATAGAACAGCAAGCATGGACCCTGCTGAGATCAGTAACGCAATCGTGGACGTTGTAAACACCTCGCGCATTCTCGTGAAGTCTATGGTGAACCACGA
>NC_133770.1:176221006-176341893 GCF_003597395.2 Chelonoidis abingdonii | reverse complement strand
ATAATATCGATTTTAGGGTTACTCCTCTCGTTGGGGAGGAGTACAGAAATCGATTTAAAGAGCCCTTTAAATCGATTTAAAGAGCACTGTAGTGTGGATGAGTGCAGCGTTAAATCGATTTAATGCTGTTAAAATCGATTTAACGGCGTAGTGTGGACCAGGCCTGTGCGTCTAGTCTTAACTTCTGCATTTCCTGACATTTGACTGTTCTCCAACCACCACCAGGCAATAAAGGCCAACTGGATTAGTAAACTGTGTACTTGTATACTTTGACAGGCAACAGCTGGTCAAAGGCTGATTAGCGTTTAGTAGTACCACAGAATAAGTATTTGTTTCCATAAGCGGGCCCGTATATACTCCTACGCATGTGCATTATATATTTAAAGCAGCGTAAGCGCTGCCTGCGCTAGTTAGTTTTCTATTCCTCTTGTCTCCACAAATTGGGGAGGAGAGGGGTCGCTAATTTAGTAAAGAAGATTTTAGTGGCCTGCAGTCTTGAGGTTGCATAAAGAGTTTAAGACCATCTAAACCCTTAGATCTGATGAAGCTGCAAAAAAACACAGTGTGATACGAGACAGCGCCTAGGGACTGGGTCAGGGGGAGGAGTACAGGGGATGGACAAGGATGAAGTGGGATCAGGGTGATTTGGGTTCAGGACAGACTGAAGTAAAGTTGCTCTACAAGAGAAGAAGGAAGGTCCAGAGGTTAAAGCGCTACTCTAGGACTTAGAGACCTAGGTTCAAGTACCTGTTCTACCAAAAAGACTTCTGAGTTTAAGATTACTTACCCAAGGCCATGCAAGATCTTCAAAACTATTTAGGCACCTAAATAGTTTTGAAGATCTGAGTCTGTCTGTGCCTCAATTCCCCACGTGCAAAATGGGGATAATAGTATTTTTCTACCTTATGGGAATGGTATGAGGATTAAAATGTGGAGGACCATAAGTACCTAAAATGGCCAGCTACATTTGCTCATTTTAAACCTGGGTAATTTTTAAAAATTTTAAACCAAATTTACTGGTTGACATACATTGAAAAAATATATGTTCTCAGGTGGGAGTGAACCATATTAGATGTTAATAGAAATAAGCGGAGTCTTGGAGTCAAAGTCTTCTCCAACTGATAGCTATAGGAGTTTTTCCATGGACTTCAACCGGAGGATTAGACCCTTAAATATTAGCACATTAAAAACACAGGTTACCTGAATGAAAAATTGCATATCTATTGTGGCAGGTATTATCCCTCCAATAATCCTCTACACGCACCCTTTTGAAAAGTTCACAACTAAAAAGGAAGGTTGCTTGATTTGAGCCAATACATAACAAAAATTGCTCCATTTTGACTTGAACTGTCATTTTTTTCGTGTGTGTGGGGGAGTAACGTTAAAACTAAAATGATATGGAATCCATTTGAAACAAAAATATTCAGAATTTCCCTGTGATGATAAAACTGAAATGTTCTCAATTGATGTTTTCCCTGTAAAAATATTACACTTTTTACGACAAGGCATTTTTTCATGGGCAAATGTTTCATGCAAAAAAGTTCAACCAGTTCTATTTATATTACGGTGGCACCCAGAGGCCACCAATTGATCCAAGCACCATTGTTCTAGACATTGTACAAATATACAGGAAGTGACGCCCCATCAAACTTACAATTAGATAGCTGTTGCAGTAACAACTCTTTCCGGACCTTGGGGGCATGAGTAGCAGTGCATACCAAATTGCTGCACTAAAACTCCCCGGGTGGACTCTCTGTGTGCGAACCAAAAGGTTCCCAGTTCGCATTAGTGAAATCCTCTTCAAACAGGATTACACTAATGAGAACTAGGAATCTTTTAGTGTGTGCCCCCCAGTGTCCATACAGCATAGAATGTAGGTGCACACTGCTATTAACACTCCATAGTCCAAACTGCAGGACAGTGTAGTCATAGCCTTTGTTTTAACCAAAGTAGCACTGCTGATAGATTTATACTAAAGGTAGTATTGAGCGGGCCAGATCACAGGACAGTACATTGACTTTAATCTATGGGTAATGTTTTACTTTCCAGTCTTGGGCTAACACCCAAGACTTTTTTTTCTCCTTAGCAAAAGCATGATGTAAGGCATAAGGCAGTTTCCAAGATTTTGTATAAGCCAGCATTGCCGGAGGCTCTATGCAGGTGTGGTTAATAGTTATTTAATGATTCTTCAGAATTGCATGTATCTGTCTGAACATAAATATAGTCTGATCATAATCTTTTTTTCACTCTGTGCATCATCCTAGCAGCATCTCTAGTCCTATCCCACAGGGATGTTTTCCAATACCTAGTTGGATGTGGTATAGAACTCAAATGGATTGTATCATTCAGGCCAGCTGGAAGCACTTTGTTGTCCCGTGGACTTGCACCTGTGAAGAAGCCACTCTAGAGAAATAAAACTATTTGCTTTCTCCTCGCAGGTGCTGTGAGTGATACAAATGCACCAGCTTCTGTAGGTTCAAATTCTGTATGTTGGGTACATTGATCACTCACATGAGTCTCCTCCCTTCCACATGGTTACATAATGAAAAACAAATATTGTGAAGTTGCTAAGAGTAAACTTATCAGTAAACAGAACATTAGCTACTTACAGGAGTTGTTCTACTATCTGCCCTTCCCCAGCAGTCATATGGCTCCTTTTTATTCAAAATAATTATCAGTACTATTCATTAATAAAAATAATTGTGAATGACTGACAGGCCAGGACAGGTTTTGAGGGGGTTGGTTGGTTTGGTTTTTTTTGTTTGTTTTTTTTTTGGCAGAGGGCAATAGTTTTCATAATTAGTCACTTGCTTTGATATGGTATTGACTTCTACTGTAATAAAATTAGCAAGATCTTATCCATCTGTCTCATTTAATCCAGAACACACCCTTTATGCAAATCTGACTAAAAACCAAGACTAGTGTTTGATGTTACATTGGCTTCAAAATGTCCCCACTAGAAGGTTAATTATTAAAGCATGCAGCTACATACAATAGTATATTGAGTCAATGGGTCTAGCAGTTAGAGCAGTGGTCTAGTAGTCTGGAAACCTGGGTTCTGTTTCTAATTCTGTCACTGACTTGCTATGTAAACTTGGGCAAAATGCTTAACTGCTGTGAACCTCCATTTGCGAAACAGAGCTAGTGCCTTCAGATGCATAGAAGAAAGAGGCCATAAAAATGTGAAGTTAATTGGTTTATTTGTATATATTAGAGATTCAAACTCAGCCAATCAATGCCTTTAAAACTCATCAAAAAACTTGAGGCCAGATTCTCAGATGATATAAATCCATGTAACTTTATTGACTCCATCAGAGCTATTCTGATTTACACCAGCTGAGGATCTGGCCCTCCAAGCTTATGGTGTATTTTTGTTCATCACCTCAATACAGTGCAAAGTCACTTGATTTCAGGAGACAATGTAAAGATTTTACCAGCATGGGTTTCGGATGACCCCACTACTCATAAATGATGATGGTTGTCAAGGAGCAAGCAAGTATCTGCATGAAGCAGTTTTTCAAAGTTACTGTTGATACTTCAGAACTGGCCAGAGGGAAGGAGAATTAGATCCTGGAGCTTTTCCTCTCTCCTCCCCCCCCCCACCACCCCTTTTCTCTTTCTTTGTGTGGGACAAATGACTTCTAGAGATCAAGGTTAAAATCTCTGGAAAAATGAAAACCAGACAATGATGGAGATTGGGCAATAACAAACCAGGAGGGAAGGAGTGAGGAAAAAGTGAAGGGGTGGATGGAATGGAGGGAACAAAGTAAAAGGGAACAGAGTGGGAATGGTTGCACTCACATATTTTAAACTTCATCTTGAGTAACATTCGTTCCAGACATCCCCAAAAAATTAGAATAAATGTTGCTTGCCATTTGCATGCTTTTTGAGTAGGGGTTCCTGCACATAGATGTCCTGGCTACCCCCATGCCATCAAGGCTTCTTAGAACAACCAACACCACCAACACCAGAATATTCTGCTTGGGTTGTGGGGGGATTAAATCCTTCCTGTTTAAACCTGCCTGAAGACAAGGAAGGCACCAGCAGACCCCACACACCAAACCCTGCTTTTCTGCAGACAGTCACTGGCAGAACCATCCCAAGCTGGGGATGGGACTACAGAAGGGGGATGAGGTCAGAGCACCACTATCACCCTGTTCTTCCCCCAATCCTCTGTGTTGCATATGTCTAGATCCTTAAGCTGCCTAAGTTTGGCCAGTTCTATTTAAACCTGATCCCAGCTGAATGCCAATATGACTTTGCCAGAGAGGCACTCTTTTCAGGTTATTTTTAGTGTCTCCTTAGTTCTTCACATAACTTTGCATCTCTGGGACTTTCAAAACTGCTCAGGCTCCAAGGTCTCCACCAGTTTGCCGGAAATGTTCAAAGGGAGAACTGCCATGGAACAGGAAGAACAGGAACCTTTGACATTTGATATAACTCTATTGTGCAGACTAATAACATGCAATCTTTGTGCAGTACTGCCACCCCCCACTATAGCTTTAGAAGCCCACACACACACACATCCTCCAGCACAGCTCTACTACAGAAATTAAAAGGTGCATAGTCTTGAGAGTCCCATCAAAATAAGTTTCCTCCTGCATGTTTAGAATTGCAACCTAAATATTTCATTAAACTTACCTTATTTTTTAAAAGGTTCTTATTTTGCTTTATTTCAGAAGAAAGAATCAATCAAAACATCTTAACTGACATCAGTATTTACTTCAATATTTGCATAGCCCCAAACTTACGCAATTTTGGAACTCTACTGTGAAATAGTAGTTCAAGACCACGCCTGAGTAATTACTGTATGATGCATTTGTTATTTCACAGTCCCAAAAACAGTACTGTAACTAAATTTAGTGGAAATGTATGTCTCATAGACTCATAGACTCGTAGGTCAGAAGGGACCAATATGATCATCTAGTCTGACCTCCTGCACAAAGCAGGCCACAGAACCCTACCCATCCACTTTTATAACAACCCCTAACCCATGACTGAGTTATTGAAGTCCTCAAAATTGTGGTTTGAAGATCTCAAGCTGCAGAGAATCCACCAGCATGGTTTCACAACTGCTTATAAATCCATTCTTTTATTTTTACATTGGCTTTGAAAGTATTTCACTGCAAGGACTAGCACCCGAAAAGTTCAGTTGCTTTTGGCTATATATTTAAAACCCTTCACCTCACTGCCCTTTTCTACTTGTCTGCTCTTCTTTTATGTTGGCCTGTCTGCTCTGCCAATTCATAGATTTTAAGGATGAAAGGGACCATTATGACCATCTAGTTTGTCCTCCTTCATAGCACAAGCCATAGAATTTCACCAAGTAGTCCCTGTGTCTCAAACCCATAACTTCTGATTGAGTTAGAGCATTCAGAAAGGCTTAATTTCCCCCACCCCGTCACTTTCCCACAAAAACCCCCTTTGCCTTCCATTCTGAATGGAAATCCCTCCTCAAACTAATCCATAAAACCACCACCTCTCTCCCCATTTGGATTTTACCTCTGTTATGGTAGCTATTAGAAATCATCTAATTACATAGTTATGTGGTAGGGCATATGTGGACAATTATTAACACATAACACTTTTTTGCAAAAATGTTTTGACTGTACCTGTCCTGAATCTTCATGTCACTTTTCTTAAGCACTGAGCCTGCAAGATGCTCCACACAGGCTAACCTCTATTTCTGCCTGGGGCCCCATTCAAGTCCACAAGGCTCAGCATAGGTAGAGTTGCAGGTTTGGGACACTAGGCTGTAAATTCTTTGGGCACAGAAGGCAGCATCTTACATTCGGACAGCCCTTTGTCCAGTGGGCACCACCACTGACTAAGGCCTCCGTTGTGTGGCCCTAGCAGCTAAAACACTAGCCTGGGATTCAGGAAACCTGTATTCTAGTCCCAGCTCTGCCAGTGTCCTGCTGGCATATTTAGGCAAGACACTGCACCTGTGTTTCTCTAAAATAATAATAATACTGCCCTCATTTGTAAAGTCTTTTGAGCTCTACTACTGAAAATTGCTATATAAAAGCTAGGTATTATTACTGGACCATAAGGGTTTATTAATAAAAAAGGTGTTTTTTTTCAGAGCAAGAAGATATTTTTACCACTCTGTCACAAACCAATAGAGATTTTGCTCTGACTTTCTTTTTAAATATACGAAGGGCATGGAAAGTTTTAGCCCAAGAGGAGCTCTTAAGAAACATATTAATGTGTGAAAACAGGATTGAAATGAAAGTCCTGGCTTTACATTCAGTTTTTAGTACCTGGCAAAGCCAAACTAAAAACACTTCCTAAATAGAATGGGTATTTTAATTGTTTTATTATAGAAAGCGTCTGAATCCCTAGACTTCATGGTGTGGGGATTCATATAGACACATTCTGCTCCACTGGTCAAATTCCTCTTCATTTCCTGAGTCACTTGTACCAGTCTGGTTTTCTATAGTTTAGGCTCTAGCTGGGTTTCCTTGAACTATTAAAAACATTATACTGCAATATGCTAACTTTCAAGCCTCTCTGGTTCATTTGTATACACTAGTTGTCTTGTATTGTGGGCAGCTCATCCAAAGACAGCTCTTTGAACTGGTCCATTGTTACCACTTACCAGTGTATTGTGTTATCCAATTTCATCATTCCTGGCAAGTCACACCTGAAGCTCTAGTGGGGGGTGGAGGAGGATCAAGATCTCTGTCCAGCTGAAGTGCTAAGCATCTCATGTCTAGAAATAAGCCTCTCTACTGCCAACCAGAGAAGTCATCACTGACACCTATGATACCATCAACAGGTCTTCTCTGTTCTGGTTAGCAACAACTGTTAGGTTGGATGAAATTACTTTGTCTAGTGAACTGTCTGGGCACAACAGAAAAGAACTGCAGCATAACTGATGGCTGCTCAACAAGACTGGAGCAGAATGGGGTGGAGAGGTATTTGTGCTCTTACCATTGTTTTAAAGAGTGGCACACTTCTTTTGTAAATTGCATTCTGATGTGTACAACCAATGTGCAACTAGTGTGGAGACAGCATGACTGGATCAAAAAAATAAGTAGAAAATAGAACCATTATCTCCATCTAACAGTAATTTTTTTTAAAAAAAAAATCCTATTTATGACCTAATCATCCCACAGGGGAAATATAAGCTCTGATTCTTCCAAATTTACTTGCAATAAATAATACCATACTCCTTACTGATGTCAGAGTAATTACTTTAGAGTAAAGTAGTAGTATTCCACAAGAATGAAGATAGGAGAATCAGGACCATGATTTGCAGACAGAAGGGAGGAGAAGTGAAATACTTTTTGTGTAGGTGCTGCTTTTGTGAATTTCATCCTGTCAAAATAAATAAAAATCTGATACTCTTAAGAGCTAGAGTAATTTTCATTTTAGAACAAAGTAATATTTGCCTCTTCATTTATATTTGCTTTACAAAAGAGATTTTTGTTTTGTTTTTCAAACTTGCTCTAATATAGCACATCAAAGTCCTTTTGATGTGAGTTTATTTAATGGAATCCACTTTTTCCCCTGATAATTGTGTTAATCTTCATAAATCTAAAGGCAATATCATACCTTTTTAAACTTTAGCAGGAAGAGACTTGTGGCACTGACCTACGCAGGTTACATATGCTCTCTATGGTAAGTTATGATACTTAGTAATATATTTCCCTATTCGTGGAACATTCCCCAGTAGCAGCCCAAGCTTAGTTATGCTCTTATTTACACCAGAAACTCTGGATTTAAGCCCTATCCTGCAAACAGTTACACATGTGCATAACTTTACTCAGGTAAGTAGCTCTATAGACTTCAATGGCACTCCCCCATTACACTCGTTACACATGTGCTTAACTGTTCACAGCATGGGGGCTTGGACAAATAAAAGCAGAATGAGATACAGATCAAACTATAAAAGTACCTTGATAAGTGTGGGAAAATTTATATTAACCTCAGAGCTGAAACTCTTAGACTCAGAGAAAAAACTCCAGCTTTGCCATTCATTCCTAGTCTTGAAATATGGCCGTGAAAAAGCCTCTGTTTTGTCTGACATGTTTACCTACAGCATTTGAATGACTTTTAAGTTCTTTGAATAAGGATAAGAGACAATGTGTACATTTTCCACACAAATGGTGGAAAGGTAATAAAATAAACATCAAAAGGTAGTTTACCAAATCATGGCTTCTCCATTGCCATTTACAACAAAGGCAGGAAGAGGAAGAAACCTACCCTCACCATTGGCATCATGTTAGAAAAATACAAGTTTTGGAAGCAGTGGGAGCTTTTTCCCCCATACCCTTAGCACAAACATTGGCATTTCACTTTGTTAAGTCAACTAATTGTTAAAAATTTTCATCTCATTATTATTTGAAGGGAAAAAAACTGGGGGGAAAAACCCTCAAAACGTGGCCTCCTTCTTATTTTTTGGCTTTTTTAAATTAAAGATGGGCCAAGTGATAACTTGAGGAAGAAGACACCCACCCTTTAATAAAGTTAGGTGAATACAACAGGAAAGGACAGATGAGAGAATGAAGAGTCCGTTCATTGTTGACTATTCAAAACACATGCAGAATTAAAAATTGGCAAGTTTTCTGAGGCTTTCTGCAGGTGCATGGGTGAAAGCAATCCCATCAAAAGAGAAAATGACATTATTTGTGTCTCTTTCAATGCACTTCTAAATCTGCATTCTTCCACATTTCTCTCCACCACTGCACAGCTGCAAAAAAGATAAAGGGCAATGGAAACTTCAAGGATAAATTGACAGTGGTATTAGCTGAGCATCTAAAATAGAATTGTGATGTAACTTTATAAACCTTACGCACTATCAGCACTCATTCCAAAAAGTCTAGGCACTCAGTATGTTTCTTTTATTAAGCAATTCGTGTGCCCACCTAACAAGCTATTCAGGTCTTAATTGGAACACAGAATTCAGGTATATTGTCTATAAAGATGGGACATAATCTTTGTACAGGTTTCTGGAAAGGTTATATCCTAGAAAATCTTCCACATGCTGACAAATGAGGTATAATGCAGAATTTTAATAGGTTAGAGCCTACTCCCATTTTAGGTCAACTGATTTTTTGTAAAACCCAATATAAACAGCAATTTTCAGAGAAATCAGAGGTTCCACTGGATATCAGTCCATGTCCTTGCTCCCTTTAGCAAACAGTCCTACTGAATACAAGCACATTGAAGTGAATAGGACTAGTCACCTCAATGAAGACCAGACCATGGCAATTGTGAAATACATATTAAAAATATTCCATGTTAGATTTTTCTGGAAAGAAATGGGTAAAACAAATGAACTCTAAGTCCTAATTCATTATATACATTTTGGTCCTGTATTTGAATGTTACTGTTTAGGGGCATGCAAAAAAAAACCAAACACTCAAGTAAAGCAGCTTTTTAATGTTCAAAAAAGTTTTATTTACAGAGTAACAATCTAACATAGAGTTATACAGAGAGAGATACAAAGACAGGTTCTAAAAGAAGTCAGATACACTGATTTGTTTAGTGTCTCTGTTCATTATATATACATAAAATCAAGGTCAGAGTTTTGTTGAAGTGCTTCCATCAGAGCATGTAGAAGGGCCTACCCATTCACTTTTCATTTTGGACTGGGAGGAGAGGGGTGAGGATTAAATGACTATCAAGCAACATAAGTCATGAGGAATTCACAACAAAGTTTATACAGCTTCCCAGTGAAGCATTGTATTATTTTATAATAGGGTGTTTAGCTGTTATATTACAACTTGCTACTAAACAAAGTATTATGTAAAAATAATAAATGTGTAGCTGGTGTTGCTCTGCCACCTACAAGTCATCCTGAACTTTACACCTGGCAGGAGGAACCTGCTATGCAAACCTACACACACTGTCCCTGCTGGCTTCCTTCATTCAAAACACCCAGGGCTGAGAGGGAGAGAAGGGGTGGAACCTGGCAGAGGAAAACACAAAAACAAAACAAATATGTTGCATGAAATAAACTTTCCAACAAGCTCGGAGATGACAAGGAGATAATTATGACTCTGATCTTGCTTATTAGTGGATGCCCACCTTTGCTACCTTGCTTCCCCGCCCACCAGCCTTTCAGATCCTGGTTTTAGCTCCGCCTCTCCTCGGGCTGCCTAAGTATTATAATAGGCTGGTCTGAAAGTAGTGCAGAGAGACAGAGAGACAGAGAGATAATGACTGGACAATAATACTAATAACAATAATAACTTGGCTGCTCCCACTGCTATAGCAAGAACTCAGCTCAGAATTTCAAGACTGAAGAAACCAGGTCCCTTGACACAGGAGCACCAGCAACTACAGACAGAGAGAGGAGCAACTGCGACATCACTAGAGATAATGTATTCCATTTTTATTGCACTGATGAACTGTGGACAGTAACATGCGGAACCTCTCCCGAAGAACGGACAAGATCAAACTTTGAGAGGATCTGACTTTGCAGAACTACCCATCCCAGTCCGACTGACTTGGGGTTAGTTGGTTTTCTTTCAACAACCTGTTTTCCCACCCGGAGCAACCAAAGTGAAAGCCGTGAAGGACACGGTGCATCTCCCTAAGAGAGAGAAATCTCAGAGGGGTGGAAGAAAGAGAGAGACCTCCCTGCCCCTAAGTAACCTACTCTCCAGGGACCTGTCCAAGTGGGAAGAGCCCTCCCCACTTCCAAGCAAACCCCCCGGCCCCTGTTCTTTGCTCCTTGCTAGGGCTGAAGGGGGAGGCAACCCCCAGCCTGCGCTGCTCGCCAAAAAGGAAACCGTTGGCGCTGTCCAAGGAGAGAAACAAGAGCCCCCCCCCCACACACACACACACACTGTTCCCGACGGGGAAGGCGCCCCCCCAAATTAGCCTGCCACTTCCCCAGCCCAGCTCCTAGGGCTGCCCTAGAGCCGCCCGCAGCCCCAGCCTGGCGGCGGGGGAAGAAGAGGCCGCAGGAGCAGCAGCCGCGCCATGAACGAGTTCCGCCCGCCTACGAAGGACAAGCGGCGCACGACCAGGAGGCACGGGGCCCAGTCCCCCGCCCGCGACAGCGAGCTGGGCTCGACGGGACGCGCCGGCCACACCCGGCACGAGGGCGCGGCCGCGGGAGGGCAGCAGGGAAGCCGTACACCGGCGGCCCAAGCCCGCCCTACTCCTACATCGCGCTCATCGCCATGGCCATCCGGGGACTCGGCCGGCGGCGCCTTCACCTGGCCCGATCAACGAATACTGATGGCAGCTCCCTTCTTCCGCGCGCCTAACGGCTGGCGCAACTCGGTCGCCAACCGTCGCTCAACGACTGCGTAAGGCGCGCAAGACCCGCCCCGGCCCTGGGCCAGGACAACTACTGGAGCTAATCCCCAGCAGCGATACACCTTCGCCGAGGGGTCTTCCGCCGCCGCCCAAGCGTCACCGGCCCCCTGCCGCCGCCTCCCCGCGCGCCGGCAACCAGCCCCCCTGCTGCTGCCTCTCCGGCAGCTGCGCCGCGGGCCCCGCCGAAAGCGGAGCGGCGCCGCCGCCGCCGCTGCTCAGCCGGCTCATTCTCCCAGCTCGCTTCGCCTCAGACATCCTGAGCCAGCCCGCCGCCGCGCTCCCGCCAAGGGGGCCGGGCGCTCTGGCCCGCGCCGCCCGCCCCCTACCCGCTGGGCTCTCTCTTTGCCGGCGGCCTCCTGCCGCTCTACGCCTACGGGCCCCAGCCGCTGGAGCGCAGGAGGGAGGCGCTGACGGCCGGCAGCGCCTCTCTCCCGCCGGAGCCTCCCCAGCTCTTCCCCTCCCCTGCCGAGGCGCTGCTCGGCTCCCCGCTCTATTGCCCCCTCCGGCTGCCCGGCCCGTTGCGCACAGCCACGGGGCGCCCGGCCTCTTACCCGCCCTGCCCCCTCGACAGCCTCCTGCCTTAATAAAGCCCCCCTCCTCCCGCAGGAGGGGGCAAAGCGGGGGAGGTGGGGAGCACGTGGAGCGGGGGGCTTGGGAGGAGGACGAGGCTGTGGCTTCTGCACTTTCTATCCCGAGACAAGTGACTGTGCCTTGAGGGAGTGGGGGGGAAGCGGGGTTTTAACCAAACCAAAGTGGGGCGCTTTGTATTTCGACTTCGCAAGGGGCCAAAGTGCTTCTTAGTCATTGTTGAAAGTACGTGGCTTAAGGCAGGTGCCTGATCTGCTCTCGGGCTGGTTTCTCTCTGCGCAAAACCATGGGTCATTTTCCAGGGAACCAGTTCCGTCAGGCTGAGTCCCACTACGTGTTTGGGATGCGTTGTGCACCCAAAGGTGAGGGCTGGGCGAGTGAAAAGGTGCCAGAGGTTGCTGGGTCATTTCTCTGCTCCAAACCAATGCACCACTGTGGCAAAATAAACCCCCTGTACAGCACCTAGCATTTCGTGAGGGAGGGGGGACTTATTTATATGTTTTAAACTAAAACAAATGTTTTAACACGACAGGTCGCAGCTTTTTAAAAATATGTATATCGTTATGTTGGGTTCAATGAAATGTCAGCCGTGGTCTCCTTCTGTGCTCCGTCTGTTTTCTGAGTTGTGTTTTCGGAGATAAGACCACGGGCAAGCCAGGAACGATTTTTTTTTCTCTGTGTATTTGTGCGTGACTACTTTATGGGCGAAAAAAAAAAAAAAAACAAACCTCAGGTGCCATGGTTATTTTCCAATAAAAGTTACCAAAGAACTCCCCAAGGAATAGCGTGATGTCTCTGTGTAAGACAGGTGGACGGGGAGGGGATCGAAACCGACTTCATGGAAAGCCTGTAAACATTCTAGAGAAAAGTTGTGTGGACGGAAAGAAAGTGAGCAGGTTGCAGAGTTAGGTAAGCCCTCACCTTGAAGGAGAGCACTTGGCTCAACTGCATTTTTGGGAGAGACTTGGGTTGTTGTCAGCTCCCCCCCCCCCAGGTGCCCATTAGCGTTTAGATGTGTGATGTACCGAAATTTATTAGCAGTCCTGTTGACTGAGTCTTAGGTCAGGCGGATTTCTCTTCCTTTTGAAAGAAGTATGCTTCCCAGCCCAGAGAAAACAGCTAGCTACAGAGTTGAAATAACTCTAATTCCTCGTGTCAAACAGTGTTCGAGTGCTGATGTTCATTCCTTCAGAAGGACTGGCCCTTGAAAGATAATCTTTTGGAAATAAGGGCAGCTAAACATTTGCTTCGTTAAAACAAGTTCTGCGCGGTACCTTTTTCAGAGGACAGAGATGAAACTTAATCCTATTGTCTCATCTCCTTACACAAACGAAAGCTGTTTCAGGAAGGTTGTTAGTTCAACTTGATTCTAACTGCTTCTGCTAGAAGCAAAGTTTCCCCCCTTACATTTTTCTCCTGATGTGTTTTCGGTTACTGATAAAATCACGCGCGCGCACACACACTCCCTTTAAATACAAGGCTTGTCAGGAAAGCCCTAAGAAAAAAAAAGCAAGAGGTGCAATTTTTTTAAATTAATTAGGATTTTAACACCATTGCGAAACTCAGTTTAAAAGTTCTAATCTGAATGCATTAACAACTGGAAAGTGGTATTCCACTCCCGCCACGTCCGTTTTCAACTTCTCGTATTTACGTAAGGTGAATAAACTGAAATCGGGAGTGTATTATTTATATTTTGACTCTGGATTTTCTTATCTCCCTCACTCCATTTACCATTCGTTACATTTTTCTTCAGAGCAATTTGCAGAATAGTTTAAAAATGCGTGCAGAAAAGGAAGCCTTCTGTTAGTTGCCTTAAACAATTTCAAACCGAAAACGCTTACTTATTTCAATAAAGTCCATGCAGATTTCATGCGTTTTAGCTTAAACCGTAACATCCGTAAGAGCACCGCGAGAGATCATCAGTGTCTAATCTATAGAGTAATCAACCATTAAAGGAAATGGTTTCCATAAAATTGTTTGCATTTAAATACCATTTTATCCTCAAAGCCCTATACAATTACTAATTTGCCTTTCCATAATCTACCTTTTGCTAGAGCTTGTGTTTTTTGTTTCCCTTTAAAAAAATAAATAAAGCGAGAATGTAGTTGTCTCTCTAGACCAGGGCTAACATCTTGTTTTGCCTACCCTTAGGGATGATTTTAGAGTATACTAGTTGTACTTTGATATGACTATGGTTAAATTTAAACATAAATATTAAAGTATTTTTAAAATCAAACCAGATGGAACACTTTTTAAAATCCTGTTTTGTAAAAAAAAGATCACAATTTTTAAAGAAAGAATGAAATATAAAAGGATATCATTTTAAAGACTTACAAAAGCACTTTCAAATATTTCAATCATTTAGATGAATACCAACTTTTCAGATTTGCCTCTTTGTGCATTTCAGGATTGTGAATAATGGTTATTATATTTGGTAACTGTAGCCTCACCAGTCCTGGCAGATTTAGTTTACTTTTCCCCATCAAATGCTCACCTGTTCAGATTTTTTTCCAGGAATACTAGGGTTCTGCCAGGGCCCCAGGTAATTTTAGCTGAAAATCCAGGTGGCAATTTGCAAGCGCCAAATTAGAATGCATGAACAGCATGGGAGACTCAAAAGAGATTCCCACAAGATATTTTAAACCTAGTACAATATGGGATTAACATTCTGATATTTACTAATTTAAGAAGTCTCTGGGCCTGATCCTGCTCCCTAATAACAGTGGAAGTTTTGCTTAGTAAGGACTGCAGGATCGGGCCCTTTTCAGAGCAATGTCTCTCCCCCTATTTACATTCTTTCATCTTTCTGCTTCAGAAATGGAAAAAGCCACTTAAGAATTTTAGTTAGCTTCAGTTAAGTGGAAATATTTTTCCCCACAATAAACACTTCTTAAAGGTTGTGTGTGTGGCTTAAGTAACTGATTAGGTTGATTGCTTATTCGTTACTAGAGGAAAGTGATTTTATAAGAGGATTTAGTGGACCCAAGCAAAATAAACTGGACCTGAGATGTAGTGAGCCAAATCCTGCTCCATTTATTAACTGAAGGAATCACATTAAACTCAATGGGACTAACAAGACTACTACTAATGTGACTAGAGTTTGACAAGGACACTCCAATACCCAAAATAGAAGCAGTCTTGTGTCCTCAAGGAGGAGCCTGTAGGTCTTTAAGGACCCCTTTCCATTTCAATCCTCTAAGCTAGAATCTCATCCAGGTAGTGTAGCTACTCCTCAATCGAGATGCAGCCTTTCCCGCCTTCAGTGCACTACTGACAAACCCTGGCAGACACAGCACTGGGACCAGAGCTGAGAAGGGAAATCTATGGTCTACAACTGTAAATCAAGCCTGTCGGCTGTGAAAGATGACTACTGAAACACAGCACCTGTCCAAACACTTTCCAGAAGCAGGTAATCAGAGAACCGACACTTTACATTTTTGTGTGGAACAAGCAAATTAACGTTTTCTGAGCCCTTCCCAAAACAGCAAGCTTTTTTAGGTCTGCACTCTATGTCATTTTGAGCTCCTAATAAATCAGGATGACAGAACTGAGACAAATGCATTTTCCTTTTGATATTTGAAACACTAACAGTGAGCCAAAACTCCCCCCCCCTTTCTGTTTTTAGCCTTATAGGTAAGAGTTCACATTATCCAAGTTATCTGAGTGGCTCTGTTGAGTGTGGGTGGAGATCAGTTGCCCTCCATGCTCAGAGGAAGCTCCCAATGACTTCAGCAGCAATGAGAATTTTGCCTGAGCATAGAGCGCACACATACACCTTCCCCTTGGCACACAATGACCTGCAAGAATCTTGAGTGCCTTCTCAGGTCTTTAGGATTAAACTACAGCTTTCTAGTTCCATTGATCAATACTGTTGCACATTCTGCTTCACAGATTATTCTTTTTTGTGAGTTATGACTCTTTGGGTTAAGGGGAAATCTGTTTCAGGTATTTGTTCATGTCTCAACCAGGAGAAGGAAACACATGCCTCAGAAGTGTCCATGGATGTCAGCAGCATATTGGTTTCTAGAACCTGAACAATACTGAGAAACCTGAGCCCTAGCAGGGTACAATACAACTAAACTAAATACTCCTATTTTAAGTGGAGGCAAATCATTTTGTTCATAACCTTTGTAGATAGATCTCACCAAGATAGTTTGACTGTCTTATTTTCATCTAGTTATTTGATCCCATTTTATACAAGACATTTGTTGAGGGCATAATAAATTAAGCTGGTGAAAAATTTTCTTCATAGCACTGTATGCTGAGTTAAATAATCTTTTTACATTTAGGACCTGAGTCCACACCCATTACTCACTTAAGTATCCCAGTTGAAAGTCCCCACTGAAGTCAGTCACCCTATTCAAGGGTGAGACTGAGCTTAGTGCAGAGATTTTAACAAGATTCAATTCAGCACATGTCAGCTAACCCCTTAAGCTAAAATCCAGTCTTCCAGTCAGCAGCAATAGCTGGATTTCACATAAATATACTGGAGAGGCATAGAAGAGGATGTAATCCTCCACCAGGCAGCTGAGCCATTCCAAGAATGCTACTTCAGCTCACCTTATATGGTGTCCTGACAGAGATTCCCTCTTTTTCTCCCTCTGCCCTGTCATTCCTGCTACTTCTTCCCCATGTCCTGGCCTTAAAAAAGGGGTGGTTTGGACCAAAGCACTACACCGCACCAGGAATCTTCATTCCTTATGCCAGGGTTTCCCAAACTTTTTTGGCCATGGAACACTTTTTAGCCCATTACGGAACACTTATAATATTATTTTGTAGTCATTTGGTTTTCAAGTAAAAATTGCATTATTTATGCTCCGATATATTTTATTTTATAAAACAAAGCAAGAATACAAATTTAAAATAACTGTACTAACAATTTCTAACTAGAAAGCTTGTGTAAAGTAGTACAAAAATCAAGTGCAAGAGTCTTTCACAGAACACATATTCACATCATGCAGAACACCAGTGTTCCATGGAACACAGTTTGGGAAATGCTGCCTTATGCAACCCTCAATCACCCCATCTCTGCCCCCAGAAAAAAGGAGCTTCACCAGTTCTTCCTCCAAGGAACCCCAAGTGCAGCTGGACTCAGTCCTTAATGGGAAGCCTAAGTGGCCTCACAGCTTTGTGTAGGGCCTCTGCACCAGGAGAAGTTTCACCCCAGTAAGAAGAGAGACAAATCATGCACAACTGAACTCAATGGGAGTAACAAAACAAGATATATTTTAAGAGTCAAGTTTGTTCATTGAAGCAAAGGTGTATAGCATTGTTGAGTTTGCTGTTAAAGCCACCTAAAGCCCTATCCTGCTCACACAGCGACCATAAAAATCGTAGTAAAAAGATAAACCTTCATGCCAATTCCATGAGGTAGTCAAGCTTTTAGTTTAACAGGGTTAATTATAGCCCTGCTGCAACTTCATTGATTTCAACAGTTATACCCTCTTATACCAGGGCTGAATTTGAATCCATCTTTCATGTTCTGAAGAAAAAGGGCCATTTTGGATAATACTCTCCAGTGTCTCAAACTATGCATTCCAGGGGCACCTATCCATGATTACTTTATGAGTCTGACAAACTGAGCTGAGGACTTGTTGTCAGATTAGTCTGTCATTGAGCTCATGAGCTGCTGCGTCCCTTCCAAAAGAACTGCAAGTGGTGCTTCATTATGCAGTTTGCAGGTCTGCTTACTCCACAAGGTAGGCATTCTGTTCCATTTTCATTAGGTATTATTTATTTTATGATGCTCCACCTTGGTGTATCTGGATGTGGTGGGCCTTTGTTCTTCTAAGCTAAAGTATGCCTAAAAATGAGGTTCATGAGAATGCACAGAGTCATGACTTTTGCACTGCAGCACCAAGATATTGGTTTCTTGTTGTGACATATACTAATGAGGAGCAGTGGGCTCTGGCCTACTGTAAGCTGTACACTCTGCACTTTGAACCAGATTTGTAAAGATATTTAGACAGCTAAAGACACAGATAGGTGCTTTAGACAATCCCAGTGGTGTTCTAACTTTCCTAAGTGTTCCATGAGAGAGTTCTTAGGAGCTTTGGCGGATCTCGCTAGGTACCAGTCTTAATCTTTATGCATCTAAAAACTTCATTTTAGGAACAAAGGGTCAGATTTTCACCTCCCTCCATATATAATATCACAACCATTAGTGTCAGTGGGATGCACATGCATCTAGAAAAGCACAATCCCTCATTCCACCCCGTGATCTTATAGTAATTGGGTGCCTTTGAAAAGTTTTACCTTCATCTTTATTTTCTTGCTGTAGTAGAACCTTTTCATATATTGTGTTAAACTGCTCCTGTGCATTTTCTGTCATATCAATTTCTTACTCACACTTTATATTAAGTGTACATTTGAGTAGTTCATGAAGGGTAAGAAGTGTGTTTAATAAATGTTAATTGGTTATTTAAGAGTTTAATAAATTGCTTCCAACTCCTACTAATATACTTAACTAGCTATAATACCTACTAAGGTGTGTTATATCTTTCAGTCATTTATTAATCCTTTGTAAATTAAGTGTACCCTTAACATACGGTGTGACCAATTTCTATCTTAATTTTTGTTTTAGCATTAGCTATCATACCAAATCCAAGTCACATTGTCAATACAATGCTGGAGCTCAAGTTCCATTAATCAATCCTAAACTACATCACTAGATGGAAAAGTTTTAGATGTTTTAATTAGACAAAATCCTGTTGTGTAAAACAGTTTATAGTTATCTGTTTGAAGAGCCTAAACTTTCAGCCAAACATTGATTAATACATTATAATTTCCTTTGTATTTGTATCAATGTCTATTATGATCTGTGAGATGCCAGTTATTATAAAAGAGTTAGAGATTTTTACCATGTGTTGTTGGAAAGATGGTTTCACCTTGATTTTCAAAAAGGTCTCAGATGTAACCTATCGCCTCTTGGAATAGGCCTTTTACAGGGAAGTATTTACTTTAATTCCTTCTACAGTATTTGTAGCTGAAAGTTGTGGTATCTCATTGTGAAAGTAATTGCCTCTAGTTTTTCAATAAAAGTCAGAAATTAGAGACAGGAAAGGTCTACAGAATCATCTAATCTATCCTCCTTCCAGTGCAGGATAGTAAATGACTGTAGAAACTATGCAAGACAATATCTAGCCTGTTTTAAATATTCCAAACTATAGTTACCACACCACAGCCTAACTGAGTTTGTTTTCAAGAAATATTGCTTGAGATTCACCCTAAAAAAAGATTCCATCTTAATTTTAAACAGTTACTATCTTTCTAAGTATTTACATAGCCATCACCACCTTACTAACATGCACCCATTACAACATAGTTATACCCCATTATATCATGCTAAAAAAATATTATTTTCTCTCCTTAGCATATATACCCAACAAATATTTGTAGGTTATCATCAGATTCTCTGTTAGTTACCTAGCAAAACTGCACATATATATAGTAGCTCTTCCTCTTAAGTCAGTCCAAGAAGCCTTCGAGTCATTAGTATTCTTCTCTGAACTCTGTCCAGTTTATCTATAACTGTCTGGTAATAAGGCACAATAGATGCTTGGCATTTTATGAATAACCCACATCATCATACCAGGCTACCTGCCTCTCTTCCCCACCACAGAAGGACAAATAGGTTAAATGAGAACAGAGATGGAGAGATTATGATCTGACAACAGATCACATATAGACACATACCCCAAAGTGCTCAGCAACATACCTCCCCATAGTCCCTTCAGAACAACACATTAATAAAATTCTTGATCAAGCAGAAGAAATAGCTCCAGTTCCTACCTGTATTTTTCAGAGGCCCTTCTTAATAAAGCAGAACTGTACCCTTTCTTAATAGTGTCCTCCCAAACACTTTCTAAGAGGGAGAAAAGCCTAAATTATATAGGCCCCTGACTCCTTCCCTTTCCCAGCATGCTTTACCAAGAAGGGGATAAAGACCTCCTTTCTCCAGCTCTGTTAAGAATGGCTCAGACAGCTTCAGATATTTCAGCCTCTGAAATATGAGATAAAGATGCAGAAACATATATACTAACGATCTTTTACATTATAATCCTTATTTTAGCTATGATTAAACCAAGGCAAATGTGTGCCTCCATGTTATTACAACAACCCATGAGACTAGAGACAATCTCCAAATCTTTTGCAGCCAGGTAAATGGATAGAAGAGAAATATGACAGATGCTCCCAGGAATTGTTAGATTTGAATCCTGCCAATTCCTGAGTGGAGTTGATTATTTACCTTCTTCTTTGGGAGTGACAAGTTTCCCAGTTTTGTACTTTTCAGTGGACTGAGAGCAAGGTTCCCTTCAAACATCCTTCAGAGGTTATCTGTGGGGACAGAAATAATGGATTCAAGTTTATTGGAATGATTCTGGTCTAGTGACATTACAGTGCTGGTTACAAAATAAAGGTCTGATTTTGATCTCACAAACATTTTTATACCAGGGTAACTCCTGCAACATCAATTGAGTTACTCTTGATTAGCACTTATGTTTTCTCCTTGCCCACCTGGAATACTTACTGATTGTGCCTTGCAGGCCCTGGAATTATAGGCTTAAAGTGAGAAATGAGGGATATCAACTTTTATGGTTTAATTTAAAAATGGGGGAAATGACTTTGCACTCGTACATATTTGGGATTCTCTTAGTAGTTGGGCCTGATTCTTCAAATGGGAATAGCAGACTGAGCAATTTGTGGGTTGATTTGCTCAGGAGTCACTTGGTTTGGTGCCCATAGACTTTTGGTCTGACTGAATCATATTGGCCTACAGGGACAAGGTTTGGGCTGGGTAACTATTGAGCTAATGGTTGTTCTGCACTAATTAATAAAAGTTGCAGCCAGTTGTCTTAAAGACAAGATCACACAATGGCTTCAGTAATAGTTGGCTACATTTTACATATTCTCATAATATGTTAATTTAAAAGAACATAAGGTTGCACCAGTTAAGCACTCGAATGTTAGAAAATGCCAGAATCTAGGTTTCTGTGAAATCTTAATCCAGCCCCCTTGAGCATATATATTAGGATACAGTCGTTAATTACATGATCACATTATTTTTCCAAGGGACCCTGGCTTATTCAGTGCACAGGATGGACCTGCTCAGGAAATGAATTGGGATTTTGTAGCTAATGATACTGTTGTCTGCTAGGACTCCTGCTTCATTTGTTGCAAGAAGTTGCAATGTTCATAGTGCATGAGGCAGGGGAATGCAGGAAGAGAAAGGGTGGTTTAGACAGTTGAATGCCACCTTATATATCTGGATTCTAACCTGTCCTAATAGCAACACTATTTAATGTTTAAAGTGTCTCTTCAGCAAATATGTCAATAGCGAAATAATTATCTGTATTTAATTTGAACCACATGTTTTATTTGAAATCCCCTTTTATTTTTTTTTAAAGTAAACTCTTCTGGGAGCCCTGTTCATGAATGATTACCTACCAATATCTGTTCTAATCTCACGAACACTGAAATTAAGATTGAATTGTGATATCAAGTTAACCCTCCTGGTACCTTTTCAGAAATAAGGTTTAGGAGATTTAAAACCTGCCAAGGCTTGATTCTGCCCCACTGATATAACATTCTGTGCATTTGGGAGCCATCTCTTTGACAAACTGCTTTGTCATAATTCTGCCAGCCTTCCAAAAGTATATCAGGATAGACACACATCTAACATGCTAGTGCTCAAAGATTCCAAAACATGAAGCATGGCTTGACCAACAGTTTACTTGTATCCTCCCTTTCATTCACATTTAATTGTCTGAAAGAAGCATATTATATAACATTTCTTGAGTTCAACTTATTCCAGACCTTTGCATGAATAACCTAATCCAGGAGTCGGCAACCTTTCAGAAGTGCTGTGCTGAGTCTTCATTTATTCACTCTAATTTAAGGTTTTGCGTGCCAGTAATACATTATAACATTTTTGAAAGGTCTCTTTCTATAAGTCTATAATATATAAACAAACTATTGTTGTATGTAAAGTAAATAAGACTTTTAAAATGCTTAAGAAGCTTCATTTAAAATTAAATTAAAATGCAGAGCTCCCCCTCCCCCGGACTGGTGGCCAGGACCTGGGCCATGTGATTGCCACTGAAAATCAGCTCGCATGCCGCCTTTGGCACCTGTGCCATAGGTTGCCTACCCCTGAGCTAAACACGTATAGCTCCTCAGAGTCAAGGTCGGATTAGAGCACGCTTCCCTATGAGATTTTATATGTATTTCAACTGACATTAGAGATTATGCAAAATACCACATTTGGGACAGCATATGGATTTAATGACGCTCCCAGGAGAATTTTATATGCATAAACCAATTAATAGTCATCTTCTCCATAGTCTGTGTAGTTCTTGACTAATAAAGAGGCATATGCTTGCCTAAATCCACACATGCAATTTCCATTGGCATCAATTAGATCAGAGTGGTATATGGCCCATAAAAAAACTGGATAAGCAAACCAAGAACAATTCAATTCAGTTACCATATTTATGTGAGACCATATTTATTATATAACTGCATGTATGAAAATAATCAGCCTTGTGTTGCCATATACAGTACTTTTTGAAAGGTATATTAATGGATTCATACTTTCAGATACTGAGGTGTAGATATTTTATCTTTTACTGTAGGCACAGTGAATCCTTTGAGTGCAATGGGCGATGAGAGCCCTGAGCAAGGTACAGGAAGTTACTGATGCCCCGCAAAGTCAAACTGCCCTCAGTTTAACACATATGCGTATCCTTGAGACCTTGATCCTGCAAAGACTTAAGCACATGTTTATCTTTATGCATCATGAGTAATTTCACTGAAGTCAATGGAACTATTCAGCATGTGTAAAGTTAGGAATGTGCATAAATCTTTGCAGGATCGGGGCAAATATTCCCTTGCTTGAAATTATATGTGTGTTTAAGTCTTTGCTGCTTTGGAGCCATACTGTCAAGATTTAGAATCTAATATTAATAAAATACAATGATGAACATTTCTATTAAAAGAAAACCATTTTTAATTTGCTTTTAAACATTCCACTATAGTACTTGCAACCAAAACATTGTCTCATTGCAAGAGAGCAATGTGAAACTAGCTAGGGGGTGAAAAACAAACTGTTCTATTTTGGTTGCACAAAGATGAGTGAAACACAAAAATAACAAAAAGTACATTCAATTTGCAAAACATTCAGATATAATAATTCAAAGTGTTATTTAAAACACAGGCAAAAAATATGGTTTCAAGCTCACAGTGGTCCTTTGCAACTGTGAAGAAACTAGAAGCTAGCTGTGGAAGTGCATAAATTCAAAGTCTTCAGACCTTTTTTGGGTGTGTGTAAAGTTATTAGAAATGCAGTATGGACTTTTCTTTGCAGGAAAACCTTGATTAGAATTTGTCCTTTTTTTTTAAGTTGCCTCATACTGTTTTTTAAAAAAGTGAACCCCAGTGTCAATCCCATGTACAGCAAGAATAAATAGCCAACAACAGTATTCACTAGAATGTCTCTCAAGAACATAAGGGTCAAATGTTCCCATTAGTTTCTGTAAAGCATTCTCTTAGATATCAATAAAAGTTCCACTCCAGAAATAAAGTGAGAATATGGCTCATACTTAGTAAATAGGACCCGCTTCAGAAATCTTTCTATTGCTATATTAAACTGGATAACATCTTACTGCTTCAAAGGGCTGAATACCACAAAAATCTCTGATGCTGAGTGGTTAAATTCTGCTCCTCTTATACTAGACAACCCTTGAGGGATTGACTGGCCTCTGCTTTAAACCGTGTGTAGACATTTCCATCTGTGTTAAATGGATGTAAAATGCTACCGATGTAATTCCGTAGCGTATTACACCCAATTTGTACTCCCTTTGCATAGATTTAAATAGCTGCATAAGGTGAAGGGCAGTGGAGAATCATGCCCATAGGCATGGTCTGGCTTGTAGGATTTGGTTTTTTGCAATGGCAGAAGCTTATAATTATCCTGCATCAGAGAGGAAAGTCATCCCTCTCCTATATGACAAATAGGGGTGTCTATGAGCCTGGCGAACACCGAAGTGTGTTCTTTCCCCTCTGACCGAATATCAGTCTCCAGTGAAAAGATTTTAAAGGGTTCAACTTAAACATTCCCATCACTGCACAAAGCTTTGAAAATCTAGCCCTAAGGGTTCAGTTTCAACCTTCAATGAATTCATATGTATCATTTCCACTGATCATGTAAGTCCGGCTATTGTTCAGGTTATACAGATAGCTACAACATAGTGATGATCATTGGAGGACAGAGCTGAGCCCTTAGACGTTATGCATATACACTAACAAAAGAAGGCTGATTGGTAACCCAGTTTAAGAAGCCTCCTGTTGTGATTACTGGACTTGTACTACAGTTTGTACATACAGGAGATATTTGATTATATTTAAATAGTAGATACTTGTCTTCATTTGAAAGTGCCTCCTTAAAGAATGTTCTCATATAAAGAGTACAAAAGATGGTCCTAATAACATCAAATACTATTTTTCATCTTATTTTTATTTGATTCAACATCTGTAATTTGATTTTATTCTGTCCACCTATACAAAATATCAAAATCAAGATTATTATGCAGTGCCACTGAATTCCTTGTGGTTTTGCTCTTGCATCCAATTATCAGTTTCCTCTATAGTTTCTATCTTCTTCCTGAAAAATAATAAAACAAATTTTAGGGAATTAAATATTTTCTAAATGGCAGCCAGGTAGAAACATTGTTAAAATAAAGTTGCAATCTTTGAGCTATTTTATCTAATTACAAGAAATGTTATCAATACATTTATATTATTTTAGTTGCAAATTAAAATCCTGTGGCTCTTTATTGGCATGTCATCATACAGCATGTGCCAAAAAGTCTGAACTTACATAGTCAGGAAAAGTGTAAGTAATAGAGGTCTTCAATAAAAAAAATAAACCTCCTGTAGTAAGAAACTTTATATTATGATAACAAGGAAATCTAGGTTATAATGTTAATATGATTGAACTGCAAACACAGGGCCCAATTCTGCAAAGTCTTACTCATACAAGTATTTTTATTAACCTAAGGAGTACCCTTAAAGTCTATTATATTTGAATGAGGGCTAATGCATAAGAAGGGTTTGCAGGGCTCGATTTCTGATCTTAAAGTAAAAAAGGGCACCAATGGTTTAAAATGGCAAGAAGTACTGTGTATTGAAATAAGAGAACAAGTGAGAGGCTCTCCTAATTTTGCTTTCTTGAGCAGTGGTGAGTGTGCAGAGGGTGAAATTGACCATGTAACCATTCTGAATAACACCCATCTGCCCCTCCTGTCTTCCAGTAACCCTTTACTTTAGCCCTGATTCAACAAAGCACATAAGCATATGCTTAACTTACAACTGAGTCTGGTATGTACATTCTGGTTCACCAAAGAATGTCTGAATTCTCAAATGAAAGCCAGTGTCATGCTAGTTATTAATATAATTGTGAAATGTATGTACAGATACTAAGTAAGGAGTTATGTATACATACTGAAAATATGTTCTTAGATATGTATCAAAGTATTAGTCACCAGCAAAGGTGAAAAACAGGTTTTCTGTCAGATGTTTATTCATCTTTCTTTGTGTCAGGATGTAAATTAACCTTTGTAAATCAACACAATGAATGCCTATTTACATATTAAGTCAAATCTTACCAAAGAGATGTGAAGTCAACAGGGAAGGAGCACACAGGGTTAAAACAAGCCAGGGGTTGATTATTCAGTCTAGGAGTAAACACAATACATTCTAGGACAGCGAGTTATGGTTCTATTTTGTATATAATGATTTGTTTCCAATATTTCTAGTCACTATCATTTGAATCTTTGATAACAAATTTATTCTTGTTTTCACTATAAATATAATTGAGTGCTATGATATTAAGCAAAGTGCTGATCCTGAATTGAATCATACAAGCTAGCTTGATAATTCTGTGAAGAGCCAGCATCAGGGGGAATGCTTCAAAGGGATTTGAGGAGTGGGGTGCACCTATTGTTAAACTGCCAGGAAAAGGAAGGGCCGATATAGCCACTTAAGCACTATCCTGTGGGCTAGTTGATGGTGCCAGGGAGCTAACACCCAGCTAAGCACAAGCAAGACTGCCCCAGTGATGGAAGCAAGCAGAGAGTACTGAGGTGACTTACAATCCTGGGTAACCTGAGAACCATCACAATTAATTCTCAAACTTCCACTTCTGCTAGTCTAATCTAGCTATACCCCTGATTTAAGATCTTTGCTACACATTTCAAAAGCCAGGTATACCTGGGCTTTCACAGAGTACCTGGAAGCTATATGTGACCTTTAGGTCTGGGGCATCTTCCCATTGCCTTCAATTAGATATAGGTTAGAGTTGTCAGAAGCACTCAACAGTGCCTGAACTCCAGTCTCATTGAAATCAATGGGAATTTTAATGGAATGTAACGATTGTAATGGAAGCAGAGTTAGGATATGTCAGCAACCAAGTAATAGACAGTCTGTCCTACTGCCTGGATTAACATTTATACCTGTTAGAGCTGAATCCAAGCAGGGGCTCCTGGAGCAAAGCCAAGCATCAAAGCAAAGAGTCAGAAGTCAAAGCTGAAGAGTTAACCAGAGTCATAGTCAGGAGGCATAGCCAAGGATCAGAGACATAAGTCAGAAGGCAGGACAGAGCTGGGTGCTGGGCCAGGAACAGGTACAGGATAGAGCAGGGGCAGAGACAGCTTGGACAGGAACAAGCACAGCCACAGGCAAGGAGCATGCTGCTGCTTCTGTGCTTAAGTATCAGCCTGCTGACTCCTGCAGCCACTCAGGTGACTCAGTCAATCAGACAGCTGCTATCAGACCAGCTGTGCTCATTAGGTTACCAGGAGACCCGCAGTACTTCAGGCTGGCCCCTGAGAGGCTAACATTGATCCATTTTGAAAGTCCCATCCATAGAGCCTTTCAGGTACCATATCTGGGCCGTTCTGAGCACAGCAGCCTCCTAGCCTCACTCACCAGAAATTCCATGCTTGGGCAGTACCTTGGCTACTCTGGAGACATGCAGAAGGGTTTTTAAATTGCCATCAAATTGGAGTTTTGATTGAGATATGCTAGGGGAGATAACACAGATTTGTTTGTCCGGTTCTGAAGAGAGGTAACAGGCTCTCAGAAGTCTAAATGAAATAACTGAAAGATGTGTCTTGTAATTAGGCCAGGTATGGTAAGAGATTCTAAGGTGTAACAGGACAGAGCAGAGGCATCAAAAGCAAGTGCTGTTTTATCCACACTAGTCTATAGTGCAGATATTCTCTGCCTGAACAATAAGCATAGCATTTTGGAACAAGTGGGAAAGAGCATCCCAGGCCTGGCTAACAGGGCTCATGTCTGACCTCTACAAAGAGCAGTGTAGATAGTACTTTGAAGTTGTGGCTCATGCTGGAGCTCGAGCTCTGAAGGCTAGGGAAGGAGGTGGGCTTCTGACCTGTAACTTTGAAGTGGTCTCTGTACAGCTATTTTTAGAGTGTTAATGCGAGTCCCACTAGTCCAAGTCTATCAACCCAAACTGGGAGGCTTGCTCCTGCTCAGCCCAAAATGCTGTGTAGATGTACTTTTAGGGCCTGAACCATTGATGTCAGTGATTGTCTTTCCACTGACTTAGAAGGGCTTTCGCTCAGGCTCTTAATACAGAGTTTTAATCAGTCAAAACTGGCATTTGAAAGGTGCCCGTCTATATGTATGAAAAGTTTTAATCGGGTAAACTATCTTCTTCTGCTGCGTAAGCTGCCTTATTCAAAAAGCAAGGTCTTTCCAAATGATTTATCATTTGCTTCCTTAGGAAATAAGAATACTAAAGGCTTTGGAAGACCTCTGTTTCACGTTAAGAACATAAGAGCATAAGAACGACCATACTGGGTCAGACCAAAGGTCCATCTAGCCCAGTATCCTGTCTTCTGAGAGTGGCCAATGCCAGGTACCTCAGAAGGAATGAACAGAATAGGTAATCATTAAGTGATCCATCCCGTCATCCATTCCCAGCTCTTGGCAAAAAGAGGCTAGGGACACCATCCCTGCCCATCCTGGCTTATAGCTATTGATGGACCTATCTTCCATGAATTTGTCTGTTATATATATATATATAAAAATTAAAAAAAATTCCCCTCTCACCCCTATGGGTGGTATGTGTCTTCCCCAACCTCGGGTCCTCTACCAGAGGCCTGGGAGTTTGAGGGTTCTGCGCAGTATCTTAGCTGTTCCTATCACTGCCTCTTCTTGGACAGAGAGCTCCGTGTTGTATCCTGGGATCTGTTGGAGGCCACTTCACCCAGCTTAGGAGTCACACCGGTGCTCCTACCACCACTGGGACATTTGGCTTTTCACTTTTCCACATCCTCTCTAGTTCTCTTTTCAGCCTCGGTATTTCCAGCTTTCATATCTTCTCTGATGTTGTTGTCACTTTGCATGCATAGTCTATCACCACCGCTTCTTCTGCTTCCTTGTTATTACACGATGTTTGGTTGAGGCGTACTGCCTGTCGTTGGATCTGGAGTTCCACGACCTTAGCCTGCTATTCTTCCACAACTTCTGTGGAATCTCCATCTGGTCTTGGAGGGTCTAGCCTCGTTGTGCAGATGTTCCTGTACACATGCCAGCATTGGTTGTTCCGATTCATTGTATGCTGTCCTGCCTGCATCTTCATCCTGCCACTATGGTGTTGGACTGTCTCTGAGGCCTCTCGCACAGTTGCACCTTGGGTCTCTTTATCTTAGTGTGTAGGACCCCTGCTTCAATTGGATCTGGTGCTCAGTGCCTGTTTCCCTGTGCCTCTATGTCAGTGCCTCAGTGCTGTCTTTTAGTCAGTCGTTTCGCATGTGGATTTTTCCAATGTCAGCCACCTCAGTTATCTGTCAATGTAATCCCATGAGGGTCTATGTCTTGCCATGCACTTTTCTGCTTGGTCTTCTCCCATGTCTTTGTGCCTCGGATTTCTCAGAGCTATCTTTGGGGCCACTACTGATGTTACTCTGGTGTCGGGTTTATCCAGGACGTGGTTTTTGATGCCACCAAGCCCGCCGCCTTCTTTTCCGGGTGTATACAGTCTCTGGGTGTTGGACTTGGTGGAACCTAGTGATTGTGAGGAGCTTCTGGGTCTTCACATTCGGGGCGTTCCATGTCCTCCTTTGGCGCTACTATACCGCGGGTATCTTGATGACGGCAGGGCGTATTCTGTTGCTGGCGTGGATCTTGTTTCTTCACTGAGTGGCTTCTTAGGACTGTCTTATCCTTTTGATATTGGATGTTGCTGTTTCCTTGCCTCCTCATCGTTAGTTTCATGTGACTGTGGACCACGGTACTTGTAGTGGTCTGTATGTCTGCTTATTGTGGCCGTTGTAGTTCCACCCCATCTAGTTCTTGGACTACCTTTCCTCTCTTTCATACCATCGGGCCAACTTCTCCAGTCGCAATGACATCCCGATTATCCTCACTGTAGATCCGCGTCAGGTGGATTAGCGTAGTCGGATTATCGTTCATTCTTAGCATCAGTTGTTCATCCATGTAGGGGGGTTGGCTTGATTGGTAGTTCCACTCCTGACTTGTACCTGTATCCAGTCCTTAGTGATTATTCTGGCTTGAGGGGGTTTAGCCTATTGCAGAACAGCAGCGGGGGACATATGCAGCAGCTTGGTATATGCTGACTTGATGGCATTGTGCAGCTGCCTTGAGTT
This sequence comes from Chelonoidis abingdonii, assembly GCF_003597395.2. Lineage (NCBI taxonomy): Eukaryota > Metazoa > Chordata > Testudines > Testudinidae > Chelonoidis > Chelonoidis abingdonii. The sequence continues at coordinate 176,312,332 of NC_133770.1, read as the reverse complement.
GACTTTCGTGTTGTCTTCCTAGTCCCTTGAGTCTTGAGAGGGTCCTTAGTGTCCTGTTGACTTTGTATATTATGCGCCAGACATTCACTTGTAGCATTGGATCATAGGCATTCCTGTAAAGTCAATCTACAGCGTGCTCAGATTGGTCTGTCAGACTTGGAGCGAAAGCTCTATTAGAGCACTGGTGTTTTGAGCCTCTGGTGTTGTTCCCCAATGCCCTTTGAGCTGTGCATCATTGACTGCCCAATGGTCGTAGCTTGGGCATGATCCTGATAGGATTCTTCTTGTTGGGAGCAGGTTATTGGCGCTAGTTGGACTTCTGTTCCCTTGAGGGTCTTTCATGATCAGCACTGAGTACCTCCTGTTTTAGCCCAGTTGTGGGAGCCTGCTGTAAGCAGCTGGGTTCATTCTGTGCTGCTATGGTGTTCATGCACTGCTCGTAGTTCTTTAGCCATAGGTGTGATATGTCGGTCCAGGGCTGTCCAAGTCTCTCAGTTCTTTACCCGCTCCTGGTGTCTCTACTGTGATGTATTGGTCTGTTGGAGATTGCTGGCTCTGTTCTCAGCCCTGCGCCACTGCGCTGGTGTTAGGTCTTCCTTTCTCTCCCATATTCTTCCGAGTACTGTTCATTTGCGCTGGTATGTGTTTCTTGCACTGAGTGGGAAGTACACCTTGGATGTTCGTTTGGAACAAGGCATATTTTTTTTGCTCTATTCTCCCTATTGTATCTCCTTACCCTGGTACGTGCTGTGAGCCCTTTGTTTAGCTCGCTAGGCTTCCAGATGGGTCAGGTTACCCCTGTATTTTTCAGAGCTCGAGTCTATCCTTATCTCTACACCTATCTGTAGTCACCCAAGCTGACTAACTTTCTCTCCGAGTCGCCTTTGAATCTTATCCTCCAACCATTCCAGGGTGGTATATACTGTTCTTCTTTGATCAATGTAGCCAAGCATCTTCCAGGATTCAGAGTCGTAGCGGAATACAGTTCATTGGTTTGAGTTATGGTGGTAGTAGGGGAACTGTCATATGAGGCTCTAGTGGATTTTTCTAACAGTCTATAAACTCTCACAGGATCTCCTGCTGCTTTACATTGATCAGATAATACGTCACCCTCTGGATACTGATACTATCTGAGGTGACTTCTCACTGGCACTGGTATGTTCTCCGAGATTTGACTGTAGCTAGTTTCTCCATGTCTTTATCCATATCAGCTTGTGCTCTGCAATGGAAGAGGGGTGGCAGTGAAGTTTTCAGTTCAGTGGCCTGCACTCCCCACTTTCTTCCAGTCTCTTGAGATGGATGTAATGTGGAGTGGTCTATCTCAAGTTGTGAGGCAGCTTCCTCTTTATATGTTAAGTATTTGGTAACCAGCTGTTTCTCAGTAGTGGGATGCAGGTTTTTGGTCATCCACAGTCCCCATATGTTTCACATTACCCCATCTCCTTAGTCTATTGTTGTATAGTAGCATTTTCCATCAATCCAGTCTCTTCTCATACCTAATGGTTTGTTCCCAGAGAACCACTTATGTTTCAGATGTCTGTTCCTCAACATCTGTGCAGACCTTGTTAATCGGGCGACGTCCGTAGCCAGATGTAAGTCTCCAGTTCGTGGTCACTCCATATTGAAGCTGAGGTGAAGCGTTAGGGGGTCTTTTGCCCAAGGACCCCTACTGGAAAGTTGGGTACCAACCAGGATTTGAACCCCGGTCTCCTGTATCAAAGGGCGGCGCTCTTAACCACTACGCTATCCAGTCATAGACAAATTCATGGAGGATAGAATATATATCAGCAAAAAAGAATTAAAATATGCCATCAAAAATATTTAGCTTCTACTGCACTCTTCCCCCAACCTCAACCCAGTAATCTTTGTTACTGAAGCTAAAATTAAAGAAAAAAAATCCTTATTACTTACCCAAATTACAAGATAGCTTAAATATTAACAAACATGCAGAGCTACTGGGGGTAAGAGCCTGAAGCCCTGTAATAATAAAGCAAGGCTCAGCAAGATTCCATAATGATTTGTTACACAACCCAAGAAACCATCTAAGTGTTCCTAAGATTATACATCTCTAGTAGGCCTAGTATACGATGTCTAACTATGCCAAAAGTTGCATAAGGCTTTTCATAACTAACATAATCATTACTCATTAAAGGGCAGAACAAAGAGCCAATATCACCATAGGTGGCAATCCAGGATTTTGTTTATTTAGGGTCTGATCCAAAGTCTACTAAAGTTAATGGAAAGATCTTTCCATTGATTTCAATGGCCTTTGGATCGGGCCTTCTTTTTTTTAAGATGAAAAATTTCTTACCAGAGTTTCATGGAACAAAAGGACTAGAGCTGGGTGAATAACACAAAAGGAAATAAATAAATGCATGGCATGACTTCCAGAGGTGTTGAGAACCCACAATTCCTGCGTTGAAGATGCTCAGCACCCTCGGAAAATCAGGTGCTTGAAACTGTAGCTGCCCAGATATGGAAATAGGTACTTTTCAGCATCCAAGCTGCAAAATCCTGGCCTATTTCACCAGCTCTCAAAGGTCTTCCAGGTAGCATCTCAAAGCACTCAAATGGAAATGGTGTCACGAGTCCTGTTGAACATCCCCCCTCTTGGCCACTCATCAGATTGTTGTGAGGGGACCCAGCTTCTGAATCCCAGGTATTTTAAGCCTTCAAAGTCTGAACAGAGCCCAGGCACTGTCCCTGTCTTGGGCAAACTCTTGGTGCATAGATCTTCTCTCTAGTACTCCCTCCTGAGAGCTGCCCAGCCCCTGAACCAGTGCTAACTCCTCAGACTCTCCCCGTGGCTTAAACACACCCTATCCCAGAACTCCATTTAAAGGTGTGAGCCTTCTGGTTTACCTCAAGAGGCATGTGGTTGGTGTGACACATGAAAAGCACAGCTATTTTGCACAGGATTATAACACACTATTCCTCTTTACTTAAGCACGAGAAATACACTGAGTACTGATCATACAGAAAACGACAAACTCCCAGAACACAATGTTCCCCCCACAACTCACCCTTCCCTTGGAAGCCATCTGTGTCCAGATAGGAAGGGCTCATCCCTACCTCATCAGGCTCCTACAGCAGCTTCCCTCTTCTGGAGCTGGTAAAAATAACTAAAGATCCCAAACGGATCAGCTGCTGCCCACATTTTCTGTGAGTCTCCCCCCATGACCCCTTTTATAACCTGGTTTGGTCACCTGTTTCTTCATCCTGCTAGGGGAATTTCCACTCTCCAGGCCCCCTGTTGAAGGGATTTGGAGAGAACTGGTTTCCTCTACGAGGTAGATTTTTCTTTTGTTCTCCCTAAGTGAGGCCCATTCAGGTGTTTATAGTCCTTAACAAGCAGCTAATGTCAGCCCTGTGTCACTAAACCTTGGAATTTGAGGCCACATCAACACTACACGTGCTACAGCAGCACAGCTATGATGCTGTCACTATGCCACTATAGTAACACCATAATGTAGATGCTTCCTACAACAACAGAAGAAGATTTTCTGTGACAGTAGGTAGTCCACCTCCCCGAGCAGCAGTAGCTAGGATGACAGAAGCATTCTTCCATGGATCTGGAGTTAGGTTGCCATAGCTATGTCACTCATCCTGAGCAATTCAGCTATGTCAAGCTATATTTTCAGTATAGCTACACCAGGCCTCAGCCCAAGATAGGGGAAAAGAAACCACAGAAAAGGTAACTAGCTCCCATATTCAAAATGGAGATTGCAGCTGAGTGAAGGTAGGTACTGTGATATAGCACAGCCAGAGGGCAACAGGAGAGTGATCGATGGGAGATATGTAAGCCCCAGAATGATGAGAGCTTTATTCCCTGTAGAGGGAAGAGAGGCTGCTGCAGATTAATTAGAGCACCTGAAACCAATTAAACCAATTAGAGCACGTGAAACCAATCACCTGATAAAAAAAAAACTGTGCCAATCAGGCAGTTGGAGGAGTTGAAGCAGAGTGGTTTGGTGTTGGAGCAGAGAGCAGTTTGAAGGAAAGCAGTTTGGAGAAGTGCTGTGATGGGTCAGAAGACCAAGACCCTAGGTAAAGGGAAACCCGACTTGTGCAGAGCAGAGGGACTCCACAGAGACAAGGGGTTGGGAGAAACTTGGCCCAAGTGGAGAGAGGGCAGGAAGCCCCACAAGCTGAAGGGCCAGAAAGGGAAGTAGCATAGGGGAAGGAATCCCTAGTTCAACTGGTTTACTGCTATCCTTAGGGCCCCTGGCTTGGGACCCAGAGTAGAGGGTGGGCCTGGGTCCCTCCCTCTCCATTCCCCTTTTCTAGGACACTAGTGGGACAGTTGATACCCCAGTTTAGGGCTGAGAAATGGTGTCCTGAAACCCCCACAGGGGGGAGAAGCGCAGGACCTATCATAATAGAAATATGACACAATACAGAAAGTTCAGAATCTCACACGGAATTCATAAGTGGTACTGGCAGATCCTCCAAATCATGATCAATGGGTGAAGATATGTGTCTGTTAAATGACTGTTTTTACAAAAAAGTTATTTCCAAAATTTTAATTCAAGGTGGTAAAGAAATCTGTCATGGAAATACTAATGTACTAATGTCTCTGTGAGCCCGATCATTGCCCATCAGAAAAAAAACTCTGAATGGTGTGGAGAAAGTTAAATAAATGCACAAATGTGACACATTTGGTGTGGCAATTGAGGGCAAGGAACTTAGACAGCAACAGCATCCTCTGATTCTAAAGTGTCCTCTGCATATCTGGGGCAGTGAAATATACCTGGGCAAGGCAGACAGGTATGGTTGAGGAATTGCCAATCTATGTGGCATCATCACCCTGCAAGCCTGTGAGAAAATCCAGCATCCTTCTTCTTGTGGCTTTGCCAACATTATCCTGTATGTAATCCCCCACCATAAGGTTCAGCTCTCCTCCACCCCAACAGGTCTCTTTTGAGCTGGGTACAGGCTGAGTGGAGTCACACTGTCATGAGAGATCAGGAAACCCAAGAAGCAGCCTCCCATTTCTTTCCTTGCTTTCCAGCCGTAGCAGATGGGTAGGCTTGCCACTGGCTCCCCAGGAGCACCCTATGTTCCTGGTAGCTTTACAAAGGTTTTTTGGGGGCATCCTCCCTGTTTACTCCACAAGATGGAGAGAGAAAGTCTGGCCTTGCCCTCCTTTCCTTCCCTTCCTGCTCCAGCAGGATGCATGTAGTCTATTCCCATGTGAGACCTCCTTTGGCCTCTGTCTCTTTTCTCATAAAACGTGTAATAGTACAGACAGCACATATGTTTCTGAAATATTATAATCATCTTCTGAGATAATAATGGCCAAAGATTTTGGCATCAGTTCCTTGAATATCCTTGCCAGAAGATGGATCTTTCTGGTTAGAAACACATAATTTGTGAACATTGTGCACACTTCCCCCAACAATATCTCCAGATTGGTGCATCATTTCCCCCATTCTCTTGAATCACACTGTGTAAGCAAGCTATGGCTTCTTTGCTTCCATCCTCGGTTCAGTAATTTTCTTTTCCCACATCTGCCTTTTACAGTCTCTATGAGTGGGGTCACAGCTGTGTCATTCCCAGGATATTAGAGAGACCAGGTGGGTGTGGTAATCTCTCTTATTGGACCAACTTCTGTTACTGAAAGAGACAAACTTTCGAGCCACACAGAGCTCATCTTCTGGTCTGGTAAACTCACACAGAGACTGCCTTTATTGTCTCTTTTATGATTCTGTGCTCAGCACACCCATAAAAATCAAGCAGATATTTTCTATAGGTGTGTAGATAATCAAGGCAACACTGCAGCCTTCAGGTGCCTTTTAAGATAACAGCAATACACCTGGATATCCTTGGACAGCCTTTAGCCTGCTCTCAACCTTTAATAAAAGACAATGGAAGTCATACAGTCATTTGAAAAACCTCATAGTGTGGACCATTTATCTCCAAGAAATGGCAGGATTTGTTGGTATGAGTAAAATATTACACCATTTTTAATAATGAAAAATAAATTGCTTCATTTTAATTTAGTTTTTACAATGGTTTTTAAAATGTTATGAGAGGAATTTTAACAGCTATGATTCAAGCAGGCAAGTAATGAAATTTATGATTATTTCTCTCGATGAATATCTGTACATACAACCAGGAGAGTTGGCAGGAAAAAAAGACTCTCAGGGAAAAAAGCAGTGCATGTGACAATAAGATCAAATGTGAAGAACTGATATCCCTAATGAGAGGACAATATTCTCTGCAATTAATAAACCATATTGGTCTAAGAAGGACAAGCAAAAATGAACACTTCTGCTTGGAGTAACTGAAGACTTTGAGCCAGATTTTCTTTTGCACTATGGCTCTTTATGCCACTTTGGCAGTGCAGAGGGGCCTTAACATGAATGTGAATTTATTTACAGTAAATATGATTTACTTCCACTTTAGGTCCCTTTACACTGTCAAAGTGGCATAAACAGGACTAGTGTAAACAAGGATCAGGTCCCATTACCTCAGTTATCAGACAGGCCCTTGAATCTAGTACCTCATTACCATTAGAGAATCAATTCTTGTTCTTTCATCCATCTGTCTATTGGACCTGGTAGAAGCATTCTTGAAGGAACAGTTTACATTAGATAATGCAGTTTTGTCAATATCTAAACATTCTGTGGTAATGTGTTTACTTCAATGTTTTGATAATGTTGAAACGTTTTTGTTTCAGTAAAAAAAAGACATTTCATTTTGACTTGATCATTTGAAATATTTAATTCTGACTTTTATTTTAATATTAATACTGAATATTGATATTTTACTTATCTACTATAGTTATTTTAGCTTTTACATTGTGTAAACATTATCAAAACTGAATTATGTACACTATCAAAATAAAATGTTTAGTTTGTGTTGTAGAAATTTTCCAGATTTTACATTCAGAGGGAAATTTTCATGTTTTGTTCCTATTCTGAATGAAAACAGATGTCAAGATATCCCACTTTTGCATGCAATGAAATTCCATTTTCTGACTAGCTTTATTAGCTAGCTACGTGCCTTCTTCCCTCTCCCCCCAGTGGTTTTAAATAGGGGTGAGGAATGAGAAGGGAGTTTTGTGTTCTGCTGGCTATTTAGTTGTGTATGGTTTTGTAGTTTATGGCATGGGTTCCTTGAGCCATGGCTGGGACCCACTTTTTCTTTCTGTATCTGTCTATATCTACCCAAAGTAACAGTGATGAAGGGAATATAGTCCCAGCAGACACTGTTATATATCAGAGTTATGTGATGTGCCACAGGAGCATGATACTGTTCTTATGATAGAAGTGGGAGGATTGATTTCTGTTGCACCCTTGTGCTTCAGAACAACCCTTCAGCCACAACCCTGTTTTAGGATTGAGGGCATAAAGAGGCTACGCAAACATCTTTGTTCCCCTCCCCTATTTTGGGCCCCTTACTGTGCACACTTTAGCAAAGCCTGCCAACCGATTCCACACTCTGTCATGTATCTCCAATTTCCCCCGCTAACACCCGCCCCCAAAATAATCCCACTAAACACAGCACCTCTCCTCGGCAAGGGCAACAAAATACATTTGGCATCTGCAGCCCATTTGGCGGTAGAATGATTGTTCCAAAATAGGAAAGTACTCAAAAAGACAATGAGTAGGAATTTCTTAAACACCATAGGTCTGATTCTCCACTGCCCTGCCCTTACCAGGGCAAAGTGAGAGCAAAATGGTGCCACACGAAAACAGTGGTGTGTTACATGTTACACGGGACAGGTATAAATGACTATAAAAGGTGTCAAGCAGTGGAAAATCAGGCTTCATAAATCTCTTTTTCTTTCCAAGATAATTTTTCTGGGAAGGGTTGTAGCATGTGAAATTTCAGGGGAATTGGTGGGAACTGCAGGGGGAGGGAGATGCAAATTAGTCATTGGAGGCTCCCCAATGCTGGGGTTAGTTCTATAAACAGCTGGTTGGAAAACAGAGGAAGTGGTGTTTTTTATGGGATATTTTGACTTGTCATAAAAAAAAGTTAACCTATAAAGTGCCAAATATAATAAATAAATAATAATTGTGGCTGCCAGAAATAGAGGGAGAAAAATTAGTTTGGGGACAAAAAAACTAATTAGTTTGGGGACAAAAAATTTTCAAGGAAAGGAGACACATTCCACATACATTTTTAAACAATCAAAACCCCAATTTTCCTTCAAAAAATGTTTTCAGGGAAAACTTTTAACTAATGCTAGTTATATGCTCCAGACTACCTCAGCTGACTATAACCATGACAGACATTATACTAGTTGGGGATTGCTGGAACTCAGCAATGCTCTAGCCTAACCCTCATTTGACCACACCCACTATGTGCCCCAACCCTGGAGCAAGCCCATTACCCAGAAATCATCCTCTACTGTCTCCCTTCTAATGCTATGTTCCAATTACAGATCACAATTTTCCAAAAATGTGAGTCACTGAGGTGTTCTGTCCACTTCTGGGTGGCAAGCAAATTATGGTTCCTGATGGGGTCTTCCATTTTTATACAAAGTGTATAATTTGGAGATGATAGTATGTACCTTATTTGGTGCAAATTCCATTTTTCAACAGTTCTTCTGCACCCTTCGTGAGGTCGTCTGATAGAAGTAATGTGATTGTTTGCCAATACTTGTCCAAATTCCTTTTGCATTTGCAATGGGTTTCTGGGTTCTTCCTACTGCTTAATGATCACCAGGTAGCCCCTGAATAACTTCCTGCATAATATTTGAGATCCACGGAAGGAGAGAGACACTGTGACAGTTGGTAAAAAATAGGCACAGCAGAGGTGCACAGTTGCCAACTTTCACGTGGTAAATAAGCACCCCGACTTTCACAATAAACCAAAAATCAAGTTAATCCCATTTCATAACAAGGTCAAAACAAGCCAATCCCTAAGAACACCAATGCTCTATGTGACTACATTCCACCCCTCCTCCCCCCAGTGTGCAATCTGGGATTGTGGTGGACTCACTGTGCACCCCTGATTCTCATCCTTTGCCTCTGCTTGCCCCTTACCCCGCTTGCCCGCCCTTGCCCCCACTTGCTGGGAGCTGGTCAAAAAAAAAGAAGCAACAAGCTACACGCCAAACAAGCAAGAAGCTACAAGCCAAAAACTGGGCAACAAGCAACTCAAAAGCCAATTAAGCCAAAAACAAGCCCAATTTCTGCATTTTTTATGTTTTGCAGGTTTGGCATGTCTGCAGAGGTGGTGTCCAATAACCTCATGTGACAGCTGATTTCTCGCTGCTCCAGTTGTTAAGCATCCAGGTAGAAAGCCCTGGCATTTTGCACACCTGGAGCAAGCACATAATTCTATCATTTCCAGCACCACTCACTCTCACCTTTGAAACCTCTGTGATTTCCAGAGCATCAAAAACTGAGTGCTCAGTTTCCATGCAGTGCTCTCAAACTGCTGCCCCCTTGGAAGATTCCCCATACCCAGGGCAGGCGCAACCCATTAGGCAATCTAGGCGGTAGCCTAGGGCACTGACATTTGGGGGGTGGCGACCGCAGCGGCCGAACATCTGGCCGCCACTGTCGTCAGTGGTATTTTGGGGGCGTGACCTTCTGCCGCCTCTGTCGGGGGTGCCATTTTTTGCCAAAAAGGCTGCCGGCACTCCTGCCCATACCTATACAGTTAAGAGGCATTGGTATTAATTCCTATAAAATATCTATTTCCCATATTCCTTCCTAAGCAAAATGTTTTAGCAGCAAACTGTAAATCTGACAGCAACGTGGACTTTCTAATGTTATCCTGATGGTGCAAATGGGTGAGACCAAACATATCAAGAATATTACATATTCAGGCTGTTATTCTGTATTTTTCAAGGGAAAAGGAGCCAGAGTTAAGACTGATTTTAAGTGATACTTGTTGGCATGAATTATTCTATATACTTCAAGTTCAAGAAGAGTGCAAAGTAAGAAAAGTCACTCTTTGGTAATAGTTTTTTTGTTTTTTTTTTCAATTTTAAAGCTTAAAAATAGTTCTACTGACTAGATTCTTCCTTCCACGCTCAGCTCTTAATGCCTGATCCAACATCCAAAGCACATTCAACTCAGGGGAAACTTAAATGGGCCATATTATTAAATGAACATTTTTACTGAGAAAACGTAAAAAGTAAAAGCCATTATGTGGTCAAGAACCCCAACGAGGTGATTTCAGTGGCATGACACTGGCACAAAGTGGTGTTAAGAAGTGTTGACTCAGACCTGGAAAGTGCTGTGTACTTCACTCAGTAGCATATCTATAAGCTATTCGTCAGTACCTTTCCTGAAGATTTGTATAGTCCTGTAGTAATATAGAATATCCACCTGAGTAAGCCTTCCCCATGGAATAGCCTCTCTAACAACAATTACAAGCAGTACAGATTGGACCAATATTCATTAAAACATCATGGAAGTGATTGCAAATGTAGGCCCTGATCCTGCTCCCACTGAAATCAATGATAAAAATCATCAATTTTTGTGGTAACAGAATTGGGCCAGCATTAGTAGTAGTAGTATTGACTGATTGTATTTCGATAGCACCTAGTGACCTTGACCAAGAGTAAGTGTGCTGTGACCCAGCCTTGTGAGGAGACTCAAAGGCAACCCAATATAATACAAATAACCTTAACTTTTAAACTTTATAAAAGGAAAACCCAGAAATTGGGCATGAACACTAACAACGGAATAATCATATGATATAAAGTAACATTAAATACTTGCTTAGGAAAACAATAAGCTGTAAATTACCATCACAAGAGAAGAAGTCTTTTCAACAACACACTGTGTCACCCCAAGAAGGAATCAAATCCTCCTCTCGCTGCCTGCAAAGTCCAGCTGCATCCATCCTGCCCAGGATCTCCTCTCTCTGGCTTACAATGCTCCTTTGCTCTGACACTGTGGTGACCATACCTCTTTCCAAGAAACAACAGCTCCTCATCTGGAGAGCCACACCCTTTCCCCAGGTACCCAAACTGTATTCCTTCTGTCAGTGTCAACCTTACCTGTCTTGCAGTCTATGCCCCTTGTGACAGGGCTCCCTGCACACTGCCCTTCAGGGACCAGTTTCCTCTAATACAACTTTCTCAGCAAATCTGCTTCCCCTGCCCCCAGGGCAGTCCCTTTTCACCTCCTTCCTCTCTAACCATCTTTCAACCACCCTCTTTGGGCAGATTCCAAGACGTCGCCCCAGTTTAAGCTACCCTTTCATTGGCTGGCTCTCTCCCCAGGACAGTATTCTATGCTGTTGCACCACAGTTGCAGCAGGTGCTAGTGACAAATGTGTTAGATGATGTATGAACATATAGTAAGAGACTGTCCCTGTCCAGAAAAACTTACTGTCTAAATAGACAAGACAAACAAACAGTGGGAGAAAGGAAGTGCTATCACCCCCATTTCACAGGTGGGAAACTGAGGCCCAAAGAGACTAAGTGACGCACCCAAGGTCACATAAGAAGTGAGTGTCAGAGGAAGTGAACACAGCTCAGAATCTCAGTCTAATTCCTTCACCACAATACCATGCCATTTTAAAGGCCAATTATAAACAACTAAGCCTTTGTTTAAAGATCTCTCATTCTGCACTGCACTTCTTTATTGCAAATCTGATAAGGATGAACTGAGGAATCTGTAGTGAGTTTCTGAAGTTTGTCTTCTGTTTTTTTAAGAATCTTAATGAACCCCACATAGTTCTGAAATACCTAGGTTGACTGGGAGGGTGGGAAGGGGAAACCAAAATAGCAGTAGCATTGTGTGCAATTTTTAGTGTGCAGTCCAGGTTCACAGAGCAGTCTGTAAACAATCTTTTTAGCCACGTTTAGGGAGGGGCACAATTTTAGGAAATCCAAACAACCAGTTAGCCCAGTGACCTCTTGATAACCTATTCAATAACAATGAAACTTACAATATGCTGAGGGGAAAAAACAAGCTAGTAAGATGCTTCTCTGCTATAGGAACTGGGCCAAACAAAACTCTGCTGTCACTTTTCGTGTTCACTCGATGAGTTCGTAAAAGGAAAAGAAAATCAGTTCTGGTTAGAGAGATCATTAGTGAAGCTAAAATTTTCTCAGAGAGTCACAGCTGGGCTTTGCTGCATCATAGGAGTCAAGATGCTGTCATAACTTAGATATTGGCTACTTTAATCTTAAAATTCTCATCTACATATTATGGTGTTAAAAAAAAAACCCAGACCAAATCTAATTGAAAAAGAATGTAGCTTCACATCTGTTTAAATTGATTAAAAAGACATGGGCATGGAGTTTGTAAATCCAGAGCATACGCAGAACTTGTGATTTCAGTGTTTCAAGATCTAGGAACATAGGAGCATATATGAAAAGTCCTTGAAAACAGAGAGATAATGAAATAAAAATAGTGGAAGGCATTATTTGGGTGGCTACTGATGAGTTCTCTATCTAGTATTCAGCTCATCATAAAAATATCCAAAAGCTTGTGGAGTCAGCAGGAATAACACAGTTAATACCAGCAAGCTCTCTTATTTTGGTGCATAGTAAGCAGTGCAGTGTTATATTATAGGACAAAAGGACAGATGGCACTTAGCATTTTCAACTAGACATAGACCTCATTTTAGGGGAACAAACAGGTGCTTAACTTAACTAGTCAATGGGACTAAAGCAAATGCTTTCTGAATAATAAAATAATAATAATATCTAGCTCTTATATAGAGCTTTTCTTCAGTGACTTATCCAGCAATCTTGAGTCTGGAGTAGAACTCAGGCCTCCTTGTTGCCCTGAATCATGGCTATTTCTTACTTCCACGAACAGTGTCATTGAACAAAATGGGTCAACTTAAAGTAAGTGCTACACCTAGTTGTAAGTGTCAGCAGGGCCGGATTTACACCTTACATACCCCTAAGCTCAGCGTCTTCTCAAACACACACCCTGCAGCTGACCTTCATGTGGCACAGAGTTTTGGAGAGGTAAGGTGCCCCTAGAATGCTGGCACCCCTAGGCACATGTCTACTGTGGCCAGTTGGAAATCCGGCCCTGGTGTCAAGGTGTAGGTTTTCTGTAAGGCACTGTGTGGAAAATACACGTTAACATTAAGGAAAAAAAGCCGTATTATATTTGCATTTGTTTTTATTGTGTTTTATATAAGAACCTAGAACATCACTGATGGATAGGCAAATAAGAATATAGACCAGGTAGGAGAAATAATTTCATTACAAAATAATTCCACTAAAAGGTATATAATTTCCCCCCTGCATTCTCTTTTTTCATTTTGAATCCTTTCTGTCCACTTTTTTTGCCCACATAATAACATATTTAAGTTTCACTAGACTCACCATTTGGGTAAATAAAGGCAAAGCATATAAATCTTAGACCATATAGGAATTACTGTGATCACCAGTGCAGTATTATGAGAGTAAAAAAATCTTGGTTTTATTCTTTGCCACCCTCTTTCATTGACCCTGCCAGCTTACCCATGAAAGTCATCTTGTAATAATAGTTAATATCCAATATGTCTGCAACAAAACACATTTTCTGTGTAATCTGACTATATCAAATTCCTGCACTCTGCAGAAAGAATTACTTGGAACGGGAAGAAAGAAGGAATATGGAACACAAGGAAAACTCAAAGGAACATTTTATTGTAACATTTATAATAGAAATTGGGAGGGGGTTGTTTAGCCTCAAGGTATACTTGCTAATAAAAGTTCTGGCAAACCTGCTGTGTATAAGTGGCCTGGCCTATGATGTCAGAATTCATTATGCACACAGGGGCTATTTACAGCCTTGTAAAGTTGTAGACAAGGAAATTGTTGCTGAAATATAGTTTCAAAAGTTTAAGTGCAATCATTCTACTCACATATTCATGTCAGCTATTGAACAGAACTTTTAAAGGGTTCTGTGCAAACTGAAAAATCATATTGCATAAGTAAACATCTTCCCACATTGCTTGTTTTATATGTGTGTGTCTGTGTGTGTAAGTTAAGTAACACTATCATGTTAAATTACATCATATTGTATTATTGTGCTATTGCTTGTGAAAAGCTGGCAGCAGTGATCTGCTCCAGCTCTCGTTGAAGTTTTTGCCATTGTCTGCAATGAGAAAGGGATCAGGAGATTGGTCACCACACTATAGAGCCGATCAGACAATGACATATATTTTCCAAGCATTTTTATCCATTTTCATTTAGCTGGAATTTTTTGGTTTTTTGAGTAAAGCAAGAACTGGAAAAAAAATGCTTTTCACATTCTCCCCCATTTGTTGCCCAGAAAAAGGAAGGAAGAAAAAACAAAACAAAAATGTTTTCAACCACTGAAAATGTTTCATTGAAAATTTCAGTTTTAATTAATATTTTCCACATCAGAAAAATCATTTTGGCCAAAATGCCATTTTTCACTGAAAAAATGTCAACGGTTCTACTTCACATACTCAGACTGGTGAGGCCCCTTCCTGCTTCCACTGAACTCAATGGCATGACTGTTGATTTGGATGAGTCAGGACCAGGCCTATCAGGCTTTTAAAGAAAATCACCACTGCAGCCCACACAAAGGATGTTTACACCAATTTACAGAAAAACAGAAAAATGTAATAAAATAGAGTGTGTGCGGTTTCATTCAATGACTGCGTGATATTTTGCACCTCAGTCTTGAGCATTATAAATTGCTGCCTCAGTAACTGTTCCATCCTTCATGCAAGCCAGGTGTTATTTGTCATTTGTACTGCAGTAGTTGGAAATAACTTCATCACATAAACACATAAATGTACTCTTTGCAAAATTGTTGGTATAACTAACCAATACCGACATCTCCTTCTGAATCACTTTTAAAAATATTACTCCTTGCAGCAAGCCAAATTATGTTCCTGTTCTAACTGAGCTCATGTGTCAAGCATTCCATTTGTATTTATTTTCACTAATGTAAAAATATCAGTGTATATATGTGTGTATGATATACACCTCGGCTACTTCAAATCTATCCCAAATCCTAACAGCATAGCCAGTCAAACTCCATCCCATTGTGGTTTCTTAGGTAACCAACTCATGGCCACAGAAATGGACTGCGCCCAATGGCAAGGGACCAAAAACAACTGAAGTGTTTCCACGTTTTCAATGTTTTTATGCATTGTTAAAACATTACAGAGATCACTTCTGATTAATACTGTCATGTAAACAATGTACAAAATGGATGAAAGTCAAATGGTACGTTGAGGGCCAATCCTGCTTCAGCTGACGTCAACAGAAAACCTTTCCCTGACTTCAAGAAGCAGAATTCTCCTCTCACCTATCCCAGACTTACACTGGTGTGACCCCGTTGACTTTAACTGAGTTATTACTTGTTTATACCAGTGTACGTGAGAAGAAAGTCAAGGCCAAGTCCCTTTATCCTTACCAGCAAGGTTTACTGTAAGGTTTAGGGGGTTAAACTCCTCCTATTGCATCACTTATTTTTTATTCCTTTTTATTTCATAGCCCCTTCCCCCACAGCCAACCACCTCCATCACTCCATCCTCTCCACAACCTCTTCGCTCCCTCCTGCCTCCCTTTCGCTCTGTATGCTTCCTCCCCAGTTCCCAAATCTGGACAGAGTTAGTAGGTTACTCATCAAATATTCAGAGTACTTAGTGATGCAGTCAGACAACAACATATTCCACGTGCAAATGTCAAGCCAGGGATTGTTTTTCAAATTTGGGTATACCACTATACCATCATTATGCATTGTACAAGTCCCAAAGGCCCGCTCTGCCCTTTGGTGAGATGAGTGACCACACAACTCAATCAATCTCTTAGGTCCCTCTAACCTCACAGATCTCTATGTTCTCTGGTTCACCAGTGTGGATAAAATTAGCATACCACATCCATCCCTGATGTATATTCTGTATATAACACAATATTCAACTAAATCCATCACATACTCTGTTATTTCCACTACTTATAATATAAATATAGTTAGAGTAAACTTTCCCCACATCTAACCACCATTTTCAAAACAGATGAGCGGAGGTTTCACCTCACAGCTCTTAGCCTGCCAAGACCCGAATAGCCTACAAGATGCACAGAATGCAGTACAATTCCCAGTGATGTCAAAGCAAAGCCTTCCATGGACTTCAACTGGCACTGGGTCAGACATTAAATGAGGTACATCAGGAAAATAACAGGCCAGGGAATGTCATTGTATGTGGAATTAATTTAACAAGTGTCTAACTATCCAATTATTCTATTTTCTATGTAATCATTTTCACATTTTCCCATGCAGAACATCAATTAATTACAATAGGCCTGATCCCGGGTGCAGTATTTGGTGAAAAATAACATAAGCATATGGAACAGAGATATATTTGGATCAAAAGTGAAAGACATAATTGGAACATATTCTCAGTAATTCACACTATTACTATACCCAGCTATCCCATAAGATCAAGACCCCAGTATTTTATGGGTTCTACAAACATAGAGAAGAAGACATTTCGCCTGCCTGAAAGATCATACGTTCTTCATTTAAGACAAGACAGATTTGTATGTGTAGATTAGGGAGTGAATAAGCTCCTCTAAGCCAATTTTTCTCTTGGATCCACACTGCTGATCTCAGGAGTTGGAATGAGTTCTCCATCTGGGAATAAATCAGTTATTTTCAGGATAGCTTTGGCAGCAAGTCTCCTTTCCCAAACATTTGCTCCGTCAGCATTTTGCTATCCTTCAGAAATGGACAGATCCACTTGTCTTCTGCATTTGTGAGGGTGGGTTTATAAAAGAAGACATGATGGGTGGGGGGAAAGAAGTTGCTTTCTGTTAAACACACAAGTTATTTCTCTGTAAATGTCCAAGGTACCTATACTCTCTATTCATCTGACCAGGAATTTGGGATGCAGGGGAGGAAGCGTAACTAAAATCAGAGCAGATTTGCGACAACTGCATTTCTGACAGTAGCCCCTCTACCAGATGAGGCTGACAGGGCAGTGTAGACAGAAGATGTGCCCTGATCACATAGCCAAAGTTGGGAATCTCTAGGGAACCCTGGCCTTAGCTATGCAGATCCCCAGAAAGCTATGTAGAAGGACGCTCTCTCTCTCACTCTCCATTTTCCTCTTAGGTGATCAGTTTCTATAGTTTTGTTTTCCTCTGAGCACATAGGCCTGGAAAAGGCAGACTTGAGGTCTCTTGGTGATAAAGGCAGTAATTTATGCAACAGCCCAGCATTGCCCATCAGCAGGGATTGAGGCTGTGAACTGCCAGCTCCAGACTACAATTCGCTATCACTTGTGCTACAGGAAATATTCATTCCTAAGTAGCAGTGGTAACCTGTTATCTTGTGTCATTCAATAGATGGGGATGTAACACACATTTTTGCCAGTGTCTTACCAGAGAGCAGCATATGGCCCTTAATGAGTCTCGGTCACTATGTATTTTAGAAGAAATAAACTAGTCTATTTGAGCATCCCCAGCTGTGCAGCTGTTAAGACTCACTGGCTGGTTATAGGAGTATTTTCACATATCAGAGCTCCAAATGTAAACGTGTTTTCTGTACTGGGGTAGTGTCCAGAGATCTCAGTCAAGCAGCCAGGGCCTCATTGTGCTACCTTCCGTATACATGCATGGTAAAAAAAAATCCCTCTTGCCCAGAAAGTAATCCTGCCCTTATGTAGTCAAGTGAATTTGTGAATGTCTCCAGAGAGCTTTGTGTCCAAAACTCCACGAATTGGGTTGTTCTCATGTGTAAGTGTAACTTTTTGAACCTGTGACAGCCATTGGTAATAGCCTGCATCATACATCATTGTCGCAGAGCACTATGCTGGGGAGAAAACTGGCTAACAAAAATGAAGGCTATCAGTGAGCATGCATGGGTTCCATCTGATAGGTGCAGAATTTTGTATCCTATTCCATTCTTTTCAGCTCTCTGTTTATGACACTTTCCTAATTTTATTAAGTATTGTTAGCATTGTTTACCAAGTCCCAAACGTGCCATTTTCCTGTATAGACTCCATAACAATGATATTATTTTCTGAATCATACTTTACCTTAATGCAACTATTTTCATGTCATTTCATCAGAAGAGCCAGTTCTCAGCTTCAATCATGCCCCAATAATAAGAAAAAGAAAGAAAACTGGAGAAAGGAGCATGCTATATGATAGTATTCAAAAAGAAACTTTCCATTGGACCTTGAGCTTACCTCCCTAACCGACATATACACGATGCAGCTAAAAATTACTCGAAAGAACATACTCACTCCTGTAATCACGCCCCTTTCATTCAGTGCTCATTTGATCTTTTCAGATATATTATTCCTTTTAACATCGCAGATTCCTGATAACTATCTAGCGATCTTAGTACCCAGCCAATATGCAACGTGATTTTCCCCTCATGGTGAACACAGGTAACCTACTTACCGATCGTTAAATCAATGGGAGTTTTGCTATTGACTTCAATGGGAGCAGGATCCGGTTCCAGCAATTCTTCTTGCAGCCTACCTCATAATTCATAAGCAATAATTAGCGTTGCGATTTATAGCAATAAAGAATAAGAATATCCCAACTAATCAATCAAAAGCTCCATAGGAAATAATTTACAATCCTACACATATAATATCCAAATGGTATAAAGCTATTGCAACGTAGTCAAGAGTCAAAGAAGAAATACTATTATTCTATGCACAACCAAAAGAGAAAGAAAGAATGTATTATAATTTAAAATTAAATTTATCTAATTTAACTACTATTTGTGTTGCTGTGAAAAGCAAGGAACTGCAGCCATTGGAGAGACTTAAGTATACTTGTCTATAACACGTGAACAGCTTTATCATTGTTCATTGAAATTACAGTAGTAAATGAGTCGTGTTCGCAAACGAGGAAATGTAAACAGTTTTCCAGGATGTCTTGTTTTGTAGCTTCTTTGGCTTGCTCTCCTGAGAGCGCTTGAAAATGCGGCGTTTCTTGCCACTTGCAGCACCATATGCGAAGAGCGATATGATGTTTGGTGCCTTTGTAAGGATTTCTTTTCATTTCCACCCAGCAACAAATATACTTACATCTTCCCTCCGACCCACCTCCAAACAGAGTATTGCAAGTCTGGGGAAATAACCTGGACCCCCATCTTGCTGCCAGATAAAAAAGAAAAGCAGTTCGATTCTCCTAAGCTTAGTATTTGATGTACTTATTTACCAATCTCTCAGTTAATGACTTTCCCTAGGTATGTTGGTAGATGACAACACTACTACTCTTTGCCTTCATAGGATATATTGGATGTTTCAACAAGAATTTGCCACTCCATGGAATTAGTCCTTTGCTTTTGTTTTCTCTCAATCCGTGGAAGGCAGTTCAAAAAGATCGCACTCTCGTTTCTCCGCTTCCCAACCAACCCTCTTTGTATTTAACCAGATCTGGATCAATCAATATCTGGTCCTTGCTTTGCAAGAGACTCCTCCGCAGGAGCTAACAAAAACAAGAAGAGACTCAAAATTCCATGCTCCTGCGTATTTCCTCCAGGGATGTTTGCCTTCGATTATTTGCACCGAGATTTTCCCTTTAGCTTTGGGCGCAAGCAGACCCCTCTCACACACAGCTGCTGTTCATGCCAAGCACCGTAACAACATGACCTAAATCGCTTAACAGATCTCACCTTTCCTTTCCCTGCAATCCAAACAATAAAACTCGACTCGAAGTTCTAATCAATGTGAACACATAGCTGAAGTGTGGTGTCAACCTTCTGTTTAAAATGGTCTTTCTGACATTTGCCTTGGGACAAATGTAATGCCAGAGCATTAGAAGCTGGATAGATGATGGATGTTTAAACTAACCTGCCTTAGGAATTCAGGTTCAGAAACTACTGTTGATTTTTCTAGTGCACTCAAATGCACTGACATATCGCTAACTCCTTGCCACCGTTGTATGTTATTGTTCAACATACACAATGTGTTTAGCATCATCAGCTGAACTGTAATCGCTTGTAAATTACCATGTAGTCTCTCACAGCTCTAACACACGTAGGTAAGAACGGACAATGCTGCCTGAGAAAGTCTCAGGGAATTCATTTGCGTAGTAAGAAACGGGGGGTGAATGTTGTTATCAGCAAACGTGACATAAAAGCCAAACAAATGGGTTCTTTGAAAAAGTCCTTTCCCCCAGTCCATGACATAATTCATCTGGGGAAAACTCCCTTTAAAATTGGCCAGATCCTCAAAGCTGTAAACTGTTTTAAGATGTGTGTACATTTCAGCCTAACGAAAAATAATTAGAACAGTTTCAATAAAAGGCATGGGCTTGTCACACCAGTCAAATTATATCGATGTATAAATCTTAAACCATTTCCCGCTCCCCAAATGTAAAGGAAACTGGATTGTAGAGCTGGATTGATGAATTATTTCGTATGAACTGGGAGTCTCGGAAACAGCTTTCTCAAAACACTCCGTTAAAAAAAAACCCCACATAATATGCAGCTTACCAGACCGAATGAGGAAATTAGGTAACCGAAAGTACAGTGCTTTTAACTCGGTTTAAAGTCACTTATCTACGCACAAAGGACGCAACGTGGGAAAGTGTATCATAAATAAAAGTCCGATTTAAAGCCACAAAAGCAAGGAAACACCGAGTTCAGGAGAAAACGTGCTGACACTCCAACCCCTTCTCCACCTCACCCCAATAGTCAATAGACTACACTGAGGCTAGCGTGTTTTCAGACCGTCTCGGACCAATAACCCTGAGTTTAGAAAATGAATGTTTGTATATCTAGAGATATCTGTCTTTACATATCAGAGGGGTAGCCGTGTTAGTCTGGATCTGTAAGAGCAGCAGAGAATCCTGTGGCACCTTATAGACTAACAGACGTTTTGGTGCATGAGCTTTCGTGGGTGAATACCCACTTCGTCAGACGCATGTCATCTGACGAAGTGGGTATTCACCCACGAAAGCTCATGCTCCAAAACGTCTGTTAGTCTATAAGGTGCCACAGGATTCTCTGCTGTCTTTACATACTCATCAGAGTAAAAAATGTCAAGCAAGAAGTCACCCCACAACAACCTGTGTTCCAGGCCCCACTGGATTTTGCAAAGATTCTTTGGGAACGATTAACGGAACTGATTCGGAGCTATTTTTGCTCTGGCAAGTAGGTAACATTCCGCGCTCATGGGCTATCTTTCGCGGGTAGAAATGCAGATTTGCAGTGACCCATTTTAAAAACACACCGTTCTACCGTTGTAGTGCGAACACCAAAGACAAACTTTTGTTTGGATCACAAGTAAAATAAATAGCAAATAATCACTTAAGTCACGGGGTTGGGAATAAACCCCTCAAAATACTTTCAGCACGTTTGGCATTCCTAGATCCTACCCCTTTAAAAAAAATAATGCAACAACCATCAACTAACGTTGATTTCGCCTTGAAGCCTGGCTGCCAAGCTGAGCACAGGGAGAATGGCTAGGAGCTGGCACGTGGCTTTAACAGCAGAGACAGGCATGGGCCCCCGGCATAACGTGATCCCAGTATGCGCAAAGTGGAGCAAGCTATTTCCTCGCTTGTCAGTTTCAGCGCAAGACTCTTGCTGCCCTGTCCCGCTGCTATTCTGTGCCCCCAATCGGTCACTTGGGAGGTGTTGGCGCTCTCCGGAGAGTAGCTGGCTTCCTGGGACACGTTCGCTCGACAGGTGGTGAAAGTGCTGGGACTGCAGCCTGAACCCCCATTCACAAGAACCCAGCGCCACCCAGCGGAAAGGACAAAACAGGAGAAAGGGACTGGGGCCCGGGGCTCCTTCTGGGGAGCCGGGAGAAAGAACGGGGGCGTGGGCCCTTTGTGAGCGGGGAATGCAGAGTTAATGGAAGCGGCTGGGGGAGATTCGGGATAGCAGCAGCCACCCCAGGTATCAAACAGCTGGAATCTGACCCACCCATAGGTGCTGGAACTAGGGATGGTGCCCCCCCTCCGCCCTTGCAGTGGTTTCCATCAGATACAGGGTTTACTGTTTGGTTCAATGGTTCTCAGCACCCACACTATACAAATCCCCTTGCCTCCCTCCCGCCACTCATACCCCTCCCTCCCTTCTAGAGCAGCAGTTCCTTCTGCCAAGGGTATGGTTTTCAAGGCTCCTTTTTTCCTTCCTGTGGGTGGGAGGAAGACAAAGCTGGACGCGCCATGCCCCCAGACCCTAAGGAGCTTAGGAAAGGAGCGGGCTTTTTAACTGTACAGCCAGTGTCACAAGTCAAAGAGGAGGCCAAGTAAATGCTTCGGCGATTCTTTCGGCTCTAGGTTTCCGAAAGGTCAGCGTACCCTTTTGACCATGATCATGGATCTGTTCTTGTTTCAGGTAGGCTCCCTCCCCTCCCGCTCTGGCGAGGTGTGTGAGGATTGTATTTGGAAAAGGAGGAAACGTCTCCCTAGAACAGTGGTGGCTGATGAATGGTTTAAACCCGTCAGAGACGTTTATGTGCCAGCCCGGCGCTGAAAGCCAGCTGATCAACCCAGCCTCAGGGATGGGAATGTGGGGGCAGAGGTGAGCTCAGGGCAGCCCTTCCAGCGCAGGCGCTCAGAGAAGGCCACCCTGAGTAGGGGAGCGCAGAGGGGCGCTGGGACAGTTTGTGCAGTAGGGAGCTGAGAGCCATGAACCAGACTGTAAGCCCTATGTATGATGGAAACCACT
Organism: Chelonoidis abingdonii; assembly: GCF_003597395.2. Taxonomy (NCBI): domain Eukaryota; kingdom Metazoa; phylum Chordata; order Testudines; family Testudinidae; genus Chelonoidis; species Chelonoidis abingdonii. The sequence continues at coordinate 176,289,782 of NC_133770.1, read as the reverse complement.
GCAAGCCAGGGGGCGGGGCAGCACCCCCAGCACCCCTAGTTCCAGGAGCGCATCATTTCTTCTTCCCTTTGATCCACCCATTTCCCCGGGAGACGCTCCAGCTGCGGAGATGCAGGTCACAACGCACGTGCGCCGAATCACAGCCCATAAAAATGATGTAAAATGGCTTTTATTGCTTCCTGCCCTAGTCACCGCTAGGGTCTCCCTGAACTTCCGAGGAGGTGGACAGGGGAGCGCAGAGCTCGCTCAAGAATTGGCAGCCTCGCTCTTAGGTGCTTCTTGGATTATTACTTTTTTCCAAACTATGTTCGTAAATCATTTAATAATCCGGCACTCAGTCACTCGGCCCTACCTTTGAGTGGATCGTTATATTTTATGGGCTTTACTCAGAAATTAATGAAAACTTCTCACGAACTGGGGCATGAAACCTGCTCCTGATTAGCATGTTCCCCAGACGGCCAGTTGGGCTCTCGGCAAAGGATGGGAGACGCGTAATGTTCTTTCCCTATGAGCTCATTCAATATACGCGGCACGGGCAGAAACGAATCTTTGAGTCCCTATTTTTCCAACGTAAACAGCGTAGGTCAGATTCGTATTACATTGCATGTTATGTCACATCAATCCACAGCACTTTCCTCCCTGCCCGTTAACATCGCAAGGCTAAGGCGAGCTGCTGTCTGCTTTCCACACCAACAAGGCAATCTTTAAAAAAAACAAACCGAGTCTTTTTCCCTCCACCGGATCCAACAACTTGTCCTTTCACAGTCCATATTAGAGACCACAGCCTTGATCCTGCATCAGTGAAGATAATGGGTGTTTTGCCTGGACGTCACTGGCAGCAGAATCATGCCCTGTCTTTAATATCTAGCTACAAACCCCACTCCCCATTGCAATGTGAAACCCAGACTCGCATGTGTTTCTTTACAGAATTTACCCACCCCGGGCCAAACATCACCCTGCTCTGTCAGCAGTTCCACAAGTCACCGGAGTAAGGTTCCAGTTAACATAAATAAGAGGGTCAGAATCGAGCAGCCTTCAGTGACCACCGCAAAGCAGAAGAATTCTACAGATCTACGGTGGGGGAGGGGGAAGAGAGAGTATTTTTAAGACAACTGGACTGGAATCAGATCTGACACTTTCCCTCACTCACCTAGTTACAGTGGAAGATAGTGAAGGTCGAAGCCTCGCATGAAAATCATTGACAATGTATAAAAGCTGTTTGAGCAGCAATCTCATTTGATTGGAATGTAAACCTGGGAGAGTTAAAAGCAAAACAAAAAAGGTATTGCGTGCTGAGATCTCCGGGCAAATCTTGCTGGCCTTGTTCATTGCTGTCAATGGCGCGTGGAGAGCAGGATTCGGATTTTTATTTTAAGTAGAAGTACTACGAAGCCAAAATAACTTCCATTATAAGGCTGGTGTTCAAATGTGCAATTGAAATTGAGATTGCCCTTTACTACCAATAAACGTATTTCTCCCGTTCCGACGGATCTTGCTTCTCATCCTGCGCTGGAAGATTCTGCCACAGCAGAGTTGTCACTTACCATCAGCGTGACATGTTGGAATCACAAGAGATCCCTGCATCCCTGCCTAAAAGATTCACCCTTTTCTAAGCCAAGTGTGCTGCTACTCCACTGTCCTAGCCTGAGCTGTGACGGAAAACCAGACTAGACATAGAATTTGTATTTTATCTGCTTTTTTAAAAAATACATTAATTATTATTATTGTACTCAGCGCCGCTCACGTTTTATTTACCCCGACAAAGGATGCCCGGAGACAAAAGATTTTTTTTACGTCAGATATGTTATATATTTTTGGAAGGGTCGTGTTTCCTTTAAAGAGGTGACCTATAACCTGACCGCAGTACGGGGGCTATTTTGATACTCCGGGAAGTTCATATAGAATTGTGCAGATCTCTGACTTGGGTAGGGGGGATCCTATACATTCTGCTCTGGTGGAGGAAAAGCAAGATCTACCTAAAACAATAGGCAAAGAGCCATGTTCTAAATTACAGTAGGATGGCACTTGGGAAGTAGAAAAATGATATACAGATTCCTGTCAGTGGGTGTGTGTAATATGTATGGAGTTCCTATGATAAATGCCTGGAGGTCAGACGACATATTCTTTATATACACACATTACATTAGTATGAGCTATTGAAACTACAGAGGCGAATTCTGAGTCAGTAGGTACTGCTGAGTCTCTGCCCACGTGCAGTGTGATCTCTACACTCCAATAATGAAGAGAGGTCGTCTGTAGGATTTCACTGTTTAGCTCGCCAGCTCACAGCAAACGGGACAATTACAGGACCGTGGAGAAAGGCGCCTTTGCAACACAGCAGTCTGGACCAGTAGAACAATTAGCCCTATCTGCCTCGCATACCTGAGCCGGGCTGCTGTACAGAAGGCTGCCTTGCAAAAGTCTGTGTCAGTCTTTCTGCTGCAAGCCTGTAGCCTGCCTGTGAGTCTGAAGGTGGTGTCCGGCAGCAGACTCACATCTGGGAGAGCTAAAGGGGTCATCAGCCCACTCTTTCCCCAATCCATTTTTGTTGCTGCTTCATAATTTATCTACTATCTAGAAAGCACGCATTGCTGCATTCTAAGAGGAGACTTTCCCTGGAGCCCTCCTCTCTCAATCCGTGAAGAGGAAGAGAGGGTATTATACACTCACACAGTTCGAACGATGCATGGTATATGCAGACTCGGAACAGCGGCAACAAATCTTAGGTTACAGAGTGGCTTTCCGGAAAGCTGAAAAACCCATCTTAGCGTGCTGAATAGACCAGTGCCGGGAAACAGAAAGGCTCCAAGAGAAAATAGCAAAAGGCTGCGAGATCCGAGAAACTTTCACACTTTCCATGTCACTGATGTTAGCTGGCCCTGTACAACATTCCTGCACATTAGTTTCCACTTGAAGAATTCCAAGCGCACAGATCCTGCACTTCCTCCTCAGGCAAGAATCCCACTGAAATCAAGGGTAGATCGAAATCAATGGGAGTTTTGCTTGAGTGAGGCATAATAATAGGGACCCTGATACATTGTTTTCGGGTGTTTCTTTTGTTTTACTCCTCATTCTCCCTCTCCTCAACTGATTTCATTTTAAGAATATTTTGCTACTGTATATAGTTTTTGTGTCTCTACCTTTGTACATAACCAACGAACTCCATTTCTCTCCTCTTAGTGTCTCCTACCCCAGGGTATTCAATACAATTCCCACTGATGGGAGAAGTGTATAACTTCTCAGACCAAGGCAACTTTCCTGCAGCAGAGAATAACCTAAAAGGGTTCGTCCTCGATATCCAAAAAGACATGGGAAAACATTCCGTCCTAAAATGGAAAATGTATTTACTACCGTCTGCTGCTTATTTCTCTCCAAGTCTTGCGTGATTCAGCACACTTTGGAAAACGGTAGAAATCCTTTCATTTAAAACGTCCTACTCTTACTGCAATTTAGGATTCTCAACTAGGTTCATAAACTATTCAAGCTACGCTGCCTTTAAAAGTTAGTTGCCTAAAGTGCGGCTGACTTTCTTTTGTAGAGTATTTCCTTTTCTATCCTTTAGACACAGGCTGATCCGAAGAGAGCACTGATTGCTTTATGGACACAGTCCCTATCGGAAAAGCAGTTAGGTGGTTAATCTATTACAAAGATTTTCAAATGTCAAAGTCCCCCCACCCCCAACACACACACACACCCGTAGCCAAAAGAGGCATCAAATCATTGGAGGACAAAAGGGAGTGTGCAGTTCTGAGGAAGATGGCTATAAAAAGCGTCCTGTCTGTGACATGTGCGTTTGCAAAACGGAAAATCCATCCAAATAAACATTGGGATTGCAGGCCTGTTGCCAAAGGCCCAATAGAAGCCAAGAGGTCTAGGGGCTCAGGACAAAGAAAGGGCAGCAGAGTCTGGGATTGGTACTAAATCCTTTCCCCCATTCCAGCCCTTCCCCTCCTTCCTTGCTCAGTCAACTCGCTTTGAAGGGACTTGTCTCGTTTTTGGATTTTTCTTTAGGTTTTACTGAGAGAGTCTATTGGATGATCGCTTTAGTTGATCAGCATTTTCAGCTAGCGCAAAATGCAGTCATATCCCTAATGCTGAAATATATCTGTCTAGCTCAGCCTCAGCCTGTCTAGATCTATGTACATCTAGATAAATTCAGACACCCTGAAACTGACAGTGGAGAGAAAATCCTCCAGGGCTTAAGGAAACGTACTTTCACAATACTGAAGGGATTTGTTTAAGTTTCAGTCTCGGATTTAATTGAAAAAATGCTTCTCATATGCCGGACCTCAGAACAGGGAGAGAGGGGGGGAGAGAGCCTGCAGTTAAGAAGGAAGGTTTCTGAGACAGCAGTAAACATTTGTCTTTCATATTTGTTTCGCATTTTCTTAACTGGTTTAAGCTATTTTGTTTATCCCAAGAAGCAGAGGGGCACGGACATGAAACTGAAACCGCGATAATGAAGAGATTTCCTAGAATAAAAACGATGATTATAGAACACCATCTGACTAACCATATCTGCCAAAAGTGTAATGTCCGTATACTATGGCAAAAGCAGAGCATTTGTGCTCCAAAGCTGGGTTAAGCACAGAAATCAATACACCAACTAAAATAAACATCTTCACCAACCAGCAAATGTACTTTTGTTTAATCATGGGAACCACAAGCCGATACCAACAGCAAAAAGTCGTGGAAACATTCAGTACCTTGTCTCGGACGCAGGATTCGTGTGGCTAAAAATAAAGAAGACAGTAAAACTCAGACGCAGAGACCACCACTGGTGCTGCTAGTGCTCGATGATCATTTGAATTCATTGTAAATAGCACGCCTGGCTTCTTAATGATTTGTTTAAAGTAATAGTCTGCTAGGCAGAGTAAATTCCTGTCAGGTATAAGGAATCTCACGCAATTTGTTGCCCTTTTTCCCCTGTAAAGTGGAGATTAATGCAGAATACTAATGGCAAATAGGAGGTGTTTCTCTGCTCACTTGGGGCTATTCTGGTTTACTTGTGAAAGTTCTTTCTAATTTGCTTTGTAATAAAGAGACGATGCAATTGCATTTTCTTACACCGCGAGTAGAGATTTCTCCTGAAAGGTACTTTGAGCGAATCCCCCCCCTCCCACATAATATTGTTTAAACCTAATGATCTGAAATGTATCAGGTTGGAGTTATTTCACATAAAGTTATCCCCTTTAAATTTAATAGAGAGAACCTATAGAGGTGTATTGAAATATAAACTTGAAGACTTTACAGTTCTCTGATAGTGGAATGACCTGGAGATTTAAACAGATGTCTCAGAGTTTAGGAGAAAAAATTGATCAGGCTCAGGGGTGGATTTTAAATGCAAAAAAAAGAGATTTTTTTTATTCTCTGAGGAGGTAATTCCAAAAGCTCAGAAATCGCGCCTTCAACTACAGTATGAGAACAACTTATACCAATGTCTTACGAAAGGTAAACAATATTGGCAAAGCGATTGTGGGGGGCGGGGTCCTATTAAAATGTGTGGTAAATAGTGTGGAGCTTTGTAGTGTTTTCTTAGCTGATTCTCAGGTACAATCAAGCCATTTTCGGACACATTCCCATGTATGTAGCAGTGATGAGCTGGAGGAAGCTGTCGACGCCTGTTCAGTTAATTTAGGTTTTCTTTGTCTAATTACTGTGGAGCTTAGGGAAAAGGAGCCGGGCTCAGGGCAGTAAACTGACACTTGGGCTCTGTGTGTGGTATCCAGGCAGAGTTTGATGGAAAAAGCCTGCTTCCACTCAACTGCAGGTCACTGTCTAAGACCAGCCCCAGCCCCAACCCCCCCTCCCTGCGTATACCCACCAGCAAGCACTGCAAGGAGCTGCACTGGAGACAGACAGACACACACTGCTTCAGGCACATTGATATGGCGTCCTGCTCGGCCCCAAACCTTTCCTCTCTGTGCTCCAGCATCCCCTTCTCCTCCACTTCCATCCATCTCCCGGCCCCACGGATTTAGAGATCTTACACACACACACCTACCTACCTTTTGTCTCTCTTTCTCCCCCCCCCCTTCTCCCCTTAATTCCTGAATCAGACCCTGTTTCCAAGCACGTGTAACCCTATAACTGAACCGGGGGTTCCATTGGAAATGATTTCACCAGGGGCACATCATTTTTTAGCAATGTCTAGCGAGCTGGTTCTCGATATAAAACTCTGGCAGGCTGTCAGCGGCAATATTGCTGTCTCGGGTTCTATGCAGATACCCAGTGACCGACACACACACACACACACACCGGAATTATTCTGCTCCTTGCTCAACATTCGTTTTGTTGCGTGGTGTGGAAATTGAACCTGGGGCTGGTGCCCTAGCAAAGTCCACGCACAGGTGGGTACGTTCAGATGCTCCTCCTCACTCCTGCGATCTCCCCCCCCCGCAACTGCTGCTCTGTGGGAAACTCCCTCCACCCCAAGAGGGGGGGCATTCCTTCAAGCGACAAGAAAGCATGCAATTGCCATGCCAGGAAAGAGAGAGCTCGGCACGTTACCTTTGGAGTCTGGCACACTGGCGTGTGGCTGTGGGGATTGAAATGTCTAAGTGAGGTTGATGAATGGTGTAATTGCGTGTGTTAGGGAGGGTAGCTAGAGCGATCTGGTGCTGCAGCGCCTCCAGCCCAGATGACGAGTGGACAGGGGCCAGCTGGAAAGGGGGTGGTCTCTCTCTTGCTCGCTCACTCTCTGTCTCGCTGCTGCTGGGCTGAGTTCTCGGAGGGATTCAGGGGGGTCTGAAGAACAAGAGCAAGATTCAAGGAACTGATAGGTGGCCGGGTTTTGTTTGGCTGCGCAGCCTCGACGCCAAACTCGAGGGCTCTCGTGCTTCCTCCTCTCGAAGGATCAGGCAGCGAGGGATGGCCGCCCGGTGGGGGGGCCCCGCTGGAATGTCAGAAGCCCTGAGCTGAGCCCTCCCCAAGGCAGTGCAGTGAGGGGGCAGGGGGCGAGCCGGAGCGCAGCCTAATCCGTCCTGTCAAGTGCCTCACTCGCCTCGGCGGAAAGGAGGGGAGCCATTGCGCAAGGGGCCTGGCGGGCGATGCTGAGGGAGTGATGCACAGGGCTCTGCCTGCAGTCCACAGCCACCGCCTCCAGCAGCAGCACTAGGAGGTGCCCCGGGAGTAGCAGTTCTTCCCCTCCCCACAAGCCCATCGGGCACCCACCCGCTCCAGTCTCACCCCACCCCTCCATTCCCTCCCTCCGCCAGATGACCACCGAGAGCGGCCAGCAGCAGCTGGAGCCCCCGGCCCCTCTCCGCTCCTGCAGCCCGGCTGCCGGAGCTCTCCAGTCCGCCTTGATGAGCCAGCCGCCCCCCTCCGCCCTGGAGACCTCCTCCTCCTCCTCCTCCTCCAGCAAGAACAAGAAGGCGAGCTCGGGGCTGCGGCGGCCCGAGAAGCCCCCGTACTCCTACATCGCCCTCATCGTGATGGCCATCCAGAGCTCGCCCACCAAGCGGCTCACCCTGAGCGAGATCTACCAGTTCCTGCAGAGCCGCTTCCCCTTCTTCCGCGGCTCCTACCAGGGCTGGAAGAACTCGGTGCGCCACAACCTCTCGCTCAACGAGTGCTTCATCAAGCTGCCCAAGGGGCTGGGCAGACCCGGCAAAGGGCACTACTGGACCATCGACCCGGCCAGCGAGTTCATGTTCGAGGAAGGCTCCTTCCGCCGCCGGCCCCGGGGCTTCCGAAGAAAGTGTCAGGCGCTCAAGCCCATGTACCGCATGATGAACAGCATCGGCTTCAGCGCCTCCATCCTGCCCCAGGGCTTTGACTTCCAGGCGCCTTCTGCCTCCCTAGCGTGCCACGCCAACGGCTACAACCTAGACATGATGACTAACTCCATGGCCGGGGGCTACGACGCTCTGAGCGGGGGGCATCACGCCCCTCACATGTCCCCCAACCCGGGCTCTACCTACATGGCCAGCTGCCCTGTGACTTCCAATGGGGACTACGGCCCCGACAGCAGCAGCAGCCCCGTGCCGTCCTCACCCGCCCTGGCTAGTGCAATTGAATGCCATTCCCCCTACACGAGCCCGTCCGCTCACTGGACAGCATCAGGGGCATCTCCGTATATAAAGCAGCAGGCCCTGCCACCCAGTAACCCAGCCTCAGCGGGCATCCACTCCAGCATGTCCAGCTACTCTTTGGAGCAAAGTTATCTGCACCAAAACGCCAGGGAGGACCTGCCAGGTAATATACCTCCTTCAACTTTCCTTCCTTAACGGCCGGGGCTGGGCTCTTGCTAGGATTAGAGGAGGCTCTCCGGTTGCTGCCTTGGGTCGGCCAATCTGGCGGTTGACTCTGGTTTACTGAAGCTGTCAGATAAGAGCCCAGGAACAAGGGCGAGGCTGGGGCTGCTTTGTGTTTTCTCTGAAAACAGAGCTTGACAAGAGAAAACAAAACCCGGCCCGAGAAGTACAAATAGAGCTATTGTTCTGGAACATATTTGCTCTGGTTCTGGCTAAGTAGAGGGAGGACAAAAATTGCCATCCACTACTGCCTTGCTCTGGGTTTGGATCTTAATACGAACATGAGCGTTAGTGTTATTACTCGTTTAGAGGCTAAAACCCAGATCCTTCTCTTTATGGTATTGTCAGTTTCAACCCGTCTTGTACATTTGCTTGATTTCTTAGCCAGAAATACTAGGAAAACCACAAAGAATTACAAATCCGTCATTAAATACAAAAACCCAGGGAGATTTATAGTAGGAGTGACTTTAAAGGTGTTTAATATTGCCTCCAAAGTCTTGCAGGCTGCGGTGGGGGGTAAAAACCCGCTAATCTTTAAAAATGCAGAGGAGATTAAAGCAGATACAATTTATTTCTACAACCAGAGCGGAAAATGTGTCTGGATTTCTCCCCTCCCTGCCTGCTCTAGTGATTATAGAAAATGTATTCTTAGAAAAACTGGAAAGGGGACATTAGTGGAGAAAACAAGGCACAAAAATGGGTAAAAGATGTTAAGTTCTTAGGGGGGAATTTTCCAAATAGTCCTTTTAAATGTGGGTCTTGGAGGTTAACCAAACAAAGACAGTCTGGGCTGGACCACACCGAAGAGGATTTTAGCCTGACTTAACCCATATGAGAGCAGGGTCTTGTTCAATTTTATGGGAATTTCAACAAGTAACAAATACAGACGACCCTCTTCGTTAGGTTCCCCCCTCCCTTCCTGAAGGGCTGTCAATCATTCCTCAGTTCATCTCAGAGAATCGCACTGTAGCTTTCGATCTAAAAAACCCAGCCTTCACTTTGGAAAGCAATGTTTAACATTTGCTGTCGGCTTTGCTCGCAGAGAAGCAACTTTTTAACAATGCAAACGGTTCTGGATGTTCTTTAGGAAAGGAAGATTTAAAGTTTGCATTAGCTAAATTTATTTCAGCAGTGAAGCTGACCAAACAAAACCGCACAGCGTTAAAATCTTGAAAATAAACTCAGAGGCTGATTTGTAAAGCAGCAGCAGCTACAGGAATTCAGTACTTTACAGCAGCTCCTGGGAAATGGACCTTGGTCCAGAAAGCAATACGCGAACCTTACCTCTGCAAAGAGTTTCTATCTGCCCAGGCGGAATCTGCACTTTCGAAATGCCAGATTATAGCCTCGTTTAATGGTAAATCCCGTTCTACAGATTAGATTCATTCTTCACCTTGGTTTTAAGATCAGAACAATAATCTTCCTTTTCCGTTTTCAGAACAGACACGCGCGTTCGCAATTGCATATTCTCATCAACCCCTCGAGAAACACTTTCATAACCTTCGGACAGCTTTTAGAAATGCTTTGAGATTTACAAATAAAAAAAGTTTCCCAAAAATATAGTAAGCAGCTTCAGAGAGAATGGAATCAACAGGATCTTAGAAGTGACGTTTATTGTCAGAGTGCAATATTTTAATTTTGAAAGGGACATGGAGACAATCCAAGAACAGTTTTGTTTTGTTTTTTCAAACAAAGGATTTTGTTCTACCGTGAAAAACACACTCTTGGAAATATCTGAGTTATTTAAATCCAGTTTCATTCTTTTAAAACGTAAAAGTAGTACAGATCCCATAGCTAGCTCGCTACTGTACATATAGAGCTAGCTTATCTATCTAAGCTCATTTGTGCCAAAGGGATAAATTCATATTTATTTCAGATGTGCTAGACGAGAGGGCAAATCGTGCAATCAGTTTAATGGAATTTCCAATTCATTTCAATACATAGTTTTTTTGTTTAAAAACTAATGCCATGATTTGGGCCCAGGCCTTTAGTGAAAGCAGTTCAGATCATCATACCCTAGGTAGCTAAAAAGGTTTTGTTTGTGAATATATATACTTCTGTATATGCTGTATTATATGGTAAAAAATAGTTCCTGGGTTTGTAAGAATTCTTAACAGTAAATGAATAAGAGCAATTATTTCTCATTAATCTACAACGCACAGGCAATAACAAGTGCACATAGTGGTTCTGTAGCTGCTTTTTTATTAGTTTAATGCGACACAGATTTGGTTCCAAAATGTGTTTTTATCGGTCAATAAACCTATATCAAATCACTAGCCATTTAACTTAGTGATGGTGTAGAGTTTAAGCCTTGGACTTGCATCTGATTCAAGAATAAGAAAAGAAAAGATTGGAAACAGAACCTTGTTCTCCTGGAGGCTTGAGGGAGACATTTTTTCGCACACTATTAAACCACGCTCACTGATTGAATCAGGGTTGTAATAAAGTGCAATGGTTTATTGTGAGCATACCAGCCGGGTTATTAGAAAGACCAAGGAAATCCAGCGAAATAATCACCTCTACACAGTGAGCACTGTGGGGTGAGGGAAGGGACAATGACAGCAGCTCAGGAAGAGATAGGCATGCTGCAATGAGTACAGTACGTGCCTCACGGTAAGGGGGCTGCCTAGCCTCCGGGCACAGAAGCTGCGAATGCATTTGCCTTGGAATCTATAAAGTTTTATCCAGTTTAGATGCTGATGTTCGGTGCTGTCGGAGATTTGCTCCCAGTCTCTGCGGGACTCTGTGATAAGCTACTGAAGAACCTCGAATGAGCTTCTTTTCCAATCAGATTTGAAAAAGTCCAATAGGCCGGAGAAAAATTCTGAACCCACTGAACATTCCATTTCAGATATGAACAGGTTGCGCTGGGAGGGGAAAAGCACCCCTGGGTTAGATCCTGCAGTCCTTTCTCAAGCAGAGCTCCCACGGGGAGAATAAAGTCTGATAAGGACCTCAGGACCACAGTTGTATAGCATTGCTCCCCAAAGAGTACAGCCCATCAGGGACCGGGCACACCGGCGTGTGGCTGTGGGATTTGAAATGTCTGAGTGAGGCTGATATGTGATGTATATACTGGTGATACGGTATGGTGGAGGTATTGTACTTTTTTTGTTTAAGGGTAGGGCATCATTCCTCTGTATCTTAAGTATATGAATATACATGTACAAATATAGCGAGATACAGTATACACACACACTCACTCACATTCTATAACTAACAAAATTACTTCTCATTGATCCTCTACCCACTGAAGTCAATAACAAAACTTCCCTTTAATTTTAATAGGGTAGGATCAGGATCATTATCTACACTGCATACAGAAAAAAAAGTGCAGGTGTGTTCGTATAGTTGCACACGCACACACACACACACACAGTACAGAGATGTGTGTGCGCAACTCCAGTGAACACACCGCGCGCGCACACACGCACCATATCCATGCTATATGTATATGAGGGTTTGCATGTTGTGGGTATATATTATATAGATAAATGGATCATACATACAATCTATATCTCTACACCCACACTGAAAGCATATTATTTGTATACACACATACACTCACACAAATACACACAAAAACTATTTAAGTATGTAGGTGTGCACAATAATTTTACTTTTTTTTTTTTTTTTGAGAAATGGGACAAGACTACTATATCGTGTAAATTTCAATAGCCTTTGGACTGTCTTTTTAAACCGTCTTCAAGGAAATTAACATTTTGAGGAGGCCTTCTTAAATGGTCCAGAAGGCTACGTCATAACTGTGACATTTAATTTCCCCATGTATCTGAATTTATATTCGCCATAAGTGCGATGCATGTCAGACAGAGAACCACTCTTTCAGACAGAGTCGAGCTAATTTCTGAGAAGCCTTATTATTTTCTTCTCTTGCAGTGGGATTGCCTCGCTACCAGCATCACTCTTCCCCAGTGTGTGACAGGAAAGATTTTGTTCTCAATTTTAATGGCATTTCTTCTTTTCACCCTTCTGCTAGTGGATCTTACTATCATCACCATCACCATCAAAGCGTCTGTCAAGATATCAAACCCTGTGTGATGTGAACTTAGCACTACCAAATAAAGACAGTCAGGTGGTTGTTTAACAGATTTGAGGTATAGACGGACTCACGCAGATAAAATGTAATGTGCACTCCTGATAGCATTGAGTAGTACACAAGTCACTTAGCAAAATTACATAAGGAAGCACTGTTTACCATTTTGTCCCCTGCCACACCTTGAAGGACAGAAAAAGTTGATGTAAGCTCCAAAGCTTTTTTGAAAGGTTTTCTTTTGTGTGTGTATGTGCTTGGGAGGGCGGGGGAACGGGCTCTTTTATAGGAAGTCTATCCAAGTTAATAATAAAATACATTTCTGTGATCTCCATTGTCCTAAAAATTAGGGTCTGCAAAAGTGGTCAGTTCAATCATTTAAAAAAAAATAGAAACAAGTTTCCTTTGACTGGGAAAAATCTGCCTCAGCCAACACCAGCGGGAAATTCCACTTCTAAGTGGTTCGAGCGTTAAATAAAGTTAACTTTTTTCAAAACACTTTCCACGGATCCCAGCACCAATCAATATTATTAAAAATATATTGTTTAGAAGTTACGTGTATAGAGTTAAGAAAGTTCTTTTTCCAGTATTGCAACAATACAATGTTTTGTTTTTATTTTTTACAAAGTTGTTTTCTACCACAGTATTTTTAAAAAGAAATATTTTAAATACATCTTGTGTATACTCGCACACTTAACTGCTTTAAAAGGAGAATATATTTGCACTTATGTATACTTTTTACAGTTTGCCAAAAATATTTTGATGTATAAATTCTTTTTCAATAAAATGTATATAAACGAATATGCACTGGACAGGCATTTAGTTTCACTCTAACCCTTCTTGTAATTGTCCATTTAAACGCAAGCGTAGTAAGAATAATAAGGCACCCTAGACCCTGCAGGTACTATTGAAGGGAGGATGAGAGTAATTGACCTGCAGAGGGATTTGTGTCCTGAGCAAGCCTTAGGTCTGGAGTCTCTCTCTCTTTCGAGTTTTCTACTCTTTATTTTCCCCGGCTAATTATGGAGGGTTTGCAGTAGTATGTTAACATAAAAAACATCTGTTAGTCTATAAGGTGCCACAGGTTTCTTTGCTGCTTTTACAGATCCAGACTAACACGGCTACCCCTCTGATAAAAACAAATAATCAAGATGTTAGAAATCCAAACAGTCTTTCAGTTATATGTAAGGCCTCAACTGCACTGAACAATCTCATTGTCAACAATCATCCAGTTGACAATGATATTGATTTCTTTTTCAGAATTGTTTTCTTGTATTAATGCCCTGGGTAGAAGTTGGCCCAAATTCTGCTGTCCTTGTCCTTATCGAAACAATGAACTCAACAGGAGTTTGGGGTGCGCTAGGAATACAGGATCAAGCTACATATAAATAGCGCCTTGTCACTTCTGATTGTGGGGCTGGCTTTTTGTAACTCAGAAAAGCATTCTCCTGTTCCTTAACTAAAATCGTGGCTTCTTAATTACCCATTCAGGTAGTCATTAGTAGTTCTAATGTCAAGATACTGAAAACATATGCCTGAGTGTCAGTGGGGCAGCGGCAAGGAACCCCAGGGACAGATCTAAGATTACACGGAGCTGAACATTTACTCAAGCTCAGCTCATAAAGTCAATTCATCCCTTAAATCCATTGGAGTTCACGAGCTATACACCTTTCTGCTTACGTAAAGCAGTGAAGTCACGTTTATAAGCTACAAGCCTTTGATCACACCTTGGGACCCCTGTATGAAGCCTTAAAAGAGACTTCCACACTGGGGCGGGGGGATCAGACGCACTAACGTCTCTTGAAGTCTCTTCTCCTTACTGTATTGGCTGGATTTCTTAATGGACCATCTCAAGCTTTTCAAGTTTTCATGTGCATCCCCCAATGGAAGCAAAATGAAACTGTACGTGCAAGGATTGTTGCCTCAGAAATTCACCCCCTCTCCCCCGATGCCATTCCATTCCATAAACCATGTTGCGAATTAAATATGAAGGATGTTGTTGTTCTGCTTCCTCGGTAGATTAGATAGAATAGAGCTGATGTATGTTTTCCCTCACGTCACATTTTCTTAGGTGAAAGAAACTGCGGCACAGTCTTGGCCAATTCAGTGCTAAAAGATCTGTTCCCCCTTAGACAGCAAGTTTGCCCCCTGATCGCATGCAATCATATCCTCGGGCATAATACAACTCAGTGCAGTTCCAGTCCATATTAAAAGGAAGGAAACAAACTCCTATTTAAAGTGTAGCATCTATATCACCCTGGCGCCTTTGAACACTAAGTAGGGAGTAAATTTGATCAGAATGATTTTTTTTAAAATCTCAATTTTTATATTTATACTCAAACATGCCCTTTTTCCCCTGAGCTTCTCAGGGGCCTGCAATAAATTATAAAGTCAGTTTCAGAGTTTACTCCGACCACAGTGCTGTGTTTACATTCTTTCCAAGGCAAGCCTGCATGGTCGTAATTTATATCCTAAACACTTGAACGTAACTTGTTTATACAGAGAATGACAGGACCTCAAAGACAAAAAAACTGAATTTGCCTAACAGATTGAATAGACCATGGTTCTAGTGCCCCCTAATGGACCCACCGCGTCATTGAACATTAAGACCGAAATATTAAAAGCATTTGCAGTGCTTCAAATTTTCGTATTCGATATATTTTTGTTCTTTCTATTTCTGGAGATGATTCCATTGCGGGCAATATTCTCTCTCAGCTCTTCATAACAAGAATGCAATACTAGGAAATATTGCAGTTTTGAGCTTGCCTTTGCTTTTGTATTTCTGGACGGTAAATTTACGTTTTCTTTTCCACGCTTTTAGACAGACAAACAGAGAACGCTTCAGAAACAGAACTATTTAACTGTCCTCAGGAGCAGGGGAATGGCAGTGAAACGGATTCCTAATCTTCACCCAATAATTCTTTCAAATTTAAGTGACTTGCAAAGGGGAAAAAATACAATTAAATAAAAACAAATTAGCCCTATTTTAATTTTTAGTGTTTGCTACTGTAGGCATTCAGTGCTTGTCTAGCTTGCAAGACTCCAGTAACCTCCAGGGCTACTGAAATCACAAGAGTTAAATGCCAGACTGCTGTGCAGTTGCAGAAGGGACTTTTAATCTGACAACTGAAAATGTTCTAGGGTTTTGTTTGCTTTGTGGATCATCAATGGTTACCTAACATTCTGGAGGAAGGAGGCCTTCCTTAAAGATCCAACTTCTCCAGCGTTTTAATTGACAGGTTAATTTTCACAGTACCTGTATGGGAAGCACCCAGGAGGCTCCAGCAAAACGACAGAAGACTAGAGTTCACATCTTGATATTTCTGAAGTTTAAAAACCAGAATTGTGTTATTTATTCTGAAAAATTCCTTTCCGGGCTTCCACTTACATCCTAACCAAGCAGAAGGGGCATGACCCCAATTAGGGAGGGGGAAAAAAAACCCTTTGTGGGTCAACCTTTAGGGAAACCTATAGCTGATTCACTGAAATGGATATCAACTGGTATAAAATGCTGCCGACAATGTATCTCAGTCAGCCACCAGCTCAAGTAGCACCATGATTAATTATCAGAATTTTCAGTGATCATGCCCTATTTCCTAGCTCTGCTTCTTTCATCCCTTTTGCACTCCATGTCCGCTGACATGTTTCTTTCTGCCTTAGTTTCTGTCTACACCTCACCCTAGTATCGAGGCTCTAGCTTCCTTCCTTTGACTGCAGTTTAACCCGAGTCACACAGCTCTACCGGCTGAGTGTGAAAATATGATCTATGTCATGGGTTCTGAAGCTAAGGGTCACAACCAGATTTCAGGGTGGTGTGGTCACGTCCCTCCCCTTTCTTTATGGCTCAATGTAAGGAGAGCTCCAAATTACCTTCTGTTCTAATATGGGGGTCACAGTGTGAGGAAGTCGAGACCCACTGATCCGCACTCACAACTAAACTCATCCATGTTAGGTGAGCAATATAGTTCGCACTTGCTGGGAGAGTTTGGAGTAATTGAATTAAATGTGGACTAAACACAAACATTTCCACAACTAAAATCACATTAAAGCAAGGTTCTGTAACACAGGAAGGAAATCTTGACCACGAACACTACAGTCGACCAAAAGTTGGAATGCATCTAATCTACATTTTTCTCTCCATCTGCTGATTTCTTCACAGGCTGAAGCACCAACATGGGGAATTGCTTGGTAGTGTACGTTACACTAGAAAAACCTCAGCCACTCAAAAGACAGGAAAGTTCTGGCAAAGCCGTTTAACATTTACAAAATTAGCCAAGTGCAGATCTATCTTGTGTGAGATGTTGAAACTGTAGCAACTATTTGATCAACATATTCCCGAAAACATCCAGTGTATTTATTTAACAAAATTCACCCACAGCTTATTCTATTAAATGTCAGAAGATTGATTTTGTACTGTATTTTAATCCAGATTGACAATGTACTTTCATTTTCTTGTTCATTGTCTGCAGAATCCAGAGAAATTTTAGCCAACTTTCATGGCAAAGGAAGGTTAAAGAGTTTTGGTCAGTGGGATTTTTGTTCAGGGTTTTCACACCTCAGCTGCTAGAAGAGGGCCTCATCCTCCCTGATTGAACTAACCTCCTTATCTCTAGCCTGCTTCTTGCTTGCATATATATACCTGCCCCTGGAAATTTCCACTACATGCATCCGACGAAGTGGGTATTCAGCCAGGAAAACTCATGCTCCAAAATATCTGTTAGTCTATAAAGTGCCACAGGACTCTTTGCTGCTTTTACAGATTCAGACTAACACGGCTACCCCTCTGATACTGATCAGTGGGAGTAAACCTGATTTTATTGAACGCTGAAAGATATGTCCCTGACACGGGAGCTGAGATTTAATTAATTGTGTTCAATAAAGTGCAGCATTGTCAAGCAGGCCTTGATTCATCTTTTCATTCCAATTTTAAGCCTGTGAATAGTCCCATTAAAATTGATGGGATTAAGCACATTTTTAAAATTAAGTGCTTGCTGAATAGATTGGTTTGCTGAATCAGGATCTTAACGCACTATAGACAATGCTCAGATGTGATGCTGATGAGCATTGTGAAACAACAAACATAGAATAGGCTATACCTGATTCATACACAGCAAGGAAATTAATTCAAAACATACTCTAACTTTAAAGAGAAATACATTTTACTAAATCTCCGGCATTAATCTGCATGAAATACTGCCTTGGCTAATAAGAACACCCGGACTTTATTTATACATTTAGCCATTTGATAAATACAAATGAGGAAAGAGGTAAATAGAAGCCAACATATTTTTGAATAAGAGCCCAGAGGTTCTTTTAGAGTGCAATGATCTTTGTGTCTAGATTATAAAGAATTCAGAGCAGCCTGATGTGATTTGCCAACTACTGAATAGAACTCCAAAACATCTGTAATATTAAACAATTTCAAGCCTCCTTTTTATGCTTGTTTTTAATCCAAAGATGATTTATGGAAATATGTATTTCTCCACTGGTCATTTATAAAAGAAATATGTTGTGGGGAGAGGGTCCTAAAATGCAAAGGGACTTTTCATCACTGTCAAACTACAACTGGAACTAGAGGTATTTTAAGATTAGATTTAAATTTTAATTGAATTACTATTCTTTTCAATATAATACTAGAAGGAATTGCACTTCCTATTAATTGAATCAGATTTTATTTGAACTTTTACAAAAGGAGTTTACAATACTGTACTGAACACAATTGGATTTGCCCATCATTGCATGTTCCACCAATTTTATAAAGTTAAAAATCAGGTTGAAATTTGTAGACTGTCATTTTTTGAGTCATTACAAAGCTTAGTTTCCTAGGACCAGATCCTCGGTAGGCATAGTATTGTGTTGCTGAGGACTAACTGAGGATCTGACTCAAATACATAAATATGAATACCAAAATCAGTACAGTACAACAGTTAGGACTATTTTTAAAAAATAAGAAATCATGATATTTTCAGGCTCTAAACTTCAGAGGAGTTTGATCTGATTAACCTAAATGTTTCCAATAAATGTTAACCTCTGTTGAGAGGATACACATGAACTATTTTATGCAGAAAGCAGCTTTTTTAAAAATGACTTATTTATGCAAGAAAGCTGCACTAGTTTATAAGTTTTTATACAGTAATGCAGTTTTTAAGCTGATTTAGCTGAAAGGGTGACAACCATTGTGTAGATATGCTTCTCTCACTTTCAGAGTGGTTTGTTTAGGAATAGTTTAAACCTTCTCCTAATCAATGTAATCTAAAGTCAAAATAAAAGTTTAAAGTGAAATGAGGGCATCCACACAGCCTTTTGCTGCTGATTTAACCAATCACTCCTTAAGGCTGGTCTACAGTCAAAGCTGTACTTATATAACTAAAGATGTGGTTTAATACCAATTTAGTTAAACCAATGCAACTTTCGCGTGTTTATCAGTTTAAGCCCGGCTTGTATAGGTTAAGGTAGTGCCTGTACATTTACAGATGCCGACTAAATCTAAATTGATATAAAAGACTGTCCACTCCCTGAAGTCTCACAGTTTAACTAAACCAATATAAGTTAAAACAATGCAACCACTCTGTGGAAACAAGCCTTAAATTAAACTGATGCAACTTTGTCATGTAGAGAGCCCAAAGTAGATGTTAGCTCCAATGTGTGTTCATACTGGAAACTTGTTTACAACTTTAATTGAGGAATCAAGGCAGTGACTTGATAATTAACCCATGTACTTTTTTTTCCCCATTTGCTTTTGTATAAAACAGAGGTTTCCCCAGCTGTGGTTTGTTGACCACTGGTGGCCTGCAGAGCATTTGTTGGTGGCTCAGAGAAAGCTATCTGGTTACATGATGCTCTCCTTCTTTCCAGCTGAGAGAATGAGAACAGATGGCAGGGTGAGATTCAACAAAGATCAGAATAGACAGTGCGGTGAACTCTTTTCCAGCAGGAATACAAAACTTATGTTCAAGGCAGTTAAGTAGATGACCGTTTCCAGCAATTGCTGGACTGCCACAGGGATGTTATGTTATTGCCAATGGGATGAAAGATGGTTTGCACAGTTATGAATGGGAGAAAAGGTCTCCACCAGACAGTGCAGTGTAAAAACCTTTGAGAATACCTGGTTTAATATTAAGTGACTTTTCAGTGTTTTAATACAAATAGATGTGACAGAAGAGGTGTAGATGGTCTGTAGCTGTATCGGAGGGCAGTTATTAAACACAATCGCAAATTAAAGTCCTTGGGGCTCAGATCCACACTCAGAAACACAGGTGTAACTCATTGAAGACAATGGAAGTGACATCATGTAGCTGAAAAGCAGAATTAGGCCCCTGCCCACAGCATCCCAGTTCTATTTCAAACCTAATAGACTAAACCCTGCTTTCTCTTACACTGGTGCTGCCCTATTTACATCTGTGCTGGAAGTGGAGCTGGTCTGTAGTAAGTTATTAATACTGTATGTTGACGTAGTTATTGGGATACTTACAGTATAAATATATGTTTAGATTAATAGGAGGCTGTAATGAAAAGCAAGCTGGAAGGAAACAATGAACCAACATAAGCGACCTCAAAGTAAACAATTGAGGGTTGTTATGGGACAATGGCAGAACCCTTAGCTCTGAGAAATCTAGCTGGACTTCCTGCTGAGGCTACCAACTGGTTTGGACAAGCAGGGTCAAGGCCTGGGAACTGACAAGAATGAAGGAACCTTGGCTGATAAAGGATTCTTTCTGAAAAGAAGAGGTAATTGTTAGGATGCTATTCCAGGAAACCAGACTGATCCAGGCTCCTGCTGGGGTATCTAAAGAAGTTAGGCCTGACTAGGTTATCATCAAGGGATGTTAAGCCATTAGGTAAGATAGACATGCATGTAGACTTATTTTAAAATATTTTTTCCTCTAAATGCTCTATTCCTGCTGTTAAAATTAAACAATACTTTGATTTTAAGAGAGCTGTTTTCTCACTGAATACTACTGGTTACAGACTGCAAAAAGGCAGAACCACAGCTTCAGAACCTAAACAGATCTACAGGGTTGATACAGAGGATACTGTAGCCCCAGGCCTGGCCTAAGATTGAAAGAATTGTGGAATTCTGTTCCAGAAGAGGGAAAGGTATGAGGCCTGACACCTGAAGGAGTGCACTCTGAAAGACCAAGAAATGACTCAAAGGTACAGCTATCTCTGCAACCCTGATATATTGGCGGCAGCATATTTTGGATGGTAACAATGGTGAAATTCCCATTAGTGACAACAGAAGTAAAAAACAAATATTGTGGAAGGACAAGCACGAGAAAGGTGTCCTATGTTCTTTTTGGGAAGAGCGCAAAACAAAAAAATAAAAAAAAAACACAACAAAACCCAGCCAGGAAAAATTAGTTATGAACAATCAAGATCAGCTAGTGGAGCTGTGCAAAGAAAGAAAGAAAGCTAAACTATAAAGTGCTTAAAAAGTCAGAGATGATGCCTTTGCTGTATGAAGATCAGAGGCAGAATGGGGTGCCAGCCTCAGACCAGGACCTAGAGAAGGGTCCCAGTTCTCTTGCAGGGTACATGGGTGTCCCTGGAGACAGACGCTAGGACAAACCAACAGGAAGGGAAGGCTGCAAGGATGACAAATTCCCAGAAGGCAGCATGGAGAATGAGATCAGAGGGGTATGCAGCTAGCCCTGTAACTGCAACATCAGTGGGCTATACTGGTATAACAGAGCAGAATTTGCCCAGTATAATTTGAAATTCCACCGAATCTATATCAAGTCTTTTACACATGCCCAAATCCCTTTGCTGAAGACACCTCTAATCTCCTTTCCCTCATTATGCTCATGACAAAGTGGCAGTGGTGGACCTCTGATACTTCCAGCCCTGCCCTTCGTCACTGTCTCCTTCCATCCTTGCCTGCCTCTTGATTGGCCGCATTTCTTCTTCAGCAAAGTTAGTTTCCTTTGTATTCAGGGATAAAGGACTTGCTCCTGAACCATTGTAGACAATGAGAGTCTTGTCATTGAAATCAGTGGGAGCTAGACAGAGCCTGTAATCATTTACTGTCCAGTACTGTCCCCGGGCAAATACAACACACACACTTATCCACGTACACCCTATGACATTTCATCTATACTTCTCCTCACGTCAACATCTTCCTTTACTGAAGAACAGTGACTGGCACCACAGCCCTGTAGTACAACCTTGTCAATACTTCAAGGTGTTCATTAATTACCAGTAAAAGCAACAAAGAGTCCTGTGACACCTTATAGACTAAAAGACGTTTTGGAGCATAAGCTTTCGAGGGTGAATACCCACTTCGTGGGATGCACGTAGTGGAAATTTCCAGGGGCAGGTATATAAATGCAAGCAAGAAGCAGGCTAGAGGCAAGGAGGTTAATTCAATCAGGGAGGATGAGGCCCTCTTCTAGCAGCTGAGGTGTGAAAACCAAGGAGGAGAAACTGGTTTTGTAGTTGGCAAGCCATACCAGGCACTTGCATATGTTCAAACCATGTATTGTGGAGAAAGAAAAGTCAAGTTTATTGATAGTTTTCCCCTTATTGCTATTTGCCTGTCTTCTCTTTTCCCACCGGTAGAAGGGAAGATCGGGAAATCCCCAGCTGTGTTCCTGAGGTAAGGGTCAAATAGAAGCACCTCTGGGCAAGGCAGGGGCAGGTTCACAGTAACACAGCAACATGGGGACAACGGGAAAGAGGAAAAGAAGTGTGGGAAAGAGGTGGGACTAATAACTACAGCACATGGTGGTAGGGCAGAGTATTTAATGGCTAGCAGCACACCTGATCCAGCTCCTTCATAACTCTTCCTTTACACTGCAGGGGCTTGGAGGTGGTTAAAACATGTTCATATAGCATTGCACAGGGGTGGGGCTCACACTAGGAGGGCTCTCATCTTAACAGCGGCCACATCATCCCAAAATATAGTGAATACACCTGAATTAGAAAACCCATCATCAAGCAACCAATTTGTCAGTCCTCTGAGCAGTCACTTATGTCAATAGCACTGTACAACTCTTTTAAACTTACATAATTATCTCACTGCATACTGGCAGCTTCTTGAAAGAAGGCCATTGAATGTTATGAACAGGCATTACATGCTATGAGGAATTTTTGCCTGTCTGTATTTAGCTTTTTTTGCTATCCTGGATTGAGGTCATCTCTGGGACATGTCGGGAGCAAAACTCAACCAAAAAAAACTCCAAGGCTGGAAGGCAGAAATCAGAAGTGCAAATCAAACAGATACTGCTCAGGGGCATCTCTGGAGAAAGGGAAATTTGGAGTTTCTGGGATTATTCAGACTGTTCACTCCTGCGGTTTCCTACTCTACGCTGGTGGCTAAATAGGGGCCAAATCCAGAGTATAGACAAGGTCTTAGTTACACAGAAAAAGATGCAACTCTGTGCTCCCATCATGAGCAAGGAGGACACTAATGTAGATCACATGGCCTCCACTTCTTTTGTGTGCTCTGTAGAAAAGGTGGACAAGGGTAGCTGATACAGAAGCCAGAGATTTCAAACCAAGACCAGATTCAGAATGGGGATAACCCCGGATCATGCCCGTCAGCGTTTCAGAACCCAAAAGTGGAAACCAGATGTGTCATTTCCCAGACATGCTTACTATGTTGGAAAGAATTATGAGGCCTGGATATCAGGAACCAATGTTAAATCCCTGGACGAACTGCACCTCCTCATACAAATGGAGCAGTTCTTGGATGGTGTTCCTGAGGACATAACACGGTACATACAAGATGGAAAACCCAAAAATCTCACCAAGATGGGGGAGATTGAAGCCAAATGGATGGAAGTGGCAGAAAGCAAGAAACCTACTGTCAAGGGGAATGAATACCCCAGGGGGCACACCGACAATAAACCCTACAACCGAGGACAACTCAAGACCCCACCTGCAACCCAAGGAAAGCCACAGACACCCTATTCTTCCACCTCACCAGTCTCCAGTAACTCACCTCGACCCACTGACCAGTCAGCTGGAAGATGCTTTAAGTGTAATGAACTGGGACATATAAAGGCCAACTGCCCAAAGAACTCCAACCCCAGAGATTTATTCACTATTCTGCTCTCTGAAAGCAGAGTGAAAAAGGACTACTCTGCACATGGAACCAATGAAGGTACTGATCTCAGAACGGAGTCATTGCTCCTTGGGGATCTCAGGTACATCCAGGTTAGACGGAGGAGCAATATGATATAGGACTTGCTATTTGGATGGTATATGCACTGTGTTGGTCCAGGATATTAGAGAGACAAGGTGGGTGAGGTAATATCTTGTACTGGACCAACTTCTACTGATGAGAGAGACAAGCATTTGAGCTTACACAGAGCTCTTCTTCAGGTGTTTAGATGGTGTGTCTTAATGATAACACACATAGAATGGAGCTTGCACACATTGACATGAGTGCTAACTGGTATTCAGGTATCAGAGGTTGACAGTGAGTTCCTGTGTCCCTCTTACATGGCTGTGCAGGGGCCACTCTCAAAGTTAGTTCCTGTGATCCCTAGTACCCAATGCTTGCTCCCCCCCAAAAAGGAAGGGGATCTCTCCTCATTCAGTTTTCATTAGGGCTGGCACACCAGAAGGAGCAACCTGCTCCATCCCAATGGGTATTTTTCCTTTTCCTGGGGAAGAATTGCATAGCAGAGACATCCAGAGGGCTCTGTAGATATGATTCACTGCCTCATCTGATCAAATCCAATATTGATGCTGTGAAATGAGAGAGCTTGAGACTCTGCTCAATTCAATTTTTGCTACCAGAATGTACCCAAATTTCAGTTTCCAGCAAAGGTTCAAACATCTGTATACTTGTGTCATGGTATAATTCCCCACTCTGAACCGTAGCCTCCAAAAGATGGGGTACCAGCATGAATTCCTCTAAGCTTGATTACCAGCTTAGGACCTGTAGCGCTGCCACCAACCAGGAATTCCAGTGCCTGGTACACTCTGGTCCCCCCAAAGCCTTGCCCAGGGAACCCCAAGACCCAGACCCTCTGGATCTTAACACAAGAAAAGAAAACCCTTTCCCCCACCGTTGCCTTTCCCAGGCTTCCCCTCCCTGGGTTACCCTGGAAGATTAATGTGATTCAAACTCCTTGAATCACAAAACAGAGAGGAAAATTCACCTTCCTCCCTCCTCCTCTTCTCTCCCCCTCCCAGACTCTCTCTGAGAGAGAAAGTAATCCTAACACAGAGAGAAATTAACCTCTCTCTCCCTCTTCCCTCCTTTCTCCCCACCAAGAATCCAGACCTAGTCCCCTGGGGTCTCACCAGAATAAAAACAAACAAGCAGGTTCTTAAACAAGAAAAGCGTTTAATTAAAGAGAGAAAAACAGTAAAAATTATCTTTGTAAATTTAAGATGGAATATGTTACAGGGTCTTTCAACTATAGACCCTGGGAATACCCTCCCAGCCTAAGTATACAAGTACAAATTAAAATCCTTTCAACAAAATATAATTTTGAACTCCTTTCAGCCAAATACACAACTGAACTTCTTCCAGCCAAATGCACATAAAGAAAACAAACATAAGCCTAACTCGCCTTATCTACCTAGTACTTACTATTTTGAATTTATAAAAGCCTGTATTGGAGAGATTGGAGAGAAACCTGGTTGAACATCTGGTCACTCTCAGAACCCAGAGAGAACCACCACCAAATTCTAACAGCACACACAAAAACTTCCCTCCCTCAAGATTTGAAAGTATCCTGTCCCCTGATTGGTCCTCTGGTCAGGTGACAGCCAGGCTCACTGAACCTATTAACCCTTTACAGTCAAAAGAGATATAAAGTACTTGTGTTCTATTAACTCCTATCATCTGTTTATGACAACTTGATACTCATCTGGAATTGGAATTCAGGTGCAATGCTGAGGTAAATGTGATTCCCAATTCTGTTTGCCTGATTGGTCAATCTGTGCATGGGAATACAATGTGTAATTTAGAAACATAGGAGTTGCCATACTCTATCAGATTAGAGGTCCATCTAGCCCAGTGGCCCACACTAGATACTTCAGAAGAAGGTGCAAAAAAACCTACAGTATGCAGATGTACACTCATCATCATCCCTAACACTGGGAGATTGGTTTAAACCCTGAAACGTTGGGTTTATCTCCCTCCAGTATGCTTTCTGTTAGCAAGAATATTTAGAGTTACAATGCTATCCATATAAATGTCCAAGTCCTCTTTGAATTTTGCTAAGTTCTTAGCCTTAATGACATCCTTTGCCAACAAGCTCCACATTCTAATTACATTCTGTGTGAAAAGTTATTTCCTTTTGTCAGTTGCTTCTGTTAATTTCATTGAATGGCCCCTTGCTCTTGTATTACAAGGCAGGGAAAACAGAATCTACCTTCTCTATGCCATTCATATTTTTATATACTGTTATGTCCCCTCTTATTCATCCCCACCCATTCCTTATGCATGCTAACATAGCGTGTTTATTGACCACAGCTGCACATTGAGCAGTGGTCTTCACTGAGCTATTTACAGAAAATGACAGCTCCTTTTCCTGTCTTGATACAATTGATTTAGACCTCTTTAAGGTATATAAGCAATTTATTTTTTCCCCTTCCAATTCCATTATTTTTCATTTATCAGCGTTGAACTTCATCTGCCTGCTATCATGATACCTATTCATCTAGATTAGTTAAGTTCCTCTGAGGTCCCTCAGCCTTCTCTAGGATTGACTAGCCCAACCAATTTTGTGATATCTTCCTCACTCTTCAGGCCCCTTTCCAGACTGTTAATAACTATATTTATGGAACTTTGTGGCATCCCTCTGGTAACCTTCTGCTATGATGAAAATAGGCCATTTATTCCTACTCTTTGACTCGTAACTCTCAGCCAGTTTTTCTTCCAAGACAATACTTGTTTCTTACTTCATGACCATTTAGTTTTTTAAGTAGTCTCTTGCGAAGGAGAAGGATCTTGTTAAAGGCCTTTAGTGGTGAGTGAATCTGAAAAGGTTGGATGCTTAAGTTCAAATGATTATTTCATGCTCTTTGATACAGAAATGAGGCTGGGAAATTTCAGATTAGATTAGTTCCCATCACACACGTGGTACTTTCCAAACATAAAAAGACAATGGGCCAAATTCTGCTCTTAGTTATACCAGTGAAAACCTGGAGCAATTCCATTAGTTTAGGCTGAGTTATCCTTATTTTAATTTGGTATAATGGAAAAAACAGAAAATGGTATACCTGTTTTATGAAGCATACCATCTAATCAGATAACTATGGTATAATAAGAATAGATTAGTGATAATGATTTATTTATAAAGCACACTCCTCTACTAAATGAGCTGAGGGCACTGTACAGTATGCATTTATATATAAACAATATTATCATCATCATTAAATGAACCTGTTAAAAACCATGCCAATACTAGTGAGCAAGAGGGTCCAATACAAAAAGAGAGAGAAAAGCCACAAGAAGGAAAAACAATATATATAGGGCCTGTGGAAAGCATGGAAGATTTCTGTATTATTTTTGTGAATATTATATGCATCTCAGTTTACCTGCTAGATATTATGCTGCATCAGGTAAATCAAAGGAGGTTGTTAGGGGAAAACCAGCAGGAACCAAGACAGTGACAGGGATAAGATACTTCCAGAGAGAATACCAAGAGACCTCAACAG
Source organism: Chelonoidis abingdonii (assembly GCF_003597395.2). Lineage (NCBI taxonomy): Eukaryota > Metazoa > Chordata > Testudines > Testudinidae > Chelonoidis > Chelonoidis abingdonii. Next base: position 176,262,851 of record NC_133770.1, on the reverse strand, counting down.
AACAAAGGGGAAGTTATTAACTGGGAATTACCCTGCAAACTGGCTAGCCCAGAAAGGAAGAAGAGTGATTGGCAGCGAGAGGTGTCTGACAAAAAAGAGGAGAGTATCCTGGCTGAATGGAACTCACCCAAAACTTGCAAGGAAAGAATGAAGTTTAAATAAGATTCATGCATGAAGGCCTACTTTGTTACTTTAACCCATTTCTCTGATTACCAGGTTCCCATTGACTATTAAATACTTTGTTTTGAAAAGGCAGAACTGTGTCACAGCATATATTTTCTGGCTACAAAACTTCCAAGAAAGATTCCTGCAGTGAGCCAAGCCAAACTGACCATGCTAAAAGAGCCATGTTGGGAAACAGGGCTGCAGAAGCCGAGAGTGGCAGCACCCTAGGACTCCCCCTTGAGTAAAATAGAGGCCCTGGGCCTATGACTGGGAAGGGCACACTCACGAGAGACCATGGAGAGGTACAAGACATAGCATGCCCTGATCCAAGACAGAGATAACAAGGGGCATTCTAAAAAACACACTTCAAGAATGAAAAGATTGTAGGTTCTTTTTGTAAATGGGGGGGGAGGAAGGATTGAGATGGATTTTCAGGGGGAAGTGAGTTCCACACTTTACAGCCCACTAGAGCAAAAGGACAATTGTCTGATGACATAAAGCAGGACATTCGGATCCTTAAATAATAGGTGAGTTTTGAATGAAAATGACCACCAAGATGAGGCCCAAAGAGGCCTCAGATATGGAATGTCTAGGATAACAATTCAAATGCAAGAGGGCATGGAGAAATTGTTAGACAGAAGCCAACCTATGAAGGCTTCATGCAAAAGAAGTGGGGTTTACAGGGGAACCCAAAGAAGAAAAAAAGAGAAGATCCTTGGCATATGGTAATTGGGACGCTATTCCATGCATAGGGACAGGTGTGAAGCCAAGCATGAGAAGAAGATAAAATAAGCAGTTAGAAGAGATGGTTTGGGAGACTCACAGAAGCAAGGGGGAGAGCCTGAAGAATGAACTTTGGGTGGGGCGCATTTGCAGCAAGCAAGAAGGTAAGGAAGAGGAGACTGAACTTGATAAAGAAAAAGAAGATGACAGTTAAGGGATTTGTTAAGGTGGGAGAAGGAGGATGACATAGACTCATAGACTTTAAGGTCAGAAGGGACCATTATGATCATCTAGTCTGACCTCCTGCACAATGCAGGCCACAGAATCTTACCCATCCACTTCCATAACAAACCGCTAACCTATGTCTGAATTATTAAAGTCTTCAAATTGTGGTTTGGAAGACCTCAAGCTGCAGAGAATCCACCAGCAAGTGACCCATGCCCCATGCTGCAGAGGAAGGCGAAAAACCTCCAGGGCCTCTGCCAATCTGCCCTGGAGGAAAATTCCTTCCCAACACCAAATATGGCGATCAGTTAAACCCTGAGCATGTGGGCAAGACTCACCTGCCAGCACCCAGGAAAGAATTCTCTGCAGTAACTCAGATCCCACCCCATCTAACATCCCATCACAGACCACTGTGATAATCAAAGATCAATTGCCAAAATTAGGCTATCCCATCATACCATCCCCTCCAAAAACTTATCAAGCTTAGTCTTGAAGCCAGATATGTTTTTTGCCCTCACTACTCCCCTTGGAAGGCTGTTTCAGAACTTCACTCCTCTAATGGTTAGAAACCTTTACCTAAATTTCAAGTCTAAACTTCCTAGTGTCCAATTTATATCCATTTGTTCTTGTGTCCACGTTGGTACTAATCTTAAATAATTCCTTTCCTCCCTATATTAACCTCTATAATTTATGAGAGCAATCAATCTCCCTCAGCTTCTTTGTTCGGCTAACAAGCCAAGCTCTTTGAGTCCTTTCATAAGACAGTTTCCATTCCTCGTTCCTAATAGCCCTTCTCTTACTTTCCAGTTAGAAATCATCCTTCTTAACATGAGAGACAATGCACACAACATTTGATAGGTCTCAGCAGTGCCTGTATAATGGTACTAACACCTCCTTATCTTGCTGAGATACTCACCTGATGCATCCTAAACTTATAGCTTTTAAACCGCCAATCACATTGTCATATCATCCTTGATCACTACTCGAGGCCTTCTCTTCTCCTACTCCAACTGATGCGTCCAATTTTAACTAAATCTGTTTATTAATCCCTAATGCATGACCTTCGCCTTTCACTATTAATTCATCCTATTACTATTACTCAGTTAACAGTCTCCAAATCTTCCTGTATATATCCGTCCTTCTGTGTAGCAATACCTCCACCTTTGAGTCATCTGCACAACTTATTAGCACATTCCTGCTTTTGTTGCCAAGTCAGTAATAAAAGGTTAATAATTAGTCAAACTGATCTTGAGGAATCATAGTACTCCTCCAGCTGACAGTTCACCTTTCAGTATGACTTTGTAGTCTCCCCAGTTCCCCTCCACCTTTCAATGTTCAATTATCCCATCTTTCCCAATTTAACTAATAATTCCCCATGTGAACCGTCAATGCCTTGTGAAATGAGTAATTAGATCCACTGATTTCTTTTGTTAAAAAATCTGTTACTTCAAAGAAGGAGATCAGGTCGATTTGGCACATCTACTTTGAAACATGTTGTTATTGTCCAATTACCATGACCTCAAAGTCCTAACTACTTTCTCTTCAAAATTTTCAGACCTTAATCACAATGTCAACTAGAGCTATATTATCGATCACGGTTTTCCTCTTAAAAATAGAACTGTTAGCAATTCTCATCGTATGACACACTCATTTACCAATCTTAATCTCTATGGGCTGCAATTTCAGTGACAGTTCTTAAATTCTGAGTGAAATTATCTGGCCCTCTGAGCTTTCCCATTAACTGTTCGAGTTTGGCTTCTAACCGGATGTGTAATATCTACCTTCGTATCTCATTTCCATTTTCATCCTTCCACATCCAATCCTCATTAGCTTGTTAAAGCTGAGACAAAATATTATTTAGATATTGGGCATGCTAATTATCGTTAACTTCCATTCCTCCTCATGTTTAGCAGTCCACTTCTTTGTTTTTCTTTTTATATGGCTATAGAACCTTTTACTATGTTTTTAATTCCTTTGCAAGTCCACTTAATGGCTTTAGCTTCTCACTCACCACATGTTGATCTCACTAAGGTAGCTTCTTTGCTATCCTGCCCATCGTCACTCCTCGTAGCTTCTGCTTTTCTTAATCACGTTCTGAGAGTTTGCTCATCCGCTTGGTCTACAACTCTGCTATGATTTTTCCCTTTTTGGTCAGGCTTCTGATATTTCTTGCAACTTGACTTGAGTAATCTGGCCTCCTCTGCTTTAGATCCACAGTTTTCAGTCCAATCCACTTCCCTAATAATTTCCTTATCTTTAAAGTTAGCCCTTTGCAATCAAAACCCTAGTCCAAGATCTATTTTGTTACTCCTCACATATAGTTGAATGAATTAGCTCATGATCACTCGACCAAGGTTTCCCGTACAACATTTCTCTGTTAGTCCTCACTACTCACCAAACAAATCTAAATGGTCTCCTCTGTTGTTCTTACATTACTTGTGAAGAAAATCCATTAGCTATCATATCCAAAAAATCTGACCTAATATACTCACTTTTCTCCAGTCTATATTGAAGTAAAGTCTCCATGCACCACAATTCCTAATTGTTATTCATTAAAAACATTAAGAGGTCTCCATCCATATCAATCAGACCCGCAGTCTGTAGCACACCAAGCATCTTCAGGGAGGCTCTAGTAGCTTTCTTCCCAATGTGATTTGCGAGACAGTCTTATCCCTTCCATCACTTCTTTTTTACAGTTAATCTCATCATGATATACAATGCACTTCCCACTTGCCTTTATTTCTGCTTTCTAACAGCACTAGCCTCAATACTGTACTCAGTCACTAACTATTCCACAGTTCTGTTATCCTCAACTCCATTTCACTTCCTGCACCAGTGGCTCTAGTTCCTCCATTTTGTTACCTAGGCTCCTCGCATTAGTGTACAGACATCTTAATTTTTGCTGTTTGGTTTCACTGACATTCTTTACCTGGTTAGGCACAGACATTCTACCACCAGTATCACCTATTAGACTGGTATCTACACTACCCTTCCTCCTTATGTCCATCCTTCTGCCCATGGCTGTATCTTCTCTTACTTTGTTTTCTTCCCTCTCAAAGTTAAATTCCGGTGTGGAGATGACCTGGACATCTCCCAATGACAAGGTGGAACTGGTGTCACTGTAAGATATATAGTTCTTCCTGCCTGGTACTGGGTAGGTCAGAAATATCATAAGAACAAGTCTTTTCTTGAGGTATTTGGTATGATCCCTTCCAGTCCCAGCCAAAACCAGGAAGTGCATAAGTGCATGAAAGTGTAAGGTTGGCAAGGAATGGAAGAACTAAGAAAGCTGAGCCTCAAAAATAGTTTTATGTTCTCTTCTGAGTTTAGGATGATGGTTGAAGCTATTTCTTAATTTATCAAGGCACTTTCTTTTCTCTTTATCTATCTGGGTGCAACTTTTATCCTCCTTTTATGACCTTTGTGATATGTTTTTGCTAAGTTAACTAAAAGTTACTACATAGCTGTAGGATTTCTACTGAAACTAGCAAGCGTTCTGTGCCAACGTGGAGAGGAGACTAGACTCCTGAGTGCAAATATGGCTACAAAACTTAGTTTTGTAGTTTTAAGCTGCCAGATGAATAAAAGTTTAACTTGTATATGTTAATATTCCTGCAAACTTGAACTGTAGGTTACATGAAACTTAGCCATTCCTGGTGCTTCAGTATGTCCTGTTTCCCTTATACCTGGAATCTGCCTGAAAAGAAAGGGTTATCCAGAAAGAATAAAGATTCCATCCTCTACAAAATGTTGTTTCTTTCTTATCACCTAAATAAGCACATCCTATGTTCTGAGGTTAAAAAAAATAGTCAAAGAACGCTGGAACCTCACAAGTAGACTGGGTGGCCAAATAATTACAAAAGAGCTGAAGTAAACAAATATTGCATTGTTCAAATGCTCCTTAGAGAAGTACTATTCATTTCTTGGAAAGCTTTGCATCCAAGCTCTTTATCAAGTAAGGTAACATCAGTGGCTTCCTGGATTTTTAAAAAACAAAGATCTCAGTTGACCACTTTGGAGTAGAAAAAAAAAAGAAAAGAGCACCAGGAAAAAGATGGTCCAAAAATTACTTGAAATCAGGAAGATCAGCAGCATAACTTCTTATCATAACAAATCCCCATGCAGGTTTACAGCATGACCAGCAACTGGTGGATTTATGAAAGTGGTTGTCTGACGTAAGAAAGAGGCAATTTTAGCTGAATGCTGTAAAAGCTCCTCACTCACTGACTTAGAGATCCAGCACCCAGCAGATTGCCCACAGCTACAGGAAGTGACTCAGATGTGAAACACCACTATTATAAACAATAGAGTGGCCACAGTAGCTGATGGTATCAGCAGAAGCAAGTAGTCTGTCAGAGCCGGCCATTATAAATCTCCCATAACGGAGAATCTCAGCTTTCTTTTAAAAAATGAGGAAGCCTTTGTCACTGCAAATGTAACCAAACAATGTCAACTGATGAGTGTTCAGGCAAAGCAATCAGTACGGTTGGAAGTTTATCATTCATTTTGCCTAAAAATTGCGGTTATTTGTCATCAGCCACCCAGGTCCAGAATAACTATAGCTAGAGCACTCTTGATTTTTACAAAGATCTTTGTCCAGTTTTGACTGTCTATAGCTGAGCCAACCCTTGTTCAGAATAGCCAGGATGGCTTCCAGCCACAAGCAGGGGAGACAGTTCAAAAGTGGGAGGAGCACAGTTTAGCAGACTAAGCCAGGGGCCAGTCCCAGCTCTGAGGATGACTCACTATGTGGTCTTTATCAGTTCATGTAAACCAGTATTTTCAGACTTGGGTTCAGCTCCTAAGCATATGCTAGAGCAGCCCTTGGGCCACTAGTTGCCATCATCTATATGGGGCTTGTAACAGTGGGCAATTCTTGGGGTGTAATACTATTCTCTCTTCTGTGGCAAGGCACCTTCTCAGTCTCCCCGGCCTCCTCTGCTTTTAGCCCTGGTGAGACTGGCTTGGGTAATGCGGTCCCCCTTGGGACACAGGGGAAGTCTGCTCCCCTTATCTCCACCAGTCCTGTTTACAGTATTTTTGCTCCCTTGTGGGAGAGAGTACTGCCTCTTATCTTGGGGAGACTCACTATTTTGCTGTTCCTACACTCCTAGCTCCTTCTCTCTCCGCTCTCTCCCTCTCCTTCCTCCCAGGGAAGGGTTTAAAAAGGTCTCAGGCAGCCCCAAGTTGGAATCAGCTGATCCTAATTAACCTCAGGTAGCTCCTCCTCAGCGGATTCTAATTTACTACCTTGGTAACCCTTTGTCAGCTAAATCTGATTGACCTGTAGTTGCCTCCCAGTTGATAAGGAGGACGGCCTTTTAACCCTCTGGGACTGATTCTTATCCCTCCTGAGTTTACCACACTGCACAATTCTCCCATGCACAACCCTCCCCTGGTCTACCTGGACAGGCCTTATTCTTACCTAGGAACGTCCCCTCCTCTGGGGGCTTCTATGGAGACAGTCATCTCCGCAACAGTGCTGTTCATTGTGGTGAGGGTGACAATGCAGAATCTGGTCCTCAGGATTTGCAATGGTCTCAACAGAACGTGAGCTGTCAAACAGTTCAATTTTTGACAGCCCAGTACATTATTCTGTACACAGAACGTATCATGAAGGTCCCCGTGGAACTCTAAGCTACTTGAGTTTGAGTTGTTGCAAATATTTTTGAGTTTCAGAGTCTAAGATGCTGCTTACATTGAAAAATAAAAATAGTTTATTTACTGGGTGACCAGATTTTCAAGATGAAAAAAAATGGAGCACTTATTCTGTGGGAGAAGAGTCCCAGGACATGGTTTGGTTTAGTGAAGAACCACAGAGATGATCTTATATGTCTCAGGGTCCTGTCTTTTTTCTCCTTTCTCCTCCCCCTTACTTCAGTGTTCTTCTCCTTTCCTCTTCCTTCCCTCATTCTCAGGCCTGGTCTACGCTACGAGTTTAAACCGAATTTAGCAGCGTTAAACCGATTTAACCCTGCACCCGTCCACACAATGAGGCCCTTTATATCGATATAAAGGGCTCTTTAAACCGGTTTCTGTACTCTTCCCCGACTAGAGGAGTAGCTCTGAAATCTGTATTGCCATGTCGGATTAGGGTTAGTGTGGCCGCAAATCGATGGTATTGGCCTCTGGACGGTATCCCACAGTGCACCATTGTGACTGCTCTGGACAGCAATCTGAACTCAGATGCACTGGTCAGGTAGACAGGAAAAGCCCCGCGAACTTTTGAATTTCATTTCCTGTTTGCCCAGCGTGGAGCTCTGATCAGCACGGGTGGCTATGCAGTCTCAAATCCAAAAAGAGCTCCAGCATGGACCGTACGGGAGATACTGGATCTGATCGCTGTATGGGGAGACAAATCTGTTCTATCAGAGCGCCATTACAGAAGATGAAAAGACAAAGCGTTTGAAAAAATCTCCAGGCTATGATACAGAGTCCACAGCACAGTGCTATGTGACAAGCGTAACAGAAAGCCAAAGAATCAAATGGACAGTCATGGAGGGAGGAAGGGGAAACTGAGGATTCAAGCTATCCCACAGTTCCTGCAGTCTCTGAAAAGTATTTGCATTCTTGGCTGAGCTCCCAGTGCCTGAAGGTTCGAAAACATTGTCGCCAGTAGTTCAGGGAATATGTCGTCAATTTACCCCCTCTTCCCCCCTCAAAGAAAAGGGGGAAAAAATCGTTTCTCGCCACTTTTCAATGTCACCATATGTCTACCGGATGCTGCTGGTAGACGGGGTGCTGCAGCACTAAACAGCAGCATCTTTTCCCCTCCCCTCCCCTGTGGCAGACGGTACAATATGACTGCTATCCATCGTCATCATCAGCCCGCGAGTGCTCCTGGCTGGCCTCGGTGAGGTCGGCTGCGGGCCCCTGGGTAAAAATGGGAATGACTCCCTGTCATTCCTGGCAGATGGTACAAAATGCTGGGTAACCGTCCTCATCATAGCAGCTGGAGCCTGAGCTCCATCAGCCCTCCACCCCTTTCGTGTCTAAAGAAAAGATTCTGTACTCCCTGGACTATCATAGCAGCTGGAGGCTGCCTTCCCCTCACTTTATCTCGCTAAAAAGTCAATGTTTCTTATTCCTGCATTCTTTATTACTTCATCACACAAATGGGGGGACACTGTCACGGTAGCCCAGGAGGGATGTGGGAGGAGGGAAGCAACAGGGGGGTTGTTGCAGAGGCACCCCCTAGAATGGCATGCAGCTCATCATTTCTGCGGGATCTCTGGGGCTCTGACCTGGAGCAGCTGTGTTCTCTGGCTCTCTAGTAGACTTGCCCCATATTCTAGGCAGGACTGACTCTATTTTTAGACAAAACGAAGAAGGGAATGAACCAGGAAGTCATTCCCATTTTTGTCCATGCGCCCGCAGCCGACCTCAGCGAAGCCAGCCAGGAGCACCCATGACAGCAGCAGACAGTACAAAATGCTTGATAATCATCATCACCAATTCCCAATTGCAAACAGTACAAAATCATTGAAAACTGTCATCTCATCGCCAAATTACAATGGCAGACGGTACAATAGGGATGGTAACCATCTCTGCTACCTTGCAAAGGCAAATGAATGCTGTTGTGTAGCACTGCAGTACCGCCTCTGTCAGCAGCATCCAGTACACATACGGTGACAGTGACAAAAGGCAAAATGGGCTCCATGGTTGCCATGCTATGGCGTCTGCCAGGGCAATCCAGGGAAAAAGGGAGTGAAATGATTGTCTCCCGTTGCTTTCATGGAGGAAGGATTGAGTGACGACATTTACCCAGAATCACCCACAACCTTACTTTTGCACCATCATGCATCTCAACCCAGAATTCCAATGGGCAGGGGAGACCACGGGAACTATGGGATAGCTACGGAATAGCTACCCAGAGTGCAACACTCCAGAAATCGACGCTAGCCTCGGTACATGGATGCACACCGCCAAATTATTGTGCTTAGTGTGGCCGCATGCACTCGACTTTATACAATCTGTTCTACAAAACCGGTTTATGTAATATTGGAATAATCTTGTAGTGTAGACATACCCTCAGCCGCATCTCCCGCTCATTCTTTCAGCCTTGCTTTCATTCCCTCAATCACATCCATTCTCTGTCCTGTGTCTTTCCCCTTTTGTTCCCTGCCACAATGCAGCACTCCCCTGTGGTACAAAGGAGGTGAGCAGAAACATGGGCACGGCTCTACAGACTCAGTCAGCAACTGTCTGCATGTAGCAGTGGTGGTGCAGATGAGCTGTCAGCCGGTTTTCCCCACACAGCATGGCCCAGACTCTGACTCCTCCTGGATCTGATGTTGTGAGCTAGACTGTGTCTTTGAAACCACAACCCTGAGTAGAGAAATTGCAGCCATGCTCCCCTAGAGGAATACTAGAGATACTTTGCATAAGCAAGGCACATTTTATCTGGGGCTGTTCATATTTCTCGGGGAGAATGCAGTTTGCTCCACTCAGTAAAATGGCCACATCATGTCTCTGACTTTGAAGCCAAACGCCTGCAAACATTTACTTTTGGAAAAAGAAAATCAATGAGGAAATTAGCCCACAATGCTCAGTCCCTATTGCAGTTCCTTCTATGTCTTTTTAAAACTATTTGGGTTTTTTAAATGTTACTTGTGCATCTAGTTATATTAATGAGACCACCAGATAGTGCAGGGCAGAACCTTACATGTATTTGGTTTAAAGATGCCTGGGACTAAAAGGAAATCCCAGAGTAGGCTAGAGACAAGAACAGGGCACTGTAAGGGACATGAGGTAGGGAACACCCTTTGGAAGGTTCTCATTGGGTTTGGATAGGAATCATATATCATAGCACCTACTGAAAAAGGTCTTGTTTGAAACACTACTAGCCATGTCAACAATTTGCTCATCACATCAAACTTGTATGCTTCTAGGTCTCTGTTATTTAGGTGAGGGGAGAGGAATCAATTCACAGAACATTCCTATTATAAAGCAAACTCAGAAGTCTGATTTTAGGAGAACTTGTTCCCTAAATTCTAGAAAAGAATCAGATCTCCCCACCTCCTTTAGAGGAGTTCTGGCAGATCTCATAGCGGATTAAGAAGATGTATTTTTTTTTTAGAAACTGGTGCATCTTAAAAGAATGATGCTTTATTTTTAGGACATTTCCAGTTTTGAAAGATCATGCCTTTCAGATAAGGAGGGGGTCTGAGCTTAAGGTGATAGTTACATTGTTTCCCCCATTCTTCCTTTGTATTTCTCTCTAGAGCTACTCTGCCTATTTCTGCACGTCTTTTGATATTTTAAAGCACAGACAGATAGTGAGGCCACACGAAGAGAATCCTTCAGGATGTTTTGTTTGGTTTGGAGATATTTAAATGTCTGCTGTATTTCCTCTGAGTGCAGAACTGGAGTCTGTGCACATGCACAGCAATTTCTGCATGCGCGCACACATGCGTCTATCTTTTATCATGGATATCTTCCCTGGAATTATGGGAAACTCTTGTCTAGTTCAAGTCTTCCCAAAGAGATACTTAAGTCAGGAAAGTCAGATGGAACTTGTCATTCTTTCTAACCAATATGCCAATTTAGCTTGATTATAGAAAAATGCCTAACTCTCTCAGTAATCACAAACACATTCTAAGCTATGGGAGTTAGACACATGTTTTTGATAGGTTTAAATATTAGTGACCACGATCGATGAACATAGCTTTTTAGTATTAAGATCATATAATTAAGACATAATCTCAATTGCTTTGTAGTATATGAAGCAGTAAATAGCTACTGAGACTGATTAAATGCCAAAGCTGAGGAATTTAATCAAATCACCAAATCCATTTATTGCAAGGGCTCTACAAAGCAATCCTGGTTGTTCTTGTACAACAACATGAAAGATGACATCTCTTGTTTATTCCCACGAGATCTGGAACTGCCGCGTAGTCTGTTTCTCATTGGAATACACTTTTGTGGCATGGCTAGAATGAATGAATGATTAGGAGTAGAGGGAAATAACTCTGATAAGAAAGCAAGGATCAGAAGAAATAATTCCCTCTGGGAGACAAATTCACACATAAGAACAGCAATTTCCATCACAAACAAACAACATTCACATTTTGGACCATAACATATGGATCTTTGTAAGATGTAAAAAAAAAGTCAGTGACACAGGAGCTATGATTTATGGGCCTGAGCCAAACCCCATTAAAATCATTAGAAAGACCCTCATTGACTTCTGGGCAAATACTGACATTTTTCCTGTTCAACTGAATGGGCACCAATATCATTTTTACAATTTTTGGTCCTGATCCAGAGCCCAATGAATATTCATTTAAATTGTTTAATTAACCCTCTTATGGCTGTTCTTGAAGTTATTTTCTGTGAATATTCAAACAATGGAGTTTTCCTGGCAAAAATGTTTGTGGAAAATAAACAAAGTTATATGCAAAGAAACTGAATTTTAAATTTGCATATGCCAATATTCATGCCAGAAATGCTTGTGCCATTAGGAAACAAAATACCAAAATTATCTGACCACATATAATGAATCAACACAGCTCAAATTTTGAATACCCATAATCAAGGCATAGAGTAAAATATTATGTATAAAATGAATAAATTAGAGGAAACAACACTAAAATATTTCACGAGCAGGAAAAGATGCTAAAGACATTGCATTAGACGTTGAAAGAAATGTGCCCAACTCTCATTTTCAGAAGCAAGCTTGTTTCAAAGAACAGTGAGTTACAAACTCTATTTCAAGGAGAATAAGAGCAAGTCTACACTTAAAAATTCTGCAGCTATGCGGCTGCAGTGCTTCAGCACAGATTCTACCTACGCCGACAAGAGTGCTTCTCCTGCAGGCACAGGTAATCACTCCCCATCCATCCCCCCAAAGAGGAGGTAGCGATGTTAACAGGAGACTTCTCCCATCAACTTAACACCGTCTACACTGAGGAAGCTTAGGTCAGTTTAACTGCGTCACAACCCTGAGCAATCTAGTTATGCCAACCTAATGTCTTAGTGTAGACCTAGGTCAAATTCTGCACTCACACACATACACACACACAGACACACCCCGATACAGTCCAGGTAACTTAGATGAGACCCTTGCATGTAGACCTGAGGGCATTTGACCTTTAGGGCTTTGTATGCTGATCTCACCACTGCACAATGCCATAAACAGGTTTTTTAATGCATGTCAAGGATTTTTCTTATCTTCCTTATCATCATCACATGCTAACAGTCTTTTCCAAATGAATTGATGAAAGGACAAAAAAGTGCTCCAATTTATCTGAAGTGATTACAGGGTAACGAGCAGGTTTTGGACCTCAGTTCACTATAGTCATAACTACACAGTAGCTGCATAGTTCAGCTAACTGGACTATTAGTAAAACACACACACACAATTTAAAGAGGTCTTTCCAGATTCTAAACAGAATACAAAGAAATGCACTCTACAACAACAAAAATTGCATTCACATTAAAGAAAAAACAATGCATCATCCCGTTGATAGGTATGTTTTCTGGGCTTGGCACATGTGCAAAATACTTTTCAAACACTAGCCTATTAAGGCAAAGAGGACAGACATTGGATCTGAGCACAATGAATGAACACACTCGAGAAAAAGAAAAGAAAGGTTAATATTTATCAAATGGATGTTTTAGTGTCAATCGAGCTCTATGTACTAATATAGTCCAAGTCTACAAGTCGCAGTTCAAAAACAAAATCAGCTTATGAATGTCTTCTGTCCCATACACTTGACTGGCAAACAGTGAGGAATTCTGCAATTCAACTAATTTTCTTGTGTTTAACCCTATAAATGCCATTATCTGCTCCTCTGTGAATGGCTCAGAAAGCAGCTCAGGAATTATGGGGATGCATGTGGTATATGCCCAGCTTAGTTTAGGTTAGATCTCTGTGGCAAGGAGGGCAAAATATGATCAAATTGAAAAACTCCTCAAACAATACATACTGCTTCCAAAAACAAAAGTGAGAAGAAAATCTCTGAAAATGACAAAGAATCTTATGTTAAAATTAAGGAACAATTTTAATTGGCTCTGTAATTTCACAATGAGCTCAAAACAGAAAATGAGTCATTACTGTTACAGCTGGCAGGCACTCTGTATTTTGGCTGCATTTAAGATACACAACATTTTTCCAGAGAAATACATCAGATAATGTCTTGTGTATTTTAAGTCTTTTTTGCATGTTCCAAAAGATAAATATAAGCAATAATATACCTTAAGAAATGCAGTTATTGTATAGAAGAGGTAGTGTGGGCTGAGCATCTGCAGACCTTAGCTCTATTTCAGGCTGTGCCACTGTCACACTGTATGACCTTAGACAAGTCACTTAGGTCAATATTTTCAACCTTGGCTGCCTAAAGCTAAGCACCTATTTGGTCTGAATAACTCATACTGTCAACAGTACAGTTCATATTTCATAGAAAGAATTAGTAACTAAAGCTAGGTACTTAACTCGGATTTGTGCCCCTAAATAAGCTGTGAGATTCCCAGAAGTCCAGAGCTCCCAGAGTATCATAGAATACACCAGGCATCACGCACCTTATCTAGAGGCACACAGACAAAAGTCCCGTGTGCTCAACACCCAAAGATATATGGAGATCTCACATTAATGAATTTCATTGTTACAGCTTTTTTCTTTTCTTTTTTTTGTGGGGGGGGGCGCTTCATTTTAAAATAGAACTTTCTGGAAACTCCTTTTCACTTACTTGAAAGTGCAATTATAGTTAAGAGTGTGACTGTATAAAAATCTTGCCTTTTTAGGCCCCAGTTCAGGAAAGAACATAAGCATGTGCTGAACTTTAAGCATGGGCTTAAGTCACATTTACTCCAACATGCTTAAATGCCTCAGTGAATCAGGGCCTTAATCAACAGAAATGCTCCCTAAATTCAGAGTTACAGCCAATAACTTTACTGACTCAAATAAGTTGTCACTACTTTTTACTCCTATTAATGCCGCAGGGCTAACAGTGCTCTGGAAGATGGATTCCAGTTCTGCTATATGCACCGGCAACAGAAGGGCCAATGTGTGGTTCTACCCTGTGAAAACTACATTGTTGGTGCCATGTTTGTTGGGTGACACTGATTTTTCACATGACATTTCCTCAGTGCACAAGTAAAAATGTGTTTTTCTGAATAGCACTGCTGCAAACTCAGACTGGGCTCCAACGGTCAAGCTGAGTTCTCATATTCATAGATTTAAGGCCACAAGGGACCACTCTGATCATCTAACCTGATCTCCAGCATAGCACAGGCCATAGCATTTCACCAAGCGATTCCTGCACCAGGCCAATGACTTCTGGTTGAGCATGTCTTTTAGACAGTCTGGATTTAAAGACTTCAATGGATGCAACAGATTCTCCATCACCTGGGTACTTTGTTGCAACAGCCAATTACCCTCACTGTTAAAAAAAACCCTGTACTTTATTTCTAGTCTGCATTTGACCAACTTCTGCTTCTGTCATCACAGAAAAAGGTTCTACTAGCCATATTAGGCCCTCTCTTCCACTTGTGCAACCCCATTGCCTGCACCGAGTCTGCACAGGTGTAGCTGACTGGAGCTAAAGAAACAACTCTGTTGATGATGCACAAGGAGCAGTGGACTCCAGGCCACCCTCTAGCCTTGCTGGTTCAGCAGCATTAAATATAGGGATAAAGAGCAGCAACAGTGTATTCTTGGCACTGCAGTCAGTGGACAACATTATGAATACACACTGGGAACAGACCTGATGCATAAGAAGGTGCCACTTTAAAGTCACTTTTTGGAGTGAAGCTAATTTCCAATGTTAAAAATCTTTACTAATTGGAATGATCCACTAGCCAGAAAGAACACAGTGTGGCAAAGTACCTCTTCTCCTCAGCAGGCTCAGTCCTTTTTAGCCTTGGAGACACTGGCTTGGGCAAAGCAAATCTTCCCAGGTAGCACAGGGTCTGGCTGATCCTTCCCTCAGTCAGTCCCCTGCGCTGGTTTTCTCCCCTTCTGGGGACAGAGTTCAGCCTTCCTTGCTGGAAGGGTTAAGAGCCTTGCTGCACTTAACTTGCTGGTTGCTTCTCTCACTTTCCCCGCTGCTTCCATGCCAGGGAGGGTTTAAAAAAAGCTCTCCATCAGTTGGGGCCAGCTGAACCTAAGGAGTTCCTTGGTAACTCCTTTTCCAGCTGAACCTTATTTCCCCATGACTCTCTCTCCTCAGTGGATAGGGAGAGGTCTTTTAACCCCCTGGGACTAATTATTACCCCTTCCTTTGTAGCCATTTGTCCTGTTTGCCACAACAGTTTGACATTCAGTCCCAGTCTCATTCTGAAAGCTAGCAGCTAGATAAACCCTTTTTAAACTTGTACTGTGAGCAAGTACAATATGGGAAGTTGAGAGGGGGTGTCACTGAAAATAAATAAATGTTAAACTCTGATGCCTTTTTAATAGAGCCACTTTTCATATTTATTCTTACAGTAGCATCTATAGGCTCCAGATGTGTCCTGTTGTGTCAGGCACTCTATGAACATAGCAGGTCTCATCCTATACTCATTGAAGATGGCACCACTACCACTGACTTCAGTAAAAGACAGTCCCTGCATCATAGAGTTCCTAATCCAAACAGAGAAGATAAAAGAGTAAAAGGGGAAGCAGAGTCACCGAGCAGGGAAGTGACTTGCTCAAGGTCGGACAGCAGGTCAGTAGAGCCAGGAATAGACCTAGGGTGCTAGAGTCCCGGTGCCATACTCTACCCACTGGAAAAACCTACCCAGTCAGCACAGAAACACACTTTAAGGATATAATAAAATATAACTTCATATTATTTCAAGGTATTGGGGTGAATCCTCAGCTGTACCAAGTCTGTGTGTGGGGAGGGCAAGATGGTTTAAGTCACATTTCCACTTCTCTCAATTAGGGGAAATAACCCTGGCATACATAAAAACAATCAGACCCACTGAATTTTGCCAAACAAATGACATTATCTGTGTATTTTGAAATGTGAATTGATGGATTTGATCATTTCCTAGAAAGTGTTAATTTCATTATATTTTAACCAATTCAACTTAAGAAATTATGAAACAAGAAAGTCTCTTTTCCTCACTAGGTGCAACCCAGAAAGCATGGGGGAGAGTTCAGCTTGAAAAAGCTGTATTCTTTTCACATTCAAAGCTGCACTACTCCGGACCAAAATTCAGTTGAAAAGTTGGACATTTGTAAAAGCAAACAATTTTCAGTTGCAGGCAGGCAAAGACAGAATATGCCAGCATTTTAGCTCCTGATGAAAAGGAATAAGGAAAATTCAAGGCAGAGGGGATCAGCCCTCTGTTCCTGTGGTAATAACTCTATCCAGCCTCACTCAAGGCAAAACCAGAAACTTTTCCTCAATTTTTACTCAGTCCTTACACAGGTGAAGCATCCATTAATATTAAGCGCAAGGTTTGCCTGAGAAAAGCTTAAAATTAAAACTGAGGAAAGACTGCAGGATTTGTTCCAAAGGAGGTGGTCTAGGAAGCCTATTTTTATGGACTGTTTTCACATGTTTACTTTAGAAGAAATGTCAGTGTGTTTAGTGCTGGTGTTAAATAGGGTCAATTGTCTTGGCATTAGTTGTGGTGTGTGTACCAGTCCAATGAGACCTGGAATGAGATTCTCAAGGGCAGCAATCTATTCCCAAAGACCATTGAACAGCTGTTAGATGGCAAGGGCTACTACAGTCTGGGCTGAATTCAAACTAGTGCCATAGAGATAGATGGAAGGCTCTGTGTTTGATCCAGTTTCCAACAGCTCTTTCCTGGATTTCTATGTATGTTAACTCCTTTCTTTAATCTGGTACAGTTGCATTACAAGGGTGGCAACTTATGAATTTAATGTTCAGAAGATGTCTTGCCAGCTGCCATGCTAAATCATGTGCTCTGTCTGTCAACTGGGCGGGATAAAGTGACCAAATTTTGTTGGTGCGAAAGACTGATCCAATAAAAGATATTACCTCACCCATCTTGTCTCTCTAATATTGTGAGCCCAACACAGCTACAGCTACAGCTACACTGCATGTCAACTAGGAGGTCGTATCCAGAGAAACCATTCCTTGGAATGAAAATAAGAAAACAAGAGCAGTTAGTCCTGGGTCAGAATGCAGGTTCCCAAACTCTTACCAGGTTTAAGAAGTGAGAGGTGCCCTGAAAACATCTCTTATAACAAGCTTACTGGTGGCTCTTATAACAGGAGGATGGGCTACCATTGGCCAAACCAGCAGCCCCCCTCTATTTCCTCCCCAGTGATATAGTCCCTAAGTAGGGATGACACCAGTTCCCATAATTGACTTGTACATAAGCAGACACTCTGCGTACATTGCCTTTAGGTGAGTCTAGATACTTGAGTACATTTGATAAGGATTATTCATATCTTGTAATATCTGCTGTATGGCCCTCATCTGTCTAATATCAGAGTGTCTCACAGCCATTAGGAGATTTTATCTTCACATACACACACACATACACACACCCCCAGGAGGCAGGAAGGTATTTGCCCCATTTTACAGAGGGGAGCTGAGGTAAAACATAGCTCAAATTACTTGCTCAAGGTCACAGGAGGTCTGTGGCTGAGGTGGGAATTGAACGTAGGTCTCCCGAGTCACAGACTATGAAGGCCACTAACGTTATCTACTAGACTGTGACTATTAACTACATATGTAGCCCACTGTTGTGCATATGTTACAGGTTCTCCCCAGAGCCAATCCACTGAAGATAAGAGTCTGTTACAGCCATAGCTGAACACCCTTGACTTTTTAGTTCAAGTTGTAATAGCTCCTGCTTTTAGCTCTGGAGGTCGCTCTTTCAAACGCCAGGACATCTGACTAAATGGCAGCCATTCCACAGACAAATTAGTTTTGCTCAATAAAGGAAAATTAAAAAGTAAAAGTAAGTAACAATTCGGAATGTTATTTATTTGATAGATTTGGGATGGTGGGAGAGCCTTATTCCATTAATGAAGTAGGCCCAGGAACTATTCCTGGTCATTAAAAACTACGTATTTCTCTGTAAGACTTATGTAACAGGGCATGTGTCACAGCAGCTAGTCTATTATTTCACCTAGTTATCTAATAGTAAGAGGGGAAAAAAAAATTTTAACCAGCTTATGTTTTTAAAAAAACCAAAACCATTGTGCGATAATTATCACACTTTCCCCCAGAATGTTCAGTGCAGCCCTGTTAGGATTTCTAGTTATACTGAAAAGACAAACATGCCTAAGAGGAAAAAAAACAAAAGAATCCTGGGGAAAATAATATATTTAACTGAAGATTTCAAATCACACTTTGAGAGCATTATACATGTCAACACTGATCTATATAGCTTTGATCCTGCCACACTGAAATCAACAAGGGGTTTGCATTTTGACTTCTGAGAGACCATGATCAGACCCTACGTTCCCATGTCATCAAAAAGTTAAAATGCTTATGTCTAAATATGCAAAGCACATTAGAGAAACTAAAAGGAGTTATCACTTCATTTGAGAATATTTTATATCCTTTTAGGGAAAAATTCTCTTATCTTGTCTAGCTGTTTCATGTACCCTATGAATTTCTACTGCTTTATATATATTTTTAACAATCAGCCAAATAACATTCCAAATACATAATTTATTTTATTGCAATAACTGTAGTTTTCCACTTATATTGTAAATTTAACTATTAATTATAATTCCAGTTAATACTATACTTTGTCATGAATGGCACACTTTTTATTTGAATGAATTGATTATACTTGTATACTATGAATAATTAAGCTGTTGGGTATTAAAGGGAAATTGCAATGTAATTAATAAATAGGCAATAAGATCATGTTATGGAAAACATGAAGTTTGGAGATAACTGTGATTTGGATAATCAAGGCTATATTGTTTGCCTGTGTAATCATAGAATAAAAGAAGATTAGGGTTGGAAAAGACTTCAGGAGGTCACCTGATCCAACCACCTGCTTAAAGCAGGACCAACACCAACTAAATCATCCCAACCAGGGCTTTGCCAAGGCAAGGCGTTAAAAACCTCTAAGGAAGGAGATTCCACCTCCTCCCTAGGTAACTCATTCCAGTGCTTCACCACTATCCTAGTGAAATTTTTTTTCTTAATATCCAACCTGAACTTCCCCACTGCAACTTGAGACCATTACCCCTTGTTCTGTCATCTGCTACCACTGAGAACAGTCTAGATCCATCCTCTTTGGAATCCCCCTTCAGGTAGTTGAAGGCTGCTATCAAATCAGCCCTCATTCTTCTCTTCTGCAGACTAAGCAAGGCCAGTTCTCTCAGCCTCTCTTCATAAGTCATGTGCCCCAGGCCCCTTGATAATTTTCATTGTCCTCCACTGGATTCTCTCCCATTTGTCCACACCATTTCTGTAGTGTGGGGCCAAAAACTGGACACAATACTCCAGATGTGCCTCACCAGTGCTGAATAGAGGGGAATAATCGTTTTCCTGGATCTGCTGGCAATGCTCCAACTAATGCAGCCCAATATGCCATTAGCCTTCTTGGCAACGAGGGCACACTGCTGACTCATATCCAGCTTCTCATCCACTGTAATCCTCAGGTCCTTTTCTGCAGAACTGCTGCTTAGCCAGTTGGTCCCCAGCCTGTAGCGGTTCATGGGATTCTTCCTTGCTAAGTCCAGGACTCTGCACTTGTCCTTGTTGAACCTTATCAGATTTCTTTTGACCCAATCCTCCAACTTGTCTAGGTCACTCTGGACCCTATCCCTACCCTCCAGCATATCTACCTCTCCTGCCAGCTTAGTGTCATCTGCTAACTTGCTGAGGGTACAATCCATCCCATCATCCAGATCATTAATAAAGATATTGAACAAAACCGGCCCAGGACTGACCCCTGGGGCATTCCGCTTGATAACAGCTGCCAACTAGACGTTGATTCATTGATCACCCGCTGTTGATCCCAATGATCTAGCCAGCTTTCTATCCACCTTATAGTGCATTCATCCAATCTATATTTTTTAACTAGCTGGCAAGAATACTGTGGGAGACCATATCAAAAGCTTTGCTAAAGTCAAGGTATATCACGTCCACCACTTTCCCCATATCCACAGAGCTGGTTATCTTATCAGAGAAGGCAATCAGGTTGGTCAGGCATGACTTACCCTTGGTGAATCCATGTTGACTGTAATCTAATCCATAATTTATATCTAGATAAATTTGCCTACCTCTCCAATATCTAAGAAATTCTATTATACTTTGATAATACTATGAAATATTTTGTGGAATCTACTGTTTAAATAGATAAAACAGTAGCTTTCATTTTCATGTTTGATAGGGCATTTCTCAATTACTATTTAATGGTTGTACAGCACCTAGCACAGTGGGGCCCCAGCCAATTGGTATCTAACTGCTACTACAATAGAAATGTTAAATAAAATTCATCATCATTTGTTCAATGAAAAGCCACTTTTCAACCTAAGCAAGTGATGAGAAAGTACTCAGTAATTCCTTTCATAGCACAAGAGCTCCATCTTATGGACATAGCTTGTATAAGACTATGGTAAACCTCAGAGTATTTTCACTATAATATGCGATAAAAATTTTTGCATTGCAGGCAAAACCCAGTATATTATTTCATCTGAAACAGTGTTTTAAAGTCCTCAGTATTTTGGACAGGAATCAGGTTAATAAATTAATATTTTTGAGGATAGACAAGCTTTGAATGAATTCTTTAAAAAAAAAATCTGTAGTTCAAAATATACAGGGAACTAGCTTCCTCTTTATGCGTATGGGACTTGCACAAAGAATTTCCATTAGCACTCAACTAACTATCCATCCAGGTTGTTGGAGTGGCATCCCTTACATCATTACCTGACTGTCTGATCGGATTATACTTGGGAAAACCTCTCTAGCAAAGTGAAGTAGACTGCATGGACCGAGAAATTGACTGTTTGCTCCAATCCCAACCCTGCCCCCATCACATCACACATTCTCTTCACCTCAGCCTCACTCAACTCCTGTCCTCATATCTTTCTCCCCTCCCTCATCTCACCTGCTCTGTACCCCATCACACCTCCTCTTCTCCCTTGTCTTTCCACTTAGCTAATGCCCTCCTAACTAAAACCCCCTCAAAATCATGGAACTAATATAACGTTTGCCACATTGTTCACTTTGCTTATGTGTTAGACCCCTCCCCCCATCTTGAGTTTGGTCTATTTAGACTGTAAGCTTTTTAAGGCAGGGCCTGTCTACTTCTACTTTTGTACAGTAAGACCCCATTCCTGGTTGGTATCTAGGCACTACTCTTATAAATAATATCATATTATAAATCATATACATAGACAAAGTAAAAAAATCCAGAAAGTACACAAAAGAAATATGGAAAAATTAGAGATGGTCTAGTGCCAAAAACTGAGGGCTGGCTTTGGTACCCTGCTAATATTCATGGGTGTTCAAATCTGAGGTTTCTGGGAGGGGGGAAAAGTATATTCCCAATTCAGTTTGACCAGACTTCCAAATTTGAAAATGACGATGGTATAAAATTACGACTCTGTTTTCCTCAAATCTTCTGCTGTTTATATGGAATTAATTGAAAGAACATTTCACCCTCTGTCTGCATTTGTCCAAATCTGGCTTAAAGAAAATTAGGAAAATCGTTGCATGTGGATAAGATCATGTGAAAGTCTGCTCAGATTCTAGCCCATCTTTCAATCTACCACTGAGCTCCCCTGCTGCTTTTCATTTTCCTGTTTTCTTGTAAGCTGTCCCTGCTATGTGGTGGTGTGTTTGTGGGGGAGGGGCTTATTTTATTTTGTTTTTAAGAGAACAATGATGCTTTAGGACTTGCACAAATGCAACTTTAAACCCACAGCATCTGTTTAGGCTGACCATGGCAACTATGACATGTCTAGGCTGGTGGCAAAAACAAAACAAACAGCCAAGAAAAATCCAAATGCCTTGCTCAAGTGGATGGATTGGGAGAGTTAGTTTCGTATATTGAGGCAGAAATAAAGAAACAAGGAATTTGGCCAATACTAGTGCAAATTAATATTCAAAATATGGAACAAATATTTTCCTTATGGCATAGGCATCAGCATTTGATTAGTATCAAGGGCATCAGAAAAAGAAAAAAAGGAGAGAGAGGTCCCCACTAAAATAAAAAAAAGGTGACATCTATAAAACAGGGGTGGCCAAACTGTGGCTTATGAGCTGCATGTGGCTCTATTACAGTTAAAGTGCAACTGGCAGAGCCCCGCAGGTCCCCCCACCCCCACCAATTCTCCACCTACCAGACCGGGCGGGGTGGGAGGAGAGCTCAGGGTTTCTTCCCTGCAGTAAGGTGGTGGGGCTAGGGGCTTCTGCCAGAAACAACTGATGCCTGCTGGGGGGGGGCAAAATTTAAAGGTCTGCACCCCCAACAGCTTCAGTCATGCCCTCCAGATGCCCCCCTCTTACCCTCAAGGGCCCCTCCCTGTAGCTCCCAGGTGTTAGCTCTGCATGAAGAGATAGCTGGGAACAGCAGGGAGGGCCCACTGCTTTAGCTCCATGGGGAGAGGTAGCAGCAAAAGCAGGGGCTTTCCCTGCAGCTCTCAGCTGTTTGCTGCTGCCTCTCCCCACAGCTCCCACCTCGCCAGCTCTAGCAGCTGCCATTCAGGGAGGAGGTCTAGTGGCACCATATGATTGAGCGGGACCAGCAAACCCTGGCAAAAATCTGGGGGAGGGGGCACATGACCCCATGTGCCCCCCACGCATTGCCTCTGGCTTCTGCCCAGTGAGGAGGAGGGTCTCAGGGCTTCAGCCCTGCAAGGCGCACCTGTTGGGACTTGGAACTTCAGCAGGAGTAGGTCTGAAGCCCTGCGCCTGGGCATGCACCTCCCCTGGGGCTCAAGTCCTGAGACCTGGCTCTTGAACTTCTGAAGACTGACGTACGTGGCTCAGCGGGTCAGTAAGTTTGGCCACCCCTGCTACAAAAGCTGCTTTTCTAAAGGCATTAAATAAACTTTACTGAGTACATGGTTACCGAAGAGTCTTGCAGAATCATTCTAATACATGGCTAGCTTGTTGCATTCACTATTATACTATATGCATTATACTACGTGACCTGCAAACACATCGCTGCACATAACAGATCCTGTAATAAGGTCAACTTGGAAATCATCCATGGGGCTACGTTTTTTTAAATTTTGGAAATTTGTGCCGTGATATACAGTTAGGTCCTGATCTATGTCCCTGGGAATCTTTCCACTGAAGTTGAATATGGCATATAATGTCTTTGTTTCTGTTCCATGTAATCATCTGAAGCCACTTTCAAATTGCTTTCAGCTGCTTCTGCATTAGATTGTTGCACTATTGCAATTTGTACCAGTGTAAGCTGTGACGCTGCACACTATCTACACTAGGGATCCTGTGCGGGTTCACACAGGGTACGTTTACAAGCACGGCCGTGGCTGGCCCTGGTCAGCTGACTCAGGGTCGTGTGGCTTGGGCTCCAGGATTGAAAAATTGCTGTGTAGACATTCAGGCTCCGGCTCCAGCCCAAGCTCTGGGACTATGTAAGTTCCCTCCATTACTCTTCTCCTACCCATAGGCACCAACTTTCCCTGTTGCTGGTGGATGGTCGCGCCCCCCTGCCCCTGGCCCTCCCCCAACTCCACCCTTTCCCTGCCCCTGCTCTGCCTCCATTCCAACCCCTTCCCCAAAGTCCCTGCCCCAACTCCACCCCCTACCTTCCCCTATTGAACCCCTTTCCCAAATCCCCACCCCGGCCCCGCCTTTTCCCTCCCCAAGCATGCCACATTCCCACTCCTCCCCACTCCCTCCCAGCACGCGAAATAGCTGTTTTGCGGCACAAGCTAGCTAGGAGGATGGAAATCAGGCACCTGGCACGCTTGGGAGAGGAGGTGGAGGTGAGCTGCTGGTGGGTGCTGAGCGCCCACCAATTTTTCCCCATGGATGCTCCAGCCTTGGAACCTATTCCAACTGAGCCTCCAGAAGCTGCATCACACCTCCTGGAGGACTGAGGAGACTGAGTGGGTACTGGGGCACTTTGCAGTGGTTAGTGACTTTACTGGAGGCCTGGGCAGCGACAGGAGGAATAGTCTTGCTGTGTTTCAGTTAACTAATGACCTCCTCTCAGGAGTGAGGGAGGCACTGCTAGAACAACATCCACACACCCATGGCAACCTCCAGAGTAGTGTACTGGCGGGAGGGGAAGCCTGCCTGTGAATCTGCTAACTAACCATTGATCTGTCATTTCTGTTTTTGGAGACAAGGGACCAAAAAAAAAAAAAAAAGAGCAAAATAACCACCATAAAAATAGTCCTGAGTAATATTTTTCATTATATTTTTTTAACGTGGGTCTGAGTTCAAGGTTGCAGGGCCAATCAGAAGCAAAAGCAGCTAAGGATCATCTCAGCTGCCCTTGGGCCTGCACAGAAAGGAGGGACCCAACAGAGTAGGCAATGGCAGAGGTCTGTAGGCAGCCATCTTGACAGATGACAGCTGCTGTACCAGCTGCCTACCTCGCCACTGTACTGGTGGATACTGACACAGTGATAGGAGAGGGCATATTACCACCTTTGCTTAAAACAAATGCAGTCCAAATGGCACTGCAATGGCCCATGGATAAGGCTATGAGTTGGTCACTGACTCTGTGATGTTATGTGACCTCTGTGACTTCAACCCTGGGCCATGAGGCTCAGGCTTCCATGATTTATTGCCCACATCCTGTCTGTGGCCTTTACTAAAAACTGTGCCTGACAAAATCTTAGCCTTACCCATGCATTGTTGAGAGTACCTTGGTGTGCGATGTGTGGTGTATTACAGGCAGCTGAAGGAGTGTAAGTGGTGGTTAGCACATCAAAAATTAGTCAGTGTAGACAAGACCTGAATATTCAAGAACTCAAAACAACAGGGAAATGATAAATCAGTCATACTGGCCAGATTCTGCTCTCAGATACACCAATATGAATCCAGAGTAATCTCACTAAGGAGCAAATAAATAATGCCTCTTTTTCTGACAGTCCCATGCTGACATTGAATGGCAGAAGAATTCTGAGTTATTAGTGGCTTCCAAGTGGAATAAAGAAATCAGTGATGTGGAGTCTAGGAATAGACTAACGCAACACTACTTGGAGCTGCGTAAGTGTGTGACTAACCGGAGCCATTGCCCCTGCTCCCCTTCCTATTTTTATTGCAATATCTCAAGTACAGCTAGCACAGGTACATCTACTTGAGCAGGTGTCATAGTAATATTCCTCGATTTGAACCTTAGCGTTCAAATATAAGGTACTAGCATGAAGTCCTCTAAGCTTAATCTCCAGCTTAGATCTGATAGGCTGCCACCAGGTCAGGAATTGATAGGGCCTGACCCCCCTTTCCTCTCTCTGGAGTCCCCAACCCTCCCCTGGGGGGACCTCCAGATAACCTGTTTCTTTGCTTCCCAAGAGATAAGCGTTCTTTTCCCTCAGGACAATTGAGATGCAAAATACCAACAGCTTGGCTTTGCCTTTCCCCGTTCCTGCCTTCCCGTGAGGGAGACAGATACCTGATACAGAGGTTTCAATTTCTCTGCCTTACTAGAAAAAGAAACTTCCACAGGTTTTGAAAAAGAAAGCTTTATATAGAAAGAGAGAAAATACAGAATAATAACTTGCATAAAAATTAATACAGGCTCCTACTTAAGAAAATATGAATAACCCAGTCTGATTTAAAAAATAGCCAATTTAAATAGACCAGCAATCACACACAGTAAGTACAAAGCAAAGCATATCATAGCCGATTTTACTTTGTTTCCGTTTTGTACTCACTGCCTTTTAGTAGAATGAGAAGAAGATTGGAATTAGCAAGATAGCTTGTCCCTCACAGCCGAGGAAGCAACAAAGACCCAGCAATCCACATCTGTAAATACAACACAAAGCTCCTCATAGCCGAATTACTTTGTTTCCCTTTGTACTCACAGACTTTTGGTAGAATATTTGAGATAAGATGGAGTTAGAAGAAAACTTGTTTACTCATAGCCGAGGAAACAACAAAGACCCCGAGTATACAAATTCCCGCCCCTGACTTTTAAACAATCCAGTTCTCTGATTGGTCCTCTGGTCAGGTGTTTGGTTACCCTTTCCAGGTAAAAGAAACTTAACCCTTACCTTACCTATCTACTTATGACAGCAGGGAATCGCATCCCTAGCTCCAAATGCAGACATAGCCTGAGTATAACTTGTTTTATTTACAAATATATACAACAGTCCTGGAACAGAAGGGGTCAAACATCATGCACGTAATCTCTTCTTTCAGGAATCTGAGCACAACACCAATTTCTGGTTCCAATGGCACAACTATGCCTTAAGGATTAATTCTAAGCCAAGACCAAGGCACACAGCATACTTTCTTGCTGCTCACCCAGCTTGCTCTGGACTACTGGCTCTACACAGAATCTTTCAGAGCAAAAGCTACAAACACCACAGTATATCTTGCTAAGACTTAACATTTGCTCACACATGAAGAAAAAGAACTAGGAATGCTGGATAGAAAGCCACCTGGAGATGCCTTCTAATAATAATGTATTGTAAAACACTTTGGAATTGCCCAAAAGAGAGTAAGCATTCACAGTATGACTAGTTCTTAATGACTAAATTAAATACTAGCTGGCACAGTCCCTCATCTAGTTCACTTGACAGAGCTCTGCTATTTGGGCTAGAAAGATCCTGTCATCAAGTATATTTACTGGTATGACTTCAAATAACATGTAACAGCTTTGATGCTCTCTTTATACACAGCTGTTGGATTTTGAAAGCAGCTCTTTTAAAAAAAAATTTCTAAGGTGCTGCAGTTCAATTTAACCTAAGGACCACTGGAAAAAGGTGTCCCAAATGAGATTACATCATGATAAAACACACAGAAGCATGCTCTCATAGAGAGACTTTGTGGAACCAGAAATGGAAGAAGCTGGTGCACAACGGGACCTAAGCAACATGACTGGTTGTTGAGAGTGGCACTGTCCGCTGAACATTTCAACAGTAACTAAGGCATACCCATTCCCATATGGGCAGCATAGACTCCAGAATGATCAGATCCCGGGCAGCTACCATGGCCTGAGACACCACAGCTAGAAGGTGAGAGTGCAGCATATAAATTACATTATTGAGTAATACTCCACATGACATGAAGGGTTGCACTCCTGCCTGTAAAATACTATCCTGCTGCTGTGCCAGTTCTGTGACTAAGTTACCAGTATCAGGAAACAAGAATGGGGAGAAATTCTTACTGCATACTTTGCTGGGACCATGGTGGATTTTGTTTTTTTGTTTGTTTGTTTGTTTTGTTTTTCAGCTAACCTAAAACACAGTGACCATACAGGTCTATATTGTGTCCAGAAACCTGCCCCAGATTTGAGTAATATAACGAGGCTCATGATAGACACAATAATGTATAACTACAGACATATGGAGAGGTATGAGTTTAGACCAATGAGCCAGATTGCCAAAAAAAAAAAAAAAATACAGCTGTAGGAGGAAAAATACATCCTTCCCCCACATACACACCCAGTTAGACCGCTAAGCACAGATTCACAGACTTCTAAGACAAAATGCAGGAAGATTTGCCCGCCAGGGTCCAAACAGAGACATGCTTATATTTCTCACACACACAAGGATCTTCCAAAGAGCAAGATTTCAGTGAAGGAGTGCCATAAACATGGCATAGATTTTCAAGGTAATGTTACATCCTGGCTACAATATGCAGTCATGCCTTTATTATGTACTTGGGATGAAATCCCCTTGCTGTAAAAGTAAAGCTGGTATGATGGCTCAGGTGCAAGCTACACCTGTGATCTTACCATGGATACTGCCTCTAAATGGCAGGTCTGCACTTTTCAGAGTAGAACTCTGCAGCTCACCCCACTTTAGACTGCATCACCAGGCTACATCCTCCTCCCCATTTCCAGGCTCCTGCCACAGTTACAGGGAAAGCAGTGCCTTAGCCCCTCTTGCAGTCCCTCAAGTTTTGCTATTTTCTCCTCACACTGGGTCCTACCACTCATAGACTGAATCCCAAAGTGAATCATACTACCCCCACTCCATTTGGTACCTTCAGGATGCTCTGTGTGATGTATCTGAAACCAGCAGCTGATTCATAACAGCTCCTTCCAAACAGATGTATCATCCATTCACCCAAAAGGTGCACGGCAAGCAGAGAGAAATGGTGGCCTGCACACCTGGGCCTATCCTGCAGCTCATCACCTCTCTCAAAGCTTAAATGAATCCAGCTGTGTCTGGCACATCTTGCAGAGCCCCTGCCTTAGTCCCATAGCCCTGCTGCATTCTGCCGATCTCAGTGTCTCTCCCTAAGAAGTGGCTGCCTGTTTCCCCTTCTTCTCCTCTAAGCTGGGGGTTTTAACTGCTTCATGATCTTTTGATTTTAGTGCCTGGCCTTTTGGTGATAGGCAGGTAAGGATTTCCCCAATGACAAGCTCATCATTTCTCTTAAGGACCCTTGGCATCCTTCCTAGACATACCTTGTCTCTGTCATTGTCTCATTTCCTGCATGCTTTCCTTAACAGCCTTCTTTAAATTTAACACCGTGCAGTCAGCCAGAATAGTATCAAGCAGGTAAACCGAGGCACATATAATACTCATACAGAATAATATGGTATCTCCCTCATTCTCCACAGCTGTAATCTTAGAACTATAGAACTAAGGCCATGAAACACTCACTGGCTTTCATTTGCAATGGTTTGGGGTTCCCTGAGTTTCCTTTTCAGTTTCAAGTTCAGAGTGCCAGATAGCATCCTCACCTCCCGATTGCAGAACTGAGCCCACTGTGTTACAATGGCAGTCACGGAACAACTAGAAACTCTGAGACAACTTTATCTATCTGTTATACAGATTCATCTTATTAGTTACCAGGAAAACATTAACACCTTACTCTCTATCTTACTAAACCCATGTGATGGTCCCCCTGACTCTCTCCCACCTTCAGATATTGCCTATTCCTTCTCATTCCTCCAACCCTTGTCTCTATTAATTATTATTATTATTAAATACAAGTATTCTGTAGCATCCAGAGGCTCCAGTCAGGATCCCCATTTTGCTTAGCACTGTACTAATAAAACCTATGGTCCCTGCTCCAAACAGAATGTGTTTCTTGCACTCTGAGCATTTTAGATCCATTGATACCTCATGAGTCTCTGCTGGCCACTCATCATCATCCTCAGCCTGCATCTGTACATGCTGCAAAGCTCCCACGGGAACTGTGCACACTTTGCAAAGAGAGCATCACACTGTACACAATGCATAAATCAAACGGGTGTGTGTGCTATCAGCTAGACACATTTTATTTACAGACTTTTTATGGTGAACCTCACTGAGGTACCTGAACACCTCACAAACATTACTGAATTTATCCTCACAATACCAGACATTTTAAAATCACTTTAAAAAAGATAGAAGTGTTTATAAGTTAAAAGATATGTTTGCCAGAGGGTCACTAGATGGCACTATTATAAAGATTCTCACAGACACTGTTTTACTGAATCTGTAGGTAGTTAGATCTTGGAGAATTGCAGTAGTATCATCATTGTAGTGAGACAGCTCTGTTTAGAAGCTGTTGTTCTTTCCCAGTAAAGTTTGTTCACTGCCTGATTCTCTCCGAATAGAATTGCTCCTTGAGTGCAGAGCTGCTGCTTAAAGTGAAACCCACAGAACATTACAGTGTGTATACAACACACTTTAAAAGAAAGTATAAAATACTCCTAAATGCATACAATATGCAGATGCACACATCAGGATCAGGCAATCAGATGTGGCTAACTCCCCATAGGTCTTTCAGCACCATCATTCACAAAAGGTGTCATGAGGAGTGGTCTCACTGAGTCCATAAAAGTGCAGCGTCAAAGCCCCAGAGAAGCCTTTCTGCCTGTATTTGTGAGTTATTATAACACTCCTTGGATACACTCCTTGTCCATTTACTCATAATAACTGTTCCCACTGAAGTCCATGAGACATGCCCTTACTTGTGCAGAGGTGCGCCACTCGCTTCTCTGACCAATTCTGAGACCAGCACTGTCAGACCAATAGAGAAACTGCCAGTCACTCTGTTGTCAGATCTTGGGGAGTCCCAGAAGGAGGCAGCAAGCAACACCTCTCCCAAAATGACCTGTGGGAGCAAGATGAAGAGCCCTGGGAATGGGAGCTCAATCAGAGCCCCCATATATAAAGTGGAATGCAGTTGTGACTCAGGGGGAATCATTGCTGTCCTTCCTTGGTCTGTGGGTGAAGGGGAATCTTCCAGTCCAGGGGCCACTTAGTCTTACTGGGAGGTAGGGCTAGGCAGCCGCCTCAACATTTTCTTGGCTGACTCAGCTGAAGTAGGCCTGCCCTCATGCAGGGATCTCAGGGAAGGTATGGTCTCTCCTCTCTACTCACTCTCAATCACTATCTCCAGGCCATGTATGTGCATGTGTATGGGGAATTTGGCCATAAAGTCAGAGACTCAGGAGGAAGAGCTATTACCAGAAGAACTGCAATGACGAAATGGCAAAGAAACAGGAGATATGTGACTTTTAAGAACATATATATAATTACATGTCGATTTTAAACCTTTTTAATGAGGCTTAATGCAACTGGCATTCCATTTTCAAGCACTGAATATGAGTGTTTTGCGTGAAGTATTAATCATGATCCCTGAATATTTAGGCACAAAGAATTCATGTGTTTTCTGACACACGTGTTGATATTGGATTTATAGTTAAAATAGTCTAAAGATTAAGTGCTCCCCTTAGTGTTAGTAATTTAGAAGGCACATAGCTATTTCCTCTCGTTTAAATATGTGATGATACAACAGCCAAAATAAACAGACCCAAACGCAGCTAGGTTGAAATGCACATAATATCAATGAGACACAGCTTTAATATAGGTGAAATATTGCATATGAGGGCTTGGCTAGACTAGAGAGAAAAAGTAAGAATAGATACATACACTTGTAATCTACTGCATAGGAAAGGGGATAATTACAATTTAATTTGAGGAAATTTGCAAAGATATCTTGAAATTAAAATTAAACACATGCAATATAGTTACACTCAAAAAATATCCATGAGGAAAGCATTATTATTACTGGATTACTATAGTTATTACTTGGGAAGTACCAAAACTATACACGGTGCTTTGTAACAAGAAAAATAGACTGAACAAAATACAAAAGCCCTATCTCACAATATTCATTCTAGAGATCCATATTGATAGGGCCAGATATGCCTCCAATAAGGTTGTTTTGCAGTGTTCCAAGGCTGGAAATTCCCCCACACCACAGGAAATACCCAATTAGCACAGAGCCTGTTTAGATAGCAATATACCACCCTCTCTAAGGAGACATGGCTAGAGTGGAAGCAGACAAATTAGGGGAAGAAAGTGGCCAGAGAGTGACACGTTCCAGCAATCCCCCACAGGTGTAGTGGCTTATGGGGGACTTTTACAAGCCAACATAGGTTAGAGCAGAGGCTGCTCTAACTTGCAAGAAGGGCCACTCTGGTTGTTGGCAGAATTAGGGAAGCCCAAAGGTAACTGAGAGCCATCTTTTGTCCCCCATTCCACAACTGCTCTAAGGCTATCTCTGGCACACCTGAGATAACAAAGAACGTTCTCTATACTGTGCCCAGGCGTAAAGGGCTACAAAAAGTGCCCAGGAAATGGCTAGAATTCCATCTTTTGCTTAGATTGGTTTCGCGCTGGTTTTAACTCGACTGAGTGTGATGGAGGGCTTCCCGAGTTACACTTTGTAAATGAGATCAGAATCAGGGCCAAAAAGTAGCACAGAGATGTTATCCTTGGTGAGCTTTATGGACCAGCTGGACTGTCAAGAAGTGATTTGGAGAAGGAAATAGAGGGCACTGACAGACATTAATCGGGTGGCAGTATAGAGCGGTGGGTCTCAGCCAGGTGTACGCATACCCTGCGGGTATGCAGAGGTCTTCCAGGGGGTACATCAACTCATCTAGATATTTGTCTAGTTTTACAACAGGCTACATGAAAAGCACTAGCAAAGTCAGTACAGACTAAAATTTCACACAGACAATGACTTGTTTATGCTGCTCTATATACTATACACTGACATGTAAATACAATGTTTATATTCCAATTGATTTATTTTATAAGTATATAGTAAAATAACTTTTGTATTTTTATGTCTGATTTTGTAAGCAAGTCAGTTTTAAATCAAGTAAAACTTGGGGGTACCTAGAACAAATCAGACTCCTGAAAGAGGGACAGTAGGTATCGAAAGGTTGAGAGCCACTGGCACAGAGGAAGGCACACAACTTGGAGCGGGGAAAAAGATACAAAAGAGGGCAGTCACAGCAGATTAGCAGGAGCAGGACATAACATAAGAGAAATAAGGGTACTCTAGTAGGCAGAGAATGAAACGTGGAGTGTTTTTGAAAGAAGAGGAGATTGAACTGCAGACAAGAGAAGAGGGCAAGCCAGCACAGCTTCAAGGAGAATGGTATGAATGGGAGGAGAAGAATGAGCTTGGCAGTGGCATTTTGAACAGACTGAAAGTTAGAACGGTGACATGGGGGAAGGCCAGAGACCAGGATGTTACAGTAGTTGAGGCAAGAAATTGCTAGAGGCTGGATTAGAGTTTTGGCAGTGGGGATAGTGAGGAGATTGTTAATTCTGGTGATACAGAGAGAAAATAGCCTGATTTAGTGCCAGCCCAGATGTGAGAGGGAGGGAACATTTCTGCTGATTAATGGCACTTCTGACATTTAACAATATCTGCAAAGCCTTAAATAGAAGCTTTAAGGAGAGTGGCAAAAATAGGAAGTATTAATGTGGGGGATAAGAGAGGCGGAAATTAGCAGGAATTTAGCAAAGGACAGAGAAGAGCTGGGGGAAGAAAAGATATATGCAAAAGGAGAAAGTCAGCACAGGAACAGGAGCTTCTCAAAACCTGCTCTGTGGCAGAGTCTGTGTCTGATGAGACAGCAAAGTTTACCCAGGCACCCTGTTAAGGGCTGGAAAAGCAAAACCATCAGAAAGAAAAACAAAATGGATGTTATCACCTCCTATTTGACTGAAGAATATGGGCCAGGCCTACATCAACTGGGAACAACTGGGCTAAATCGACATAGCTCCACTGACTGGCGGTAATTTGATTTGCACCAGCTGAGGTGCTGACTCTACATTTCTTGACTTTGAGGGGAACGGTGCATATTTGTTTTCTGTGAGAAGAATCAACAGCTGAGAGTCACACAGAGAAACAAACCAAGTGCTGCATTAGCAAAATGTTTCCCTCTCCTCCTCCAACAACCTAGTAATATAAATTCTAATTAGCAAATAGAATTTAAAATAACTACTGGATGGAAGACTCTCCTCACATGCTGTTGTGTCTCCCGCCCGTCCGGTCCCATCCTGCTCCCCTTACAAACACACGCACTTCTTCCTGTTCTCCCTCCTTGGTCTAATGGTTACAATGTTTCATTTTTCATTTTCAATTTTCTAATTTCTAGCATATGTTTTAAAAGTAACATTTTTGGCATCCCCCTATAGTGAGGTTTAATGGTCTGTTTACATTTTCATTTAAAATGTTTCTCTATCTTAAATGAACAAGATAAATAGCTCTATCATACAACGACTTTCATTTTATGGTAGTTGTGTGTCACTTTATATTGGTGGAAATGCAGACATGGTCTTTCTTCGAGCATTTGAAACCAAATAGCTGGTGCACATCTGTTTAAATTTAATTTGCACATAAGGGTTCCAAACCAAAAGCAAAATGGAAAAACTATTTTTTTGTGGTTTTTAAAGCAAGTAGAATAGCAAAATTCACTTCTATTTCTTAATCCTCTCTATAACCACTAAATCCCCATACTTTCATGAAGGGCTTTCTGAAATCCTTTACTTTTGTACTGACATTTCAGTTTCTTTTATCTTTCACTTTAGCCCCTTATATTATTATTATTCTATATATTCTCCCCCACTGTGTATATGTATTAATTCCGCTGTCAAATGTTCACATGAAAAATGTAATCTTAAAAAAAATCAAACCTCTGTTAAATCACAGACTTGTAGACCACCTAATAATTGGCATTTTTCAATTTCCAATTCAGCAACTTAAAACAGTTTAATAATACTTGGACTTAACAACATCACATCCAGTTCCTGAGGACCCAAAAGACAACTGTGATTAGAGGCCAGATTGTGGCTTGGGCTATACAGCGGCCTAACAGAACACAAGATGCTTCCTTGTGCTCCTGCACCAGATACCCACGTTCCAGGTGTGGCTGCAGGCTCTGGGCACAAGTGGATGAGAAAAGGTGTGGAATGGGTGTAGCCATGGCTCCCTCCCTTAACAGTCCCAGTGAGGTAGCCGTGCCGTGCATCGGGGAGCATGTACTGCCCACGAATAGACTTGTCACAGTATACCTCTTCCCTGAAGCAGCGAGGAAGCCAGGAGGTCCAATCTTGGATTAAGCTATTGTCTCCCCCAACACCACTTCAATGAGTCAGAGCAATTAAATACCCGCCAAGTGTGACTTCAAGGGCCCCACTCCTAACACCTTTTTGGTTCAACCCTCTAGCTCTAAACTCCTGACCAAAAAGTGAGAACAACCACATACCCTTCTAGTGTAATTTGTATCTTCTGAGGTTGAATTTTGAAAGTGATGGGCTGTCAAAATTTTCCTAGTCTGATTAACACACATTGTTCAGACTGTGTTTCATGGGAGCAGGGAGGGAGAGGTCATGGATGACACAAAAACCCAAAAGGGCTCAACAAGTTACAGTGATGAGCTGAAGAGGGCTTGTGCAAGCCCTCTTTGAGATGACCAGGCTTTAACCCCTCAGGGAGAAATCTCAGCTTTCATTTAAGAAAAAAAATGTTTCTAGCCCTTCTGAGAGGTGCTCAGCACTGGGAGGTGCTTAGCAGTAACCCACCCCAGGGAAAGTTGAAAGGATCCAGCACCTGACAGGGTCATATAACCTGATCTAAGTCCAGATAACATCCCTAGAGTCTTTCCATTTACTTTAGTAGGCTTTGGATCAGGCTGCCACTAATGAAATGGAATTCAGCAGCCCCTTAGACTGATACAGTATATTTTTTCAATGACTGATCATTTGTCATTGAATCTGATATCCCATTACACTTTCAAGTGAATAACTAAACGACAATTTGTTGTCATTGGTAATGCTGAATAGCATTAGCTCATTTCAGTGTAACTCTACACAATTTGTCTGTATGTTGTCTTTTTCAGTAATAATTCTTTGACTCTGCCTCACATTAAATTCATTAGTTTGATAACATCCCAAAAGGCATAGGATTGACTTTTTAAAATGACCTATTTTCCTGAGGTCCCTGGCAAGACAAACAATTTGCTTTAAAAGATGCAAAATATCCTGGCTTTCTGTCTCGTAATTTCCCCAGGAACAGGCTATTCTTTTCTGCATACTTTGATGTTGAAATAAAAGGGTATTTAAATATTTTTGCTACTGTAATGATTATAAAAAAAATGCCGTAATTTCCTTGTTATTTGTCTTTTTGGAAATAAGTCAGACACACACGAGCACAAACAATATCACGTACACAGAACTTCCTGAATCCGCCGGACCTTTACCCACAATGCTGCTTTCTTTTGACAGGCTCCAGGTGTAGTGTCTTTGAACAAAACTCCATCCTTGTTGTCTGAGTGTTGTTTTGGCTTTTTCTTTTCCACTGGAAGTCTGAGTACAGATATATACATGCCTATGTGTTAACTTAGTCATTGTGGAATATAGTACACTCTCACCATGGAAAGCATATAACCAATGTTGATATTTTCAGAGACAATATCTATGCTATATATGAAGAGGGCAATGGGTACGCATGTGAACGGTTACCAAGTTTTGCATGAAATCTCACACAAGTGGGATTTGCACCAATCCGCACACCAGCATAAGTTTGGCCCACCATGTATCTCCCAAATTATTAACTCAGTCTATGAAAATACAGGTAACAATTATAGTTAAAAATATCCTTTGTTCAAAACAGAAAACACTGGTCTGATCTCACTGACATGCATGTAACTGCACTGATTTCAACTGAATTACTCCTGATTTACACTAGTGCAAGTAAGAAAAGAATCAGGCCTTCATTTTTTAATCTTGGTTTCAGGGGTTTAAAAAGACATGTTTAGACTTGATCCATGTACAACAGACAGTGCTAGAACAAGTTATCCAATTAGCTCTATTACACAGTTTCCAAAATGTAAAAATGTGTTTGTACTTCCAGTGTTGAAAGACAAACATACATTCCCTCTGAGCCATGAAGTGCATGGCACTGTACGACGAAAAATCAGATTCTGATATCTCTAAAAACAAGTTCTTACAACTGGCTAGAGCAAGAAAGAATTCACTGATCAAGAAAGAATGTAGGCTGCTGAATAAAGAGGAAGATAATATATTATCTTTTTTTTTCCCCCCATTAGCCCCAAAAGCACACTCCTACTACCCTGCTATTTGTAGTGAGCTGGAGGTGAGTTAACAACTGAGGCATTTGTCAGTCTGCAAAACAAATATCTGCCTTGACACTAGACAAGTGAGCAGTATTGGACAAGTGCTAATGGGAAATCTGATTAAGAAGCACATGTATAAATCAGAGTTAAAGAGGGATGTTAGTCATGGCAAAAAAATGTTTTTAGTTTAAGAAAGAAAAATCCTGGCAAAGAATATTTTAAATCAGTATTAGCTGCAATAGCAAATTATGACAAAGTCAAATAATTCCCCTTTATTTTACAGTTCATTGTTTTAAAATCGTTTTGGTAATATTTCACTAATGGTTTAAAACCATTTTAACATCTCAGACTCTACTACACTGGATATACATAAAGCTGTAGTGTAGATATTCACGTTCAGTAGCAGGTGGGCCAGAGTGACAAAGACTAACTTCCAAGGAAAATTCCCTTAAAGTCACAGGGTTTTGCCTTGGAAGTCATTGCCATGACAAAGATATAGCCTAGTGCATGAACTTTCAGGCCACAAGGGGCTCAGGAGTAAACCAATGTACTAATTAATTAGGGCAGAGAACATTTTAGTTGTCTGCATTTGCGATCAGCAGACTTTAGGTCAGTGTATGAAATAAAGAAAGAATTTTCATTTAGGATTTTACTCTTGAGTAGTTGAAAGTGCTCAAATGTCTGTGAATATATGACTGAATGATAAAAGTTTAGCCATATGACAGCTCAATGGCCTCTTCAGAGTAATGCACCTTTATTTTACAGTTAAGGCTATTTTAAACCTCTTCATAATAATTAATAATAGTATAAAAAAAACTTTCAAAATCTCCTTTTTCATATCATGTGTGCAGTATGCAAGATACAGGTTGCTTCAATGTGGGAACTAAATCTGACCCTACATGTAACTAAAATACAAAACTACTAGCAATATATATATATATATATATATATNTGCACTTGCTAAAGCCGGCCCTGGTGGTTAAGAATAATCAAGCAGGAGGCTTTGAGAAATACTGTTGACCTGAAAATAACCTAGTGTTAAATCAGTAAGCTAACGCTCCCTGGGTTCAATAAACAGGGAGTTACCCTGTGAGATTCCATTTTAATATTGGCTGTAACAATCATCCAATTGACAAATCTAGTTTGTTAGATTTTAGCTTTAAAATTTAACTGGCACTTTGGCCAGTTCTTAAAATTTGCTCCTTTCA
Organism: Chelonoidis abingdonii; assembly: GCF_003597395.2. Taxonomy (NCBI): domain Eukaryota; kingdom Metazoa; phylum Chordata; order Testudines; family Testudinidae; genus Chelonoidis; species Chelonoidis abingdonii. The sequence goes on along the minus strand of NC_133770.1, from coordinate 176,225,112 downwards.
TGCTCGCAGCCTTACCCAGTGGGGCTGATTTCCACTATACTCAGATATCCTGAAACTCCCGGCGCGGAATGAAGACAAACCCTCTCTGTCTTAGTGCCTTGCCATGAGCAAATGTAAGCAGTGCATAGAGTAAAGCTGGTTGGTGGAAAAGCTGGTCGGCGGCTTTGCCAGTGTGGAGTCCCACTGTAATATTTGTTCATCTCTGTGCCTTCAGCCTAATGGTATGTGGAGCGGGGTGATCACCCCGCTCCAGCCCTGGAAGGATGAAAGCAACCCTGGAGAGGGCTGTGGCTGGGGAAAGGCTGTTTGGGGAAGCAGCCTCAGCTGGGGCCACTCCGCAATAAGGCCGCAGCTGACCCTGTAAAGGGGCTGCTAGGGTGGAGCTCAGGCAGAGTCTCTCTCTAGCTGTGGAGAGGGATGGGCCTGGCTGCTGGGAGCTGAGCAGGGTACTTAGACTGGAGCGGGGCTGGGGAAAGGCCAGAGGACCTGGGGAGCTCTGGCCTGGAAACCCCCCCAGGCTTCAGGCCTTGCTAAAGGCTGGAGAAGGTACTGAGGTTTTAGAGGGCAGCCCAAGGGTAGGCAGAGGCAGCAGGTCCGAACCCTCCTTGCCAATGATGAGTGGCAATTATACTGCAGTCCGCTCCAGTGAGCGGGGGCTAGATGGTGACTGGCAGTAGCCCAAGACTGAGGCAGGGTGGGGGTTGAGGGTTCCCTGGGGAGGGGAGACTCAGTGAGACTGTGGGGTACTGCATGGAGCAGAATCTTGAAAGAAGGGGCACCAGGGTCTGTGAGGGACACTGGGGCCAGCAGCAAGCGAGACACTGGCCTGCAGATGGTGCTCCTGAGTGGACAGAGCTAATTCCCAGGATGACCAGCAGGAAGTGCTGCCGGGTCAGTCGTTGCCCTGTTACAGTATGAAAGTGAGAAAGAAAGCCTTGTAACAAGGCATGAGTGTGTGTGTGTGTGTGTGTGTGTGTGTGTGTGTGTGTGTGTGTGTGTGTGTGTGTGTGTGTGTGTGTGTGTGTGTCACAGAGTTTAAAGCCAGAAGAGACCATTGAGTATGTGCCACGGCAGAGAATAGGAGGCACTGAGGTGCCCAGCGCCAAAGGCCCCCACAGTGGCAGGGTGTGATGTTCCCCCGGTGTTATCTGGACTGGTGATCTGCTAGGTTACTCCAATCCTTGAGTCTGGGAGCCAGCCTTACCCTGCTCGGCTGTGAGAACTCCCACTCCTGGGCTGTTCACGCACAACCTCTGGCAAGTAAACTGCTTGGATTGTACAACCAAATTATACTAGCCAATATCTCTGGTCCCAGATACAACCCTAGGAACCTACACCTTGCAGTGTCCAGCTGTGCCCACTGGAGATCATGACCTGGGTCTGCTCCTGGCTTGGCCTGGGTTAGTTAAAAGTGTTGTGCTGTTGTTAAGTGTGGGACTTGTTCCAGGGGTTAACTTCGGCCCCCCTAGGGGGGGAGGGGTGGTGTTTGTGTTGAAGTGCGTGACTGGAACCTGAGGCCTCCTGCCCAATCTGACACCATCCAATTTCTCTTTTACACTCAACTTTCTCTCTTAAATGCTCTGCTCCCATCTCAGACTTCCTGCCTGAAATGGTGATGGTTGCTTTCAAAATCTGGGGAATTTTATTCAGCCTGTCCTGGCTCTGTTCCCAGCAACCTTCTGTCTGCCTGCATGTGATGTTCCCTTCTGCTGTTGTCTGTACCGGTGATCTGCTAGGTCGCTCCAATCCTTGACTCTGGGAGCCAGCCTTACCCTGCTCGGCTGTGAGAACCCCCACTTCTGGGCTGTTCACGCACAGCCTCTGGCATGTAAAGTGCTCCCAGCTACTTGCAACCAAATGACACTAGCCAACATTTCCAGTCCCGGACACAACCCTAGGAACCTCCACCTTGCAGTGTCCAGTTATGCCCCCTGGACGCTGCAAGTTTATATGAATTCGTCACTTTAACAAAGAAATTGATATGCACCAGGCTTGTTATCCCAAGGGGAGTCTCTGACATGCTTCAGACCAAACACACTGCTTCAGGTAGAATAAACAAACACATTTATTCACTACAAAAGATAGATTTTAAGTGATTATAAGTCAAAGCACAACAAGTCAGATTTGGTCAACTGAAATAAAAGCAAAACGCATTCTAAGCTGACCTTAACACTTTCAGTGCCCTTACAAACTTAGATGCTGTAGATTGCCACGTATTCGCAGGGGCAAAAGAAAATGCAGGCCTGTTATTTACCAGGCTGCACGTGGCAACAGACTATATAGGTAAGAGATGCAAGGAGAGTATGGGTCACGAGGCAGACTGCAGACACACACACACACAACTAAAATCAATCAATTTAAAATTTTATTGGGGATAGTTACAAGGGGTAAGAGAGCAGCTTATGATTAGCTAATAGAGTTAACAAAACCTAAAACACACAATGCCTAAAATATCTACTAACAATATTTACAAACAAAATGCAGCATTTAGTAATAACTGATACTTACAAATACAAACCAACGCATCACGACTGGCAAACGTAGAAGCTCTATTTGAAACACGTGAGCTGAGAGAGAGGCTTCGAGTTGATCAGGCTCGGTTACGGGGGGTACACAGGATACACGGAATACACGGGATACGTTTTCTTCCTCTCCCTGCCTGCACATGGCAGGGCAACCCCTAAAGTACTCACTATGACATCACAGAAGTGTCATAGGGGACGGGGCCCAAAACCTGTGTGTGTTCGCCTCTGATTGGCACAAGCAATGTTTACACCAAATAGGGGAGCAGGTGCCAAAAGGTCTGGCTTTGCCCCCAAAAGGTGAGGTAATGCATATTGTTGTAGAATGCGTTCAACACTGAATGACAAAGGAAGAGGCCAGGGCAATACCGGTATGGCAAGTTCTACAGGATGCAGACAGGAACCCATTCTAACAGATGCTTGTCACCCCAGGCTGGCTGGTTGCTCCTCAGCCAGGCCCTCCCCTTTGTGTGGACTCAGCATCCATCTGGGTCCTCTTTCCCCAGCACCAGAGCAGCACCTGGCTCTTCTCTAAGCACCTCCTAGTTCATACTCTTCATCCCTGCGGCCTGGTGTCTCTCTGCCCCAGCTCAGCGCTGCTGCTTCTCAGCCCTGTCTTTGCTCACGCTCCAGAGCTTCCTGGGCTTGTTCCCCTTCTCGCTCCCTGTCTGTTCATTGGCTCAAACCCTCCCAGTGGTCCCTAGTTCTTTCTGTGTCCTTGTTTTGGAGTGGCACTCCCCCTTCCCACAGCCAATCAGGTTTGCGCAGAGTAGGAAGGGGGGGAGAAAGGAAGGGGAAGGGACTCTACCGAGCCCCATGTCTGCCACCATGTCAACACCCCTGTCCCCAGGTAGTGGGAACGCCCTGTGGCTTGGCCACCCTCGGCACTGCCATATCAGCCTGATAGAGGGGATTCCCCTGTCTAGGGTTGCCAGAGTCTCCCAGAATCGGGCTCAGTCTCCCAGAGGCTACTGATGCCAACCCGGAAGATTTTAGGCTGCTAAAAGTCCAGTGGCGCAGCAGGGTAAAGGCAGGCTCTCTACCTGTCCTGGCTCTGCACCACTCCCAGAAGCAGCCGGCAAGCCCCTCTGGCTCCTAGGCACAGAGGTGGCCCGGGGGTTTCTGCACCCTGCTCCCGCCCTGAGTGTTGATTCTGCAGCTCCCATTGATCAGGAACTGTGGCCAATGGGAGCTGCGGGAAGCAGTGCCTGCTGGCAGTAGAAGTGTGTGGAGCCGTCTGGCTGCCCCCATGCCTAGGAGCCAGACATGCCGGTCACTTCCTGAAGCCACCCGAGGAAAGTGCTGCCCAGCTGGAGCCCACACCCCTCACCCCTTCTGGCACCCCAACCCTAGCCCCCTCCTACACCCAAACTCCCTCCCAGAGCCCGCACCTGCTCTTATACCTCTTCCTTCACCCCAACCCCCTTCCCCAGGCTCAGCCACATTCTGAATGCCTCAAACCTACCCCCTAGGTCAAAGCCTGCACCTCCTCCTGTGCCTCAACCCCCTGACTCAGCCTGCTGAAAGTGTGTGAGGGTGGGGGTGAGCAAGCGACAGAGGGAGGGGGGATGGAGTGGGCAGGGG
>NC_133770.1:176213710-176220906 GCF_003597395.2 Chelonoidis abingdonii | reverse complement strand
CAAAAATTCCCTCCCAGAGCTTTAAAAATTCTGGTTTCCTGATTGGTCCTCTGGTCAGGTGTTTGGTTCCCTTTGTTAACCCTTTACAGGCAAAAGAAACATTAACCCTTAGCTATCTGTTTATGACATAGGCCCTATCTCACACCTTGGGCAGTCATTTATGTCTGTTCTATCAAATCAGAATTCTCCACTAACAAAACACTGGCAGTAAGGCTTTGCACCTACCTTGCCCAGACTGCAAGGCAGCAGAGAACCAGTCCCTATAATCCAGTGACAAAATATTTGAAGTGTAGAATTTGCATTTCTCTTCTGTTTTCATCATTTTCTTGTCATCGGGAAGAGATCAAGTGTTCTGACTATGAGCTGTCATCTGGAGATATTAGAGACATTACCATTAAGAATACAAATTTGTTTTTAATGATGCATGGTATTTGTTAAACTGCAGTTGGGGTTAGAACTAAAACTCTGTTAAGTTGTCTTCAATTTGGTCATAAATTTCTCATTTGCTGGTTTTCATCTCAGTATTTCACTTACTGTTTTCTACATCATAAATGTCTAAAAACCTATTTTATAGGTAGTATTAATGCAGAAATAAATTGTGGCTCCCATAAATGTTCCCTTGGAGTGCTTAACTTATCTTCTGATACCACTGCAAGCACAGTTGAATTCTTCCAAAACTTGTAAAGGTTTCCAGGTGTCATAGTCTGGTCCACAGAAGCAATATATTTTCACAGCGAGGGGAAAAAACTACCTCTTATTATAAGTATTCTAGATTTGTATGCTTTGTTAGTTTAACTTCTGCATTAAGTGTGTAATGTAACACGCGTGTGCCACCCTAACGGCACACGGACTGCCCCCACCGTCCGGCGGCAATTTGCGCACTACTTAGGGCAAAAACACAGGGACAGCCGCCCCTTGTAGAGTGCCGCCCCAAGCACCTGCTTGGGATGCTGGTGCCAGGAGCCGGCTCTGGTGGGGAGGGGGTATCTCAGGGCTTTAGCCCTGCAGCACGTACCTGCCAGTGCTTGGGGTTTCTGCAGGAGTGGGGCTGAAGCCCTGAACCCTGGCAGGTGAGCCCCAGCTCTCCAACTTCTGAAGATTGGAATATGTGGCTTGGAGGGTCAGTAAGTTCAGCCACCCCTGTCATAGCCAAAAACCAGTGTTCTCAGCACTTGCTTCAGATCACCAAGGGAACCAGAACCTTCTTAGAAGTGTGGAGGAAATCTGTGCAAAGGATTCTGGGACACAACTGAGAAGAACAAGTTTCAAGTGGCTGCATGTCGGATCATGATGTAAAAGAGCTGATGATTATATTAATATACATAATTGTAATAATAAATACCTCACATTTATACAGTGTTTTTTTTATCATAGCTCTGGTCTAAGTCAAGTGTGCCATTTTGAGATATTTATACTCACAAGTATATTTAGAATGAAACCCCCTTTAAGTTTCTTTTCTCCTTTCTAGCGGAAAATCAAATCCTAACAAAAATATTTTCCTTACATTTTTTCAATGAGACCCTGCATCCAGATTGTTGTATTGCCCCACCTCCACTTTCAGCTAGCTTGCTCTCATTTTCATGTTCCGTAGCGCATGACTATATTAGTCAGAAGTATTCTGAAGACATGCTCTGTCCTTGTATCAGATTGCCATTTTGTTTGCTATGGTAATGTGGGGAGATTTGCTATTTTTCTCCATTTCTTTCTCCTGAGATCTGTAAGAAAGGCAAAACAGAGCTAGCTTTCAGATTCACAGAGTTTTGTACTGTTTTGTTGCAATACATGAGAGATGTGCATCACATTGTGCAGTTTTTTCCATTAACCTTCCATGTTTTCTATCGTTAGGAGAAAAATCTTGCTAGCCTATATTAATGGAGATTGCAACATTTTCAGAGCATATGAAAAAAAATCACATTCTTTTTCATTCAGCTTTTCAAATGCCTACAACTGTCTCCATGTTGTGTATTTTTTGTACTTCCACTGGTCGGGTAACTGACAGTACTGAGCAGTGACAAGCATTGAACACAAACACTTGTGCTAATTCAAGAACTCCTGGTATGTGTTGCAATGGGACAAGAGGGAAAGGAAACTGCCCAACCCTGATCTTTCCCTCTGGCAGCAAGAGCAGAAGGGGGAGGAAACCCATCACCTCACCTGATCCTGGATCTCAATACAGGGCAGAGGAAAATCATTGCTTACAAATTATAGGGCTGTCCCTAGTTCTGAAGACTAAATACTTTTCGTGCTGGGGACTTCAGGTCAATAGCCTGTTATTCCTTTTAATGCAAAATTGCCATGGATTCTAACAGATTTTGGGGAATGGAAAGAGGCAGGGTGTGAAATGAGGTCAGGGCACGGTGCCATGTAGCCTCTACTATGATATATCCAGGGCTTGCTGGGTCAGTATAAGGAATTCTCCAGCCTGTTTCAATTTGGATCTCCCAGCTGTCAACACCATCCATTCTTGCTATTCCCTAATTTAGGCAATGATAACTCACAGGCACCATGTAAATGCTCGGAATATATTATTAATTATTAAGTAGATAGAAGACTTAAGGACTTGGAGAAGCCTGTAGCGCTTATCCAGTCACCAAAAAGAAGTCATTATGGCTGTTCAGAGGCCTATTAATTGGATAAAAACAATTCTTTTAACTGGAACAAATGCCAGTCAATAACAAGATCATCTTACTAGAAGTTAGAGCAGAGTTTGGGAGTCAGGAGATTGCAAGTCTATTTCTGCCTCCGCCACTGATGTGTTGTGCAACTAACAGTCACTTAACTTCCCTGACCCTCAGATTCCCCATTTGTATAAAGGGGGCAATAATATTTATCCCTCTACTATGAGTTTAGGAGGCTCAATGCACTAATGTCTGTAAAGTTCTTGGACATCTTGAATTTAGAGGTGCCAAGAGTTAAATATTCATTATTATAATCTCTTGCTTATTCTTAGAGTGAGATAGCCTGAAGCAATGCATTTGAGTAACCCTAAAAACCAGAACATGTTAGCAATTCATAAATGTTCAGACACTTCCTTCTAATTTGTTAGTTTATTTTTAAACTTTTTGGAATGGATGAGGTACTCTATATGAAAAAGAGAAAGCACTCCCTTCAGAAATAGAAAAGCTGCTCTCTGATTAAAAGAGTACGGTTTAAAGTGATTTATAAATGTTGTTCTAAAGGGATCTCTTTGTCAGCTCTGCTTAAATTCCCCCACACATTCTCACACACACACACACTTCAGCAGTGCAAGGCCCTTTACTGTTCCTCATGGCATAAACACGACAGCAGTACATTTATGTGCTTAGTCCTTGGCCTTTGCTGCTGAGCAGAGACTGCCAATTGTACCAAACTGTACTTAATTAAGAAGTAGTTTTATGAGGTGAACTGCAATACATAGGGGACTGACATGAGACCACCAGATTTATGGCATTTCAGCTTCAAGCTGACAGTGTGGCAGTACTCACACAACAAAGACCATATGACAAGAATGTTAACATAGTGAGAGTGCCCCACAAAAAATGAGGTAGGAAATTCACAGTTAGGCACTAAAAACTCCAGTACCCTGCATGGCAACATCAAGGCACTGTCCCACTGGGCCTGACTTCTGGAGTTTTTAATCCTCAGCTGTGGATTAAAAAGCCTTACTTTTATGACTTTGGAGGTGTGAGGCTCTACTACTTGCATATGGAAAGGTACCCTGCCAGTGACCACAGACTTGTCATGCTCACCCCTTGGCTGACGCCAAATGAGTAGCCCCCCTGTTAAGGGAGAACTGTGGTGACTGGTTCCGATACGTTTGGTAGCTAAATAAACAGCTATTGAATAGGAATAATTAAAAAATTGAATCAGCAAAACACTTCTAAGAAATATTTGTCTCTGTTTCATGAGTGAATGGGTCTCTTTTCTCCCTCAGGCAGAGCCACCATTTTAATTACACTTTCCAACAAGGCCCCAGTTTGATTATGCAAAGCAGGACTGAAACAATCTTAGAGTTTGCCATTAGGAGCAGTTAGGAATCAGAGCTCTGGCACAGGGTCAGATGTACTCCTTATGCCTCAGTAGGCCCAGGTCCAAGTGGGTCTAAACTCCCCTCTCTTCAGCATCTCTAAGTCTGTTAGAAGACATCCCTCCCCATCCTACCCTATTTCTGATTCATATTGGGTATCAGAGGCTGGTCCTGACTCTGGTTGTGCCCAGCCCTGCGAGGAATGCTGCTGCAGAAACTAGTGACTAAATGCTGCCAGATTCTCTGGTCAGCCTTTGTGCAGCCAATGCCTCTCTGGTTCCAGAGATGAAAATGTGACTTTGTGATTGCTGCCAGACAAGTCTTCTGGTGTAATCCAGGACAGCCTGCTGCCCCCAGCCTCAAAGGACTGTTCTGGCATCCCCTACCATACTCCCAGCAACACCCTCTATGCCATATGACAGAAAGGGGTGACATATGTGGTACTAGAGTGACCTGATCCCTCCAAAGGATTCACCTATATATGAGCAATCTTCTTGTGGAATTTTGAGCATGGTTGTACCAAAGGGGTACAAAGCTGCCACAGTGGGGCCAAGATTCGGGCCCAAAATTAAAAATGATGCTGGTGGCTTCAGCTATTTTCCTGACCACCCACATTTCTGATGAGCAGGTGCTTCAGGGGCTTGGTGTCTAACTGCAGTCCATCAGGAGCTCACTTGAGAAGACCTGATGTTATCCCTGGTCACAGGCTGCTTATAGTGTCTTTGCAAAGTCACCAGATTTATGGGCTTTGACCGAGTAACTCTACAGCATGCATCTGTGACATAGACTACTGCAATAAGCCTTGTCGTAAAAGCTCAGAGGCGGATTCCCCATCTGCAACTCAGAAAGAGCACAGTAGCTTCATTATTACTGGGAGCAGGGAAAAGTGATTCTGTCTCCATACTCCTTCCCACTCTATGATGGTAGCAGATGGTGTAACTGAGGGCAGAATTTGCTCTTAATGCTAAAACTTCCTTTTGGAAAAGACTATGCATGGAGTCACTCTTTTCTCCTCTGAACTCTCCCTCTGAATTTCTCAGCCAATGCAAGTCTGAAAAAGCAATTAAGAAGCTTATGAAACTGGGATAAATAAAACAATCAGACTTCAAATGGTTACTAACAAATCAACTTTTAAAACAAGAGCTAGTAGAGGAGTTTGTCTTCTAACTTCCCGGCTGTAAAAGTTTTGATGCAGAATTTAAGAGGCTTTCATTAACTGGGACAGATAAAGTCTCAGCTTTCAAAACCCGTTCCAAAAGGAGAACCATGGAGTGTCCATTCTCCACCCTCTTATCTGTCATTGTTAATACATCTGATCCCCATCCCAATAAAGTTTTGCAGTTAGGGTGAAATTCTCTCTGTGGCAGAGGACTCTACCATTCTGTTATTCCACTGAGAGGGCAACTCTCCCTATGAGCACACAGGCCTCATGAGCAGTCATTCAGTTAAAACACATAACAGCATGATACCATAGAGACAGAGCTGTACAAAAGCCTCAGTGGGAGTTTTCAGGACTTTATGCAAACCCTTTTTTCAGTTGCAATGCATGTGGATTTGCACCACCTGAGACAGCCAAAGCCACCAACTTCTGCATCCAAAACATCAGTCCAAGTTCATTCACAATTCAAGGTAGGAACCAGATCCTTGGTTCTGCTCTGTGACATTCTGCTGGTGCAAAGTACACACAGTTGGTTTAACCAAGCCCCTGAGCATTTCCCCTGTACTGAGGAATCATTCTGTGCCACAGAGCTGCCATAGGGGTTCCTATCCTAACCCCTGACCCATGGCAAAAGGAAGCAAGTCCAGGGGAAGATGACCTGGTTAGGGAATCTCTACATCTTATCAATCCCTGACTGCCAGACTGTCCCTCTACGGGCATAAGTTAGAGCGTCACTCAAAACTATGCTGGGGACCATTCTGGTTTTGCACCAAGCACAGCTCAGTTAGACCAAGGGCCATGGCCTCAGGTTCTTAGAAAGGTTTATGAAAAAGGGCAAAACTTTTTGTTTCACGCTACTCTAATGATGGCAATACAGCAATCCTCCAAAAGTGGTCAGTGAGACAAAGCCTGCTTTCACTTACACCTGTGCAAGCAACTTGGACTCAGGATGAGTTTACTCCATTAAGTTGCATAGTCGTATGCCAGCCATCTTAAAAATATCCCCCCCAAATGACTTTGACCAGAAGTTTGCCTTATGGAGAAAAACAGGTTATAAACTTTGGTTTCCTCTTTTTAAAAAAAAAAATCCAAGACACTCTTTTTTAAAAGAAAAGAGTTATGAGAGATCCAAAACCCTGACTTCACTATTTTGTTTTAAGAGAAAATATCCGATTCCCAAAATTTGGATCTGGCTCTGAATCCAGATCTTGGATTCCTCAGCATTCAGAGTGTTTTTCTCTAGGGTTTTGTTTCAGCCCAAGACAGAAATAGGGACCAGCCATGAAATTCAAATCTAGCTCCGAATTCGGATTCCAAAGGGAGGAACCATGGTCCAGGAGACCTGGCTTCATGTGGCTCAGACTGTCAGTAAAGTGACCTGGGTTTTAGTCCTATTTCAGCCATTCATTCATTGTATGCTTCGATAAATTGCTCAGTCTCTCTGTGTTACAGTTTCCCCATCTGTAAAATGGGGATAATAATGCTTAGTTACCATCATAGAGCGTTGGAACAGTTAAAGTAGAATGCCAGTCATATGACTAAGGCACTAGACTAGGACTCAGGAGCTCTGGGTTTGTTTCCTAGTGCTGCCACAAATTTCCTTGTTGAGTCCCTCAATCTCTGTGGGCGAAACCCCTGTCCACTAAAGTCAATAGGAGCTTTACCGTTGATTTCACAGGGGCCAGGATTTCCCCCTCCATGTCCTTAGTGCTTTATCTCTAAAAAAATCAAAACCCAATACCTCCTTTGTCTATCTTGCCTAGTTAGATGTAAAAACATCCCTGCTCAAAGAGCTTCTTACTAAGTGTATGTTAAGAGCTTAGCATAATGGACCTTGATCTTGGTTGGCACTTCTAGATGCTAGCATAATATTATAGATTCATAGACTCTAGGACTGGAAGGGATCTCAAGAGGTCATCGAGTCCAGTCCCCTGCCTTCATGGCAGGACCAGATACTGTCTAGACCATCCCTGATAGACATTTATCTAACCTACTCTTAAATATCTCCAGAGATGGAGATTCCACAACCTC
>NC_133770.1:175993678-176211128 GCF_003597395.2 Chelonoidis abingdonii | reverse complement strand
TATTTATTTATTAGCACTTCCAATTCTTCCTGCTTATTACCCATACTTCTCTCATTTGTATATAGGCATCTAAGATACTGGTTTGATCTTGCCTCCCAGTTTTTCCCTGACCCTCCTTTCTCTCTGCCATTATAGCCCACACTCCCTCTTGTTTCCGACCCATCTCCCAGGTCTTCATGTTCCCCACCTACCTGTGGGCTTTGCTCACCTGTCCCCTTTGAACCTAGTTTAGTAAGGATAAAGGTTAAATTCACTGAGAACCTCTGCACAGGACTGAATCTCACCCCAAAAAGGAGTTGTGAATTTGCTAAAAATATATTAATACCAGTCAAAAAAAGTGGGGACTGTTTGGATCTGGCTTTGGTTTAGACCATCGGATTTATTTTTCGCATTCACAGCTCAAAATGGATATTTTATTTTTCAAAATGCAAATTAATTCCCTTCATTAAGACATTTTGTGAGCAAAGATTCACAGCCCAGACTGAACATTTACAGCCAGCCTGCATTTACTGCCGGGTGGAAACGCTGACTGCAGGAACCTTCTAGTCACACTAGGGGGCACCGCTATGATATGACCAGTTCTCTAGTTGCAGAATCCATCACTCTCAATACCATTAACCGTGAGCTAAAAGTCACTTAAAACACTAACAGTGATTAAAAGAAAAAAATTTGAGAGAGAGAGAGAGAGAGAGAGAATTGACTTATTTCCAAAAGAGCATATGCCCAGTGGAGAGCATTCACTGCAGTACTTCTATTAAAGGCCAAAGTGTGCAGTAGGCGTCCAACAAAGCTTACTATCTGCAGCTCCCAAATAGCCTGAAGGAGTTATAGGCATGAGACACTGAAGAATGAACACAGGACCTTTTGGACTACTTCATCCTTTTAAACAGACAGGATAGTCTGACAGTTTATTGAGCAGAAAAGTTGAAGAAAATGTTTATAGAACTCTGATTAGATGTCAGGGATAAGGGAGGAGAGAAATATTTACATAAATAGAAATAAATGCCAAAAACATGCCGCTTCTTTTGCCAGTTTGTGCCTTTCTGAAGAAGTAGATTCTATATTTGTGGCAGGTGCTGCCTTGGCTCCCTGGAGACCAAAGCCCTGTGTTTATACAAAGTGACAGTGTAACTCAACACTGACATGGAGGACCAATCGCCTTTAGATAGGAGAGGACAGTTCAATCTTTACAGCCTTGGACACTCCACTGAGACCAACAGCAAAGATGCCATTACACCATGTCACTGAGAACCAAACTGAGACCAGCAAGTCACTTCACACTGGCCAACAAAAAGCGGACAGTCACCAGCCTGTCTGAGATCAAAGCCAACCTCTCCATTAAGCCACTACCATTCCTTGTCTGGGGTCACCTGAGCGGTCCAGTCTCATCTTTCCTTGGTGCCACCAGGAATGCTAGAAACCGAAGAAGTTCTTTCTTTACTCACAAACAGGTAAAAAGATTGTGCTGGCAAATGCCGCTCTCACTCCCCTGCTCAGACCTCAATCTACAGGGACCGGGAGCACGTTAATGCATTCAGTCCTAGGCCTTTGCTGAGCAGAGACTGCCAATTGTATTGAACTGTACTTAATTATGTAGTAGTTTTATGAGGTGGACTGCAATACACCGGGGACTGATGTGAGACCACCAGATTTATTGCACTTTAACTCTGAGCTGACAGTATAATGGGCTCTAAGAGGTAAGTACTCAGTGCTTTATTCACTGATCTCTTGCCCTTTGCCTACATTTTCATATATGGCTATAGAGCCTGTCTGGGACTATGGGAAGAATTTGGAACAATGAATAAGAGGATTAAAAAGAAAGAGAGACAGACATGCAGATGGAGAGAAAGAGTGCTGGGGAGGGCGGTAAAGAAGGAGGGAGTGTGAAAGTTCTGGTATAAACTCACAACCAGGTGCTTCAAATCCCAGGACTCTTATTTTTCATGTCATTTTATTCAGCAAAAAATGAACACTATAAACTAGAACCTTGTCAGCAGAAAGTAATTCTGTTTCAGAGGCTAATGACTGTACCATTGCTGGAACCTTAGCTTAGCGCAGGTTTTACAGTAACAAGGGTAGTGTTCATGTTTTAATGGGATAACAAAAGTAATTCATTTTTTCGTGGAAGCAGCCAGCCATCATCCTACTGAAAAGTGACCAAAGAAGTCATTCCAATAGGAGGCCTTCACCCATATCCTTTGACGACATGGGCTGGACTTACTACATGCTCTCAGAGTTTTTGAGAAAGAAATCTTACATGGTTTTGGAACGTGGCTGGCCAGATGCACCAGCAAGATGGAAAAACCATCACACTTTTTTTTTTTATCTGCACTTGTGTGGTATTTAAAATATTGCTTTGAATGTGTACAGATTCAGTTATTGGACCTCTTGGATTTTTAAACTTTGCTGACTTTCAGCCAGATTGCCTCTGTCTGTATTGAATGGCTCCTTTCTTTCTTTTTTCCTTGAGTGAAATTGGAGCTTTTCCCTTCCCGTAACTTTCAGCTGGCTGAGCCATTCCTATCTCTCTGCATTTTTCACTTTGCTGGCTGACCCCTAGGACTTCAGGAGACCCATAAGGAAAATTATGTGACACACTGGCTGCAGTGCAAAGTTACATAAAAGGAGGATAAGCACTACAGAAACCAAAGAATCTAATTACACAAACAAAAAGCAGGGTTCAGATGTCCTGTGAGCAACTGTGTCTGCTCCAAACTAGCAGTAAAAGATCAAAAATATAGCCAAGTTGTACACTGAAAATAACAAAATATGTACAACATTTGACATTAAGTCATGTGTCATTCTTCCAGAAATTTACAGGTAGCAACATTTCTACTGCTTCAGCTCTCAGGACAGGTACAATTATCAAGGGATAATCAAATTATTATTGAGTCAACTGATCAGAGTAAAGGAACTATAGTTTTGAAGTAACGTGCATTAACAGCTATAAATTGTTACAGATGGTTAATATGACCCCCACATTTCACTAGGAAAAGCAAATGCCTAACATTATTGAAATGGGGTTAAAAATGATGAATACAGGATCATCCGTTACATAATATTCACATATTTCTAACTTCCTGGATATCCAGAAGTTTTTGGGATTGGTTCATTGACATAAGCATTGTCAAAACATAAAAAAAAATTATTCACAGTCATTGGTTTATGCATTGCCATTGTGTAAAAGACCCAATGGAATTCATTTCTGAAACCAGAATTTTGAGTATTAAAGATTAAGCTGGATCTATGCTGGCTTGATGCAGGGGGCTTATGTACATCTATATCCCATAGTGTAAATGCTCTCAGATAGTGTTTGAATATTACTGTACATATCATATTGGAAGTATTTTTTATTTCAGACACTTATTTACAATTAAGAGTATTGCTACAAATAAGGCTCCAGTGTATGCAAAACTGTAAGTCTATTCATGGGTTTATTTGAAGAAGGATCAGTATATACATTAAAGGATCTTAAGAGGATATATATTTAGGACTGCAATATGATGATGAGATTTATTGATGTGATATTTAAACTGTAAACTATTTAATCTGTGAGGCTTTCCCTCACTCTGTGCTTGTATAATGCCTAGCACAATAAGATGCTCATATCCGTTGGGGCTGTTAGCCAATACCATAATACAAACAATGAATAGTAATGGTATTTGTTTGATCTGGAAAGGTGATCCTAATTTATGGGCAAATTTTGTTTCAAATTTGCTAGGAGAATGTAAGAGATTCAATTGTGTAAGAATTTAGGGTAAAAAACTATTAATTTAAATTTACAAAATATAAACGAGAAAGATATAAATGTGATGCAAATAATTTAAGAAACTGACAGATACCTGCACATGTGCAACAGCTTCCTTACAATAACCACCTGAATCTCCACCAGGAGCATGCTTTGAAGAGCAGCAGGTCTCCAGCTCCATTCTTTTCCCCAATAAGAAGGGCTATATTTTTAAAAATACTTGAGCAATACTTCAAAACACACACTGCTGGAATGCGCACAAACCACTCAACAATCAGTAGGCAATTGGCATGCTGCAACCACTGCTTATTACACTAGACCTTATTATCTCACTGTTACCTTGTACTCCTCCTGCTGTTTGTTATATCTGCCTGTTGTCTCTCTTCTTCTATTTGGACCATGTGCTCCTTGGAACATTTGTAAGCTCCATGGGTCCAATCCCCAGTTGGAATCCATTGAGTACTTCCACAACAGAAATACATAAATGTATCAGGCCCATTTATGTATTGAATTGTGCATACACATACGGCAATGTCTTTTTTAAACGATAAAGTCTATATCCGTGTATGACAGCTGAAATATAGTGCATTCTGCCTCCTCTTCCCCCCCATGTGTGCATGAAAGAGCTAAAAAGGAGCACGCGCTATCTGACGGATTTATTTTCAGAATTAGCACCAGAAAAATGGCATGTGCCACACAGGAGGTTATGTTTAGAAGCACATTTCCCAAGTCAGCTTATAATAAGCAGTAATGAACTGTGCTCTGGAAGGACTTCTGACTTTAGGATGGGTACAGGAAAATGAGCAACACTGTTACACTTTTCAGCACCACTTGTAGTCTACGTGGCTCAAAACTAAAAAACATATAGACATCTGCTGTCATAAAGGTCACTTGAAGGAGAGAACCAGTGTTTGTGCAGCACCTAGTATAATGGGATTCTGATCCATGACTAGGACTTCTAGGTACTATAGTAATAAAAAGAGATCAAAATGCAAAATTTAGATCTAGATCTCCAAAGTGCAAGGCTGTTCAGATCTGGGAGGTTGGTTCAGGCCAGTCTTTAATAAACAATTTACAATTCAAATATAGCCTTCCAAATTGATAATCCTTGTTAAAACACACACAACACACCACAACCACAACAGAGTCTCAGGACTATTCTTCATTGGCAAGGAGATGGAAACAAGACCTGATGGGCTGGGACTGGGGATGCAAAAATCCATGCTCACATGATGTGGACACCTAGTTTCAGTGACTACATATATAGATTGGGTATTTGGGTTTATAGATGGCCACTTTTCTCATCTAACTGGCCACCTATATGTTGAAGTCTGCAACTTTTTGTGCACAGTCATTACAAAAATGGGCAAATTAGCTGTGCAATTTTATGCATGTAATTCTAAAAATCTGGCCACAAAAAAGTCTTCTCTATCGCTAACTTCAATGATTTTATAATTACACTGAAAGGGAAGACTTAAAGGTATCCAAAACTGGTAAATGAATATGCATATTGTTTACAAAACAAATCCATGTGCTAGATACAACTTAGATACTACAGTAATAACTACACTGTGCACACATGCAACATGAAGCATTGAATTCAGGTTCTTCTGCTCCAAACACACAAATCCTTAGTGCTTCAGCTACAGGAAAAACTCTGTACTAATTTTAACAGCATTAGTACACCAGCTAAAAAGGGAGATGCACTCACATACACATTTGAGTATCAGAGGGGTAGCCGTGTTAGTCTGGATCTGTAAAAAGCGACAAAGAGTCCTGTGGCACCTTATAGACTAAAGACGTATTGGAGCATAAGCTTTCGTGGGTGAATACTCACTTCGAGTAGATCTCATGCTTTGCGTAAAAGACAGCGGTGACCCGTATATGCTAATCAATACCATTCATAAGAAACTGCTAGTTACTTCAGCAAAAGCTGATTATTTCAATACCTTTTTGAGTCTAATGCAGACTGAGTATTTAACCACTGCCTGCTTTGAAATGAGGGAACTCAGTCAAAAGACTTAAGCAATGAGCCCACAACTGTCAAGCATGGTCAATAAAACTCCTCACTAGCTATGCATTCAGAGACAATGAATCCACAATACAATTATAAGTCTACAATTATTCCAGTAAATTTCTCTCTGTAGACAAGCCCTTAGATTCTCAAGCCCATACATAGACAAGTCTCTCAGAGAAAAAAAAAAATTACTTCTGGAATAGCACAAGTAATAGATTTTTCTTTAATTTTTAAGAGAAGTTTTTGCTCAGGGAAAAAGTATGTTTCCTTTCCAAGTTACCCTCTGGAAGAATTGTTGCTACTCACATTTTTAGAAAATCAGAAACCGCAGTCATGAAATCCTCCCAGCAGTTCACGGGCCTAGTTAAAGCATTAGACAAAAGCCAATGTAAGCTGACAAAGTCACAAGAGTATAACATACATTGCAGTGGTTCTAGATAAAAAATGTAGGTAAGACAATGTAGCTCACTATATAGCACCATGGGTCTGATACGAAAATCTCAGACCTCGTTCACCCCCTACCCCCAGTTGAGAGAGTGTCTATCAAGAGACAATGGTGCTGATCAGAATAGTAGTTCAGACACTCTGGAAACAATTCTACTGTTAGCTTTCCTCCTTTCCATCCCTCCACAGCTGCCTCTTCCACATAGGTGTATCACTTAACTACATTTTGATGTTGCCAACTCTACAAAGATATAGATCAAGAATAATTTTAAAACTATGCAAGCAGTCTGGCCACCAGTGGATTGTCTCTGGCCTTTGGGTGAGTACAAGAAGTCTTCCCACCCACACTGTACACCTCAGATAAGAGCCTCACCTGGAACACCGGAGGTCCAGTGCTCATAGGAGCACAGGGACTGCTCCCTCTGATTCCAAAACGGGGTAATGCTATGGAGGAGGCAGAGATGGACAGACACACTGTAGGGAGTAGGATGTATGTCCCTAAGGGACAGCGCAGACAGCATATTCCCCCTGTGCCCCAGTGAGTTCAGGAAGGAATACCGGGCTATGCCTAAATGGCAAAGTTTAGCTTAGCCCTCTAAAATATATATTCTGAGCCAACTCTTATCATCACTATATGAAATAATTACTTTAGTTACATGCTAATTCTGGTACATTCAATATTGCCAAGGCTCATCTGCTGTGCTGATTTTTATTCCCTCGTAATCTCCCTCATAATTAATGAGCTGATAAGATTCAGTGCTCAGTATAATCCATTTTCCTGCGTGCCCCTCCTTTCTCACCCCAGTCTCCAGTATGTGCGTTTCTCCACAATGCTCACTACTCCTGGAACACAGCCTGTCTCTTCGCATGTGCCAGGGGACCTCTTTAAAACCCAGATCTCCCCTCTCCCCCCTTTGTTGTCATTTAATATTTGTACTAAGGAAGCACCTAGAGGACCCAAACAAGATTTGGGAACCAGTGCACTAGGTACTATATAAACTCAATAGCAGACAGTCCCTGTCCTAAAATGCTTACAATCTAAATAGACAAGACAGACAAAGGAAATATTATCCCTAATTTACAGCTGGGAAAGGAAGACATGACTTTCCCCAAGAAAATCTGTAGCAGAGGCCGGAACTGAGCCCATATTTCCTAAGGCCCAGTTCAGTGCCCTAATCCCCAAAAGATTATGATCATGATTGTATTGTAGCTCTTACATTTTCTGTTTATGCAGGGTCTCATCTTTGTATATAGCTGTACTCACTTATATAAAAGTCTGTGGATTCCTGCATTTATATTCTATTTGTCAACTCTTGCCTACCTCACAGCGCAGGAATTAGGCTTTTCCTCCTGCATTGTCAATGTAATTCTCAAAAGCATCTCTCTGATCTAATCTTCTCACACTAAGGACACTTTAAATCTCGCATATAAATTTCATGCACTTCAGTGAATCTCTCCTCTGTAAGATGCATGTCTTCATATCATTCAGTTCTGATCTTTTAAAAAAATCAGATTCAATCCACTTGGCTCCCCATCTGCTATCTGCTGGAAATTGAGTTTCCAGTGAGAGGAAGTTGCTCTTTGATTTATTAAATGATTATAATATTAATACCTAGCTCTTATAATGCTTTTTAACATCCTCAGGAGCAAAATTAATTTGATTGGACTATTTTTGCTTCAGTTCCTTTTCCAGCTGTCTGACCCCAAATTCAAACCCCCAAGATATAAATGTACTATAGAATTCATTAAGACAGGCCACTGTCTATTTAACGTTTTTTAGAACATTGGTTTCCAACCTGGGGTCCTTGGACCCCATGGGTTTGCAGACTATGTCTCAGGGGCCCATGAAAGATTGTTGTTACCATAAAACAGTGGTTTTCACCCTGTGGTCCATGACCTTCTGAGGGTCTGCAAACTATGTCCAAGATTTCCAAAGGGGTCTGCACCTCCATTCAAAATGTTTCAGGGATCTGTAAATGAAAAAGAGGTTGAAAACCACTGTTCTAGAACTTCCTGTATCTTTTCTTTGAGAATTTGATTTCAGTGGGGGATAGCACAATGAGGCCAGAAATCGTCAACACTTGGACCACTCACTAGTGTCTTCACCAAACCCTGGAGTCCTTTTTGCTTTTTCTCTCTCTCTCTAAATATATAGGCACATAGGCTTGCTTGATTAAGGTCATTGTGGAAAACCCCTGTTCTGCTACAGCACAGTGAGAACAGTATTTTCCACCAAAAACAATGTAGTCTGAAAGACAGGTGACCTGATGGTTAAGAACATTGAAGAACATGCATGTGCACTGTCAACTGTTTTGGATTTGATGGGATTCAAGTGTCATCTTAAAGATAATACCAGCCTGGGCACTCTCCTCCTCTTTTTTCAATACCTGGGTAAAGCGAAATGGCTGATTGTCAGTTTGGACAATGCCATAATGGATGAGGGGCCTTTTTTTTTAGTCACTAGGCCACTATGAGGAGTTAAAGCACTTAAGCCATGGTGAATAGTGGGTGTGGTAGCCTTGTGGCTCTGACATGTGTTTGTCCAATGGCAAATCCAATCATATAGACATGGATTTTTCTGAAGCTTTGCCACTAGAGACACAGAAACATTTACCTTTTCGAATTTGACATCTTTAGGGATATATGTTTGGACAAAAGTGCCAAGACATCTTTTGACTGATGGGTGTCCCACCATAGCACTTTCGCAATGCCTCCAAAACACAAGAGATCTCCTTGAAAAGTGATATTTCAATCACAGAACACAATGTGCTCAAAAATTTGCCTCTCTTAGTTTCCTCAGAAATACTCCTAACAAAGGCTACCTCAGCCCTGACTTAGTTTCTGAAGCGTGTTCCAAATGAGTGACAACCAAATGCTTTTCTTCCCCCCTCCAGTCACTACCTTCAATATAATGGCTTGACTAGCAAGTCAGTGTACATAGTACATAACTCCCGAATACCTCAATTGCTTCCAAGCCAGCAGCAAAAAAAACTGGAAATTGCCTTCATATTTTGCAACTTAAATAAACATCAAAAATGTTTTTCCAACTAAACTCACTCTTGAAGGCAGGGATTGTCTTTTTCTGAGATCCAAAATGGCAAGCTCAAGGCTGTGATTGACCCAGTGTTCCACACCAACATCAGGAGTATCTTGTCTAAGTTTGACCTGCCTATCATTTGAATAGCACATATTCACTGCTGCGTCCTCTAAATTCAAGGCAACCAGTTTTGATTTGCACTCTTCTGCCTTGATCCCCAAAATGCCTCAATCTTATTTATTCCTTCTGTGATACCATCAGCAGTCCCAGATTCCAAGGCGAGTACAAAATATCCCAGAGCTGTACAAATTTATAGATTTATAGACATTAAGGCTAGAAGGGACCACTGATCATCTACTATGATGTCCTGTATAACACAGGCCATAGAACAACCCTGAATTGATTCCCGCTTCAAGCTGTGATTCAACTAGAGTATATTTTTCAGAATAACACCCAATCTTGATTTAGAAATTCCCTGTGATGGCGAATCCATCATAACCCTTGGTAAGTGTTCCAATGATTAATTACCCTCACTGTTAAAAATGTGTGCCTAATTTCTAGTTCGAATTTGTCTCACTTCAAATTCCAGCTGTTGGATCTCCTTATACCTTTGTCTGCTAGATTGAAGAGCCCTCAAATTATCAAATTTCTTTTCCCCCTGTAGGTACTTATAGACTGTGATCAAGTCATCCCTTAACTGTCTCTTTGATAAACTGATTAGAGTGATCTCCTTGACTCTATCACTATAAGGCATGCTTTCTAATCTTTAATTTTTGTCATGGCTCTTGTCTGAGCCCTCTCCAATTTTTCAACATCATTCTTGAAGAAGCTGGCATATGCAAACTCGCTCAACTACAGACCTACCTGTGGTTCTATCAACAAGCACAGTAATAAACCTAGCTTTTAGTATGCACTTTTGACAGTTTCCCAAGAAATTCTGCAGCTATCTTTATAAAAATCTC
Source organism: Chelonoidis abingdonii (assembly GCF_003597395.2). Taxonomy (NCBI): domain Eukaryota; kingdom Metazoa; phylum Chordata; order Testudines; family Testudinidae; genus Chelonoidis; species Chelonoidis abingdonii. The sequence continues at coordinate 176,200,920 of NC_133770.1, read as the reverse complement.
TCTCAGTGGATGTTAATATAGTCTGATCAAGGCCAGTTTTGGCCTCCAGATTGCAGTGTATCTAAAAACCTTTAAAATTGAAATCATGTTTAGTGACTGTATAAGTGCAGTTAAACAAGATGGCAAGTGCTTGGATCTCCTCATGTGGAATGTTAAGGAAGCTATCCAGAAATAAGAGCATCCAGCAGACAAAGCAATACATTTGTTATTTCTATGCATTTCAGTCAGCTGTAATGCATATGCAATAAGTCAGTTCTAAATGACTTACACCCATTTACTAGAGGACTATTCCTCACAGAGAGCTTCTCATGATTTCTTCAACCATTTCATTTCCTTGACTTGAAACCCATGGATATTTATCTTTCAATTAATTTTTGAAAATGGATTGACACTTGTTTCTCAAGATTCCTTAACATACTCTTCTATGTCATGTGCTTTCCCCCTCTGTATAATTGTTTACTGATTGAAGTGGCTGTTTCTTGGAGCGGGGTGGGAGGACATTTAAACTCACCTGACCGTACCAAAATACAACACAACTACCCTGGGTTTTGTGTGTTCTAGACATTTTCCTTCCTTTTTATAAAAATCAACAGCAGCTGTAGTCATGTAGCTTTTATAGAAATATGTTCAAAATAGCATCTAAGGAAAGATTTGCAAATTAAACTGCCTGGCTCTGGAAGTAGCAGCTAAATTTGCAATAACAAAAGGCTGTAATAGACTATTAGAGGCCATCACCCTTCTAAAACAATCAAATGAAATTGTGTTTGCAGCTGAAGCAAATAATCAAATTGCAGTTTGTTTTAATACAAAATCTACACTGGCTTCCTTAGCAAATTAAACTACATCTCTACTCTGACATAACGCTGTCCTCAGGAGCCAAAAAATCTTATTGCATTATAACTGAAGCCGCATTACATCGAACTTGCTTTGATCTACCAGAGCAGGCCCCTGGAGCTCTGCTTTACCACGTTATATCCCAATTCGTGTTATATTGGGTCACGTTATATCAGGGTAGAGGTGTATCACCTTCCTGGCTAGCAAAAATAACTGCCTTTCAATGATTTAACTGCAGCCTAGAGCTTGCAAGCTTTAGTCTCCCTCTCTCTCAAATCAAACTGTCTTGCTGCAACAGCTGCAACTGTTGCTAATTTTGCAAGCCTCTAGAACCTTCTACTCTGGTTTGGCTTGAACATTACATTGCCGTTTGCCTTTTTAGCAATGATCGTTACTTTGAACTACATGACTGTAGCTGACGAACCCAAAACCAGTCTCTTCCCGCCCAAATTCTCACAAACCTCTGTTCAGAGCATTCATAAACCACACTTTCAAACAGAGGCTTAGCCTCAGGCATGCTCAGTAGTGCTCTTCTTCCTCAGCCCCCTCCCCCTAATCCCAAGGCATTACTTGTGTGGATGTAGGGTGACCAGATAGAAAGTGTGAAAAATTAGGACGGGGTGGGGGGTAATAGGCACCCATATAAGAAAAAAGGCCCAAATATCGGGACTAGCCCTATAAAATCAGGACATCAGATCACCCTATGTGGATGACATCAGTGAGACTCATTCCCCCTCCCTTCTGACTGGTGGGTTCAACTCCCTTACCTTGTTCAGCCCTACCTCCCCATACCTCCTAACCGCTGATTGGCAACCTAGTCAATGCTCCACTCAGTCCCCCCTCCTTCTGCTCCTCCCTTTTGACAGGCAGTTGAGCTTTATTGTTCAGCTCCATGCTTTCTTGGATGCAGCTTAAATCTCTTTGCTCCATGTCCATTCAACCCCTCTGGCTTCCCTCTCATCCGATTGAGAGCTCTGTGCTGGTGTGTTACTCAGTCTACCCCCGGTCTCCCTTGTTGCCTTTGTCTGGCAGGTAGAAATTCTAATACTTTTACTTGCCAATATAGTGCTTTTGTCCCATGTTCTGAGCAATAGGATTTTCCCTAACCTAATATCAGCTCACCTCTGCTAAATCCGTCTTCTATGCATTCATGCCCTATAGACTATGGCAGACTTTGGCTGCTCTTACACTTTGTCCCTGCCTCCTTCTGGCAAGGGATATTTCTCCCATTCATACTAAAAGAGCTCTTAGGTCTCCCTCACTATTATCCCTCCATCATCTCCATGGTCAGCCAGGAGGACAGCTATCATAATGTCTTTATTATTTAACCTCCTAAAATAATTTTAACCTAGTGATTTGAATGAAACAGCTGTCAAGATAAAATTATGAACTTCAATAGTTCTTCATTCTATACAATGCTTAGACACCAAGGTGACAGGGGCCTTTGAAAGGTCTCAGAATTAGCGGTAGGAGACAATGTTTCCCTGTTATCACAGCTCTTAGAAATATCGGGAACAAGGAACCCAAATAATAATTAAAAAAAGATACAATCTAGCTGGAGCTAAGTAGCTTCATTTATGTAACTCAAGATACACATCTTGAGAAGCAGACATTTTCTTTTGACATCTATACGACATCCTTTCAAAGGGCACAAGTTCACTAAAGCCCACTAACTAGTCTTAAATGTGAGGGGAGGGATTCTTCTATTGCCAGTGGTGGTGGAACAAGGGGTGCTCAGGGTGCTGCTGTACCCACTGGCTTGAAATAGTAATTACAAACACCAATACATGGTTTCCATCATCAGCATCCCCTGTCCCCCATAAAAATTGTTTCAGCACCCTGGTCTCTTTCTGCATTAAGAACTTTTTGGCCATGAGGAAAGCATAGTACAAAGGTCAGATACTATCATATTTATTCCTATATGGAGTAATGGGTAAAATTAAAAAAAAATACCTAAGTCACTGTCTCCTAAGGGTACATCTACAGTGCAATAAAAAAGGGACCCAGACTTTCACGACAGGGCTAAAAACAGTGGTGTAAACATTCAGGCTCGGGCTGGAGACAAGCTGTTAGACCCACTCCTCTTGCTGGGTTTCAGAACCTGGGCTCCAGCCCAAGCCCCAGTGTCTACACTGCTAGTCTTAGCTCCATAACACAAGCCCCGCAAGCATAATTCAATTGACCTGGGCTCTGAGACTCACTACCACAGCTCTTTTTTTGCACTGGAGACATAGCCTATGTCATTCTACACTGCACACTAAGCCTGGGTCTATGGTCTCAGTATTTCCAACCCTTCACTGATCAGCCACACTGGGATTACAATTACTGGACCCAGATCTCACAGCCATGCTAACACATCCATACTGCACTATGCAGACCTTCTAACTCGGGTCTTCAGCTTGACCTGCGTCCATCCTGCAAAATTACAGGGCTGAGAGCTGAGTCACAGCAGGACTTGGGCTCCTACCTATCCACAAGCAGCATCCTCGAACGCAAGTTCTTGCTGACCCAAGTCAGGATGGTTTGTTTGTGGACAGAAGGGGGATTTGGGCTCAAACCTGAGTCACAATCCAGGTTTAGGGTGCAGTGTAGACATATGTTAAATTTAGCTAATAACATAACAAGACGTGCTTATGTTGTGAAGTGCTGGCAGCCCTCAGAGGCCTAATCCTCCAATCTTTGCTTATGAGGAGTCAACTGACTTTCAGGTGAGAGGCAGTGTGATCTAGGGGCTAGAGCAATAGATGGTGACGTAAGAGCCTAGGTTCTATTCCTGAGCTGCTGGGTGACCTTGGGCAAGTCACTGTCAGGTTAGAAAGAATAGTTTTAAATTGTTGAACACCAAGTAATTGTTCTAAAAAAGTTACCAGAAAAAATTTAGTTTAGAGAAACATGAAATAGTTGGCCAGCTCTTCCTAACAGTATATTTTACTGCCAATCAATCAGTCCATTTACATATCTTAGGGGACACTGATCAAGACTAAGCAAAAAAGTCACAATTATTAGTCATAGTATTTTTATTATTAACGACAGGAAAAACAAATCACAAACAACCAAACACATTGATTACAAACTCTGCTGTACTGACTTTCTGTGGAGAGCTTTTCGTAAAGATTAGAACCCTGAGAGCAAACACCTCTGAGGTGTGATTTCCTCTTGATAAGCTAAAACCAAAGTATATTGTTTCCCAAAATTATTGTGAATCCATTCTTCAGTATAGCTATAGATAACTAAGAATGTTTACAGATGAGCAAAATAACTTTGTTTCAGTGCAGGTGGATCTGTTGGTTATTAATAAATAACCAGCCAATTTATAGTTGGTAAAGTAAACAGTCTTAACGACAACCTATGAAAGTGAAGAAAATATTTAAATCTATTGCTTAGAAGAAGCCATTTATAGAGCTGTCTTGAGACAGGCAAATTAACCAATATTAAGAATCTTAAATCTAGTTAAATCTCTGCTCGCACAGTCCCATATAGCCATAACTATTCAAATTAACTGAGCAATAGAGGAAAAGCAATCAAACTACCAGCAGAAAGCAGGGTCCTGCCTCTTCAAATATACCAAACTAAGTTCTGAAAGACAGAGCCCTGATTGTATGGCTGAGCTAAACAAGATGACTGTTTCTAAAACTGCTCTGCCTTATGGAAACCATTAACTCCAACCTGACTTCCTATTACAGCGCACCACTGTGAACACCTATTAACAGCTAATAGAATCATCCAGAAAATTATCAGAACCCAGAAGAATAATTTTATTTTAAAAAATGGGTTTTCTTAAGTGTATTATGTAATACAACAGAGGAATATGCAAATTAGAGCGCTTAGAGGCCTATTATTCTACACAATTTTAAACATTAATATAATTGTTTGACAAAGGGGAATAAAGCCATATTGTATTCTTGATATTACCCATGAGACATGATAGGAGAAACCAACAACAATCTAATAAGGTTCAGTCTCTCAAACTTTTTCCTGCTGGGAGCCACTTAAGAGTCAAAAGAAGTTTGAGACACCACCACCAAACAAGAACACCCCAGATCACAATTCTGTGCAGTTTCTATTCAAATTTTTGACACAGTATTGTATTTTTCCATCATCATTTTTTATTTAAAGAAATATAGACAATGAATGTTAAACACTCTCATTGGATGTTTTACATGCCATTATGCTCTGAAGCCTTCTGTTTTATTTTATTTCTGATTTTTTTTAAATTAGGGCATATTTTTATTACATTTTAAACCTAAACAAAACAAAAAGGGAGAAAAGCATTTCTGGCGCAGCACCAGTGATGGCTGAGTATGCATCTATTACGTCTACATAAGAAAGTTTCCCTGGTTTAAACTTAAGATGTGATTTTAAATCGATTCAGTTAAACCAGTGCAAAAGACTGTGCAAATGCCCATAGTTCAGTTTAAACCAGAATTGTTTCAGTTTAACTTAAGTCAGTTAGGCACAATTTAAGCTAAAACAAATGACACCACTCTTTAACCAAAATAAAGGAGTCCAGACAAGGGGTTGCACCGGTTTAAGTAAATCTAAATTAATAACTGAGTTAGGTTAAACTGTGCAACATTCTTGTACACACACACACACAAGGCCGCAGTTAGTCAAGATTGGGAAATGTCAGTTCTCTCTGCCACAGTTTTTGACATTATCTGGGATTTTCTAATAGGTGACATGCAGGCCTGACGACAGCAATTCCAGGCCCCAGGGCAGAACAACCAATGGGCCCCCACAGACGCACAAGCTGAACCCACCTGGATGCTGTCCACCTGACATTTGGGCAGCGCTGTGCCTGCACTGGCTGGTGCCCAGCGAGCTACCAGCTGCACTGCTGGGCACACTCTTCTGGCATGGCCAGGGCCTCCTCATGCCTGCGCAGTAGGGTTGCCAACTATCTAATCGCGCAAACCCAAAAACTCTTGCCTTGGTCCCTACCCCACCCCTTTCATGAGGCCACACCCCTGTACTGCCCCTTCTCTGAGGCCCCACTCCCTGCTCACTCCATCCCCCCTCCCTCCATCACTTGCTCTGCGCCACCCTCAATCACTTTCACCAGGCTGGAGCAGGGGGTTGGGGTGCAGATGGGGTGTGGGCTGCCAGCTCTGGGAGGGAGTTTGGGTGCAGGAGGGGGTGTGGGCTCTGAGAGGGAGTTTGGATGCATAGTGTGGGCTCTGGGCTGGGGCAGAGGTTGGGGTGCAGGAGGTGGTCAATGGGTGAGCACTTACCTCAGGCAGCTCCCGAAAGTGACCAGCACATCCCTCTGGCAGCAGCTCCTAGGCGGAGGGTCTCCACACGCTGCTGCCCGAAGGCACCACCCCCACAGCTCCCATTGACCGCAGTTCCCAGCCTATAGGAGCTGTGGAGTCTGCCTCAGCCCCACTGCACTGCTGGCAGTGGCCAGGAGCCCCGAGGCCTTTTTAAATCATTCAGGTCCCTGTGAAATTGCCCCCTTTCCCCAGCCCTGTCCATGGGCCTGGTGATGTGTTCTCAGGCTACAGCTGAAATCACTAAGGCCCAGATCCAAGAAGGGACTTATGCATAGTGTTGCGACACCTAACTTTTAGGTGCCTAGAAAAATCACAGAAACAACACTGGGATCCACCAAGCCAAGGGAGGCACTTCGGCTTCTGTACAATGAAAGGGGAGAAGTAGGCTCCTTAGATTTGCAAAGTCAGGGAGCTACCTTAGCTAGCCAATAACCAGGTGCTTCTCAGAGGGGTGGGCACCTAGGGCATTCTAACTGTTTCAGGGGCCCAATTCATAATTACTGATTCAATTATTTAATTAAAGTGGAATAATATCAATAGGAGAGACTGAGGGAGCCTCACATCAGAATATTCCAGAGTCTAGTGGTTACCCAGGCACTCACCTGAAAGGTGCCAGATCCCTTTTCAAATACCTTCTTCCCCTGAGGTGGAGGGGAACTTGAACAGGGGAGGAGGGGTCTCCCATATCCTGGCTGACTCACCTAACCACTGAGATAAAACTTATAACTGCTGTGGGTGTCATCCTCTCCCCAGCTGTTTTGTGTGAACTCACCTGAGAGCAATAATGTCTGAGCTGATATTTACCTAAGCCAGTGGAAGAACCCCCACTGACTCCAGTGTGCATCAGATTGGATCCATAAAACAAAAAAATGAAATCATCATCCCAGTCAGTCCATATCATTGTTCTACACAGTTGTTTTCCATAGTGTAATTAATTGGTGGGGGCCGGGGGAATGTTTATGCTGTGGGGCAATAATTGACACAGTGAGCTATTTGGATCAGGTAATCAGTGGTTTTCAATTGCTATTAAACAAGATAGTGTTTGAAATAAATCAATATTAAACAGGCAGGTATTGAACTGGTGCAAAATGGTTTGGTGAATGGAAAACAGTGTGGCTGTCTCTTAGTCAAATTGATGTTAAGTGGGTTACACTGTATTTGGGAAATCTTAGCCTTAGTACTCATGTCTAAATCCTTTCCCACTGATACACGTACACAACCTCACTGGCTTGCCTGGAAGGTGCATGCATGTTTCTGAAGGGATCATATTTCCTTCTGTAATTATTTTTAAAAAGAGCAAATGGCAATATACTTTTTCCAACCTCTAATCTCTGTGTTGAACTTCTCCAGGGTGCCAGGTATAAGGCAATAAAACCAGATTAGGCAGATTCAAAAGCAATACAAGTCCTCAACCTCCCAAATCTTCATCTGAGTTGCCCTCATTTCCAAGATCCTACATAGCTACGCTTTATTCAGAAACTCATGATTTTCTGGAACAATGTTCACTCGCTTATGTAATCTAATGACTAGAACGTGTGTCACTACTACCCCCTATTGATCAGAGCTGCTCATGTGCGTGTGTGTGAGGGAGCGTGAGAGATACTGGCTCCCTTGAGCAAATGAATGGCCCATAGAGCATATACTCTTTCTACGATAACTATCATAGCTATCAGACGTTCTCCATTAGCTCAGGTAGCAGGGCTGTTTGGTTTTGGAGCAGAAGGTCTTGATGAGTTTTGTTCCACAGGTTGCACATATGCATGATACAGCTGATGTCTGTGTTGTAAGTGGTAGATGTTTTTTTTAAACACACCAGCATTTGGCTGCTGGGGAAGGAGGCAGCAGCAGCCAGTGAATCCATGGCAAGAATGAACTGCCTGCTATTTTATCCTGGAAACCGTGGCATCAGTAGGAACGCCCCCTCCCCCCCATCCCATTCTAAATGTAATCAGCCATCTACACATGCGCTGCGCTGAGTACAAGATAACTTCTGGATGAAGATGGGAAAGGGGGAATAGCCAGTAGCTTACAGGGTTGTTGCATTTTTATTGAAACATCAGCCCTAGAAAGAAAGGAAATTAAAACTTTTTTTTTAAATCTTCAGCCATGACCTCCTAAACAGGGGGGTCATGACCCTCAGTTTGGGAAAAGCTGCACTTTCTCCTCCTCTTCCTCCCCAGCACATACGCATGCTATGAAAATGTTGCCCTATTGACCACGTATACAAATGTCCCTTAAAGAAAGCATAGAAAACTAGCATCTAGGTAAATGAAATCAATAAGACAGAGCAGGGAGTGAGGTGGGGCTTTTCATAATCTCAGCTTCTCATATAGATGAATATTGAAAAGCCCCAAATTGTCTAATGATAAACTTTAACTAGAGGACTAGATCTGTTTTAACTAGAGATGAGACTTGTTGAATGTAGGAACCCACTGAACAGACTATGCTGTGCTGTCTCCTGTTCAGTTGCTCCTCTAGTGAAGCACTGTGCTTCTTTCTTCTCTAGCTCTTAATTCTTTTTAATTCTCTTTGACTTTATCCTTTCACTTTTCCTCCCTGTCTTTGTCTTTAGACTTCACATTTTGCCTTCTCCTTTTCTTCATTTGTTTGACTTTCTTTCCCTAGATTAAGATTCTCCCCATGAGGCTAATTCACAATGAAGTTTTTTTAGCCGGCTTGATCGTCCTCTTCTACATCATCATCAGCTATGTCAATGGTATTTCTATAGCTTTCATTACACTCTGGGGCTTGGACCGGCTGAGTCTTGAGTCTAAGGAAAGGAAGTTCATTCTTCCTGCCTTACACAAAATCAGTCTGCAAGATCTCCAATTGAACTTTTGTAAACCCAGAATGGGACCAAAATCTTTGCTGGGAAACGCCAGTTTGGATCCAGCCCATAAGCTAACTTTTCTTTCAGCCAAGTTCCGTGCTCTTCAGAGTGGTCAGATTTCTCACATTTGCTCCTGAACCCACCGTTGAGCTTCTGGTTAGTCTCTCCATTAAGCTGCTCTTACCTGGGAGATTGTGAGAAAGAAGGAGGGCCTGCAGCCTCAGCACTGCCACTCAGAAATTGGCCATTCTGGAAGGACTATCTAGTGCTGAGATCTGTCTCTCTGGTTTGCCTCCCCGTTCTCTTCCTGTATTACCTTCACCTTCTTTGCAGAGCTGCAAAATGTTACAACGCATCCCTTTACTTGATGTTAACGTCATCTTAAAGCCTAGCTGTGACAGCCTTCTCTGTTCCCATGGGTTAATCCTCACATTTAACAGCCTTTTTCATATCTTTTGGATCTATACAAAATTATGTTGTCTTATAACAGTGGCCATAGTCTTTACCCACTCACTCTGAATTCACTCAGTAATGTTTAATTTTACTATCCAAGTGAGTTCAGCTTTTAATTTGTCTTTCTTTGCTACTGGGACTGTGTTTTAATTTTTCACATTACACTTGAATCTGTACCACTGTTCTCTCTGCTTTGGGGCTGCCTTACTTTCCCTGCCTGCTCTCACTTTTATTTGGGAAGCACAATTTTTGCTAGCCCTGCAAATACCCAATTTTTCTGTGCAAGGTCAAATCCACACAGTGTACAGTCCAGTGTCGGTGTACTACTGCGCACATTCTAGCAAAGACTGTGTGGGTGCAAGTAAAGAGAAGCCCCAGAGTTGATGTTTTGCACTAATAAATCTCAATATCCCTGCATGCTTACTCTTTCACGCACAATAGGCATGTCTGAAGAGACGAGGGTTGAAGTGTGAGTGCTGATGGGGCATTCAGTTGAGTGTTCCCCTTTGAGCCTCCCACCACTAGGCAAGACTATGCCCAAGGCTGATTCAGCTGCACTCTCCTTCATGCAGGGTCAGGTTCCTTTGCCCTCCCTGTCCTGCTCAGCATTTTTTACCTTATGCTTGCAACACTCCACTTCAGTGCATTAAGCTTGAAGAGAACATGCATCAGCCATTATGCAGCTCCCCACAGCGTACTTGCCAGATCTTTCTCATCAAAGGGTCTGATCCAAGACCCATGGAAGGCAGTGGGAGTGTTTCCATTGGCTTTAAAGGGCTCTGTATCAGGCCCCAAACAAGGGAAAGCATTAGAGAAGAATCAAGGAATAAAGCAAAGAAGAAAAATAAGGGAATTTGTCTGAAAGCAGGCTGGAGGGAGACAGACTCATGCAGAGAAGGCACATAAAGCCCAAAGCTGCAGTGCTTGCACAGACAAAGTTCTTCCGGATGGATTTCACTGCCAAATGATCTGCATTCATTGTGACTCTCAATCTCAGCAGTACCCTTGAACAGGGAGGTGAAGACAGCATGTAGGCAGTGCTTTACTGTGCTTAATATATTTTATTATCCTAACTATTGTCCTAAGTATTCCTTTTATTATCCTTATTATTTTAAAGCAGTGGAAAATATGCCTGTGAAAGATGTTTGGAAAAGCAACAGCAAAATAAACTCAAAAACCACTTCCAATTTTTCACTCCCTTTCTTCTTGTAAATGTACCTAACAACCAAACAAAGATGACAATTTGGCAAAATATTTTCTAGCCTCACACCAATAAATGGATAATGGCAAGAGAGTCTCCACAATTTTCCAGTACCTAAGGCCTATTACCCAATAATTTGTAAATAGCATGAAATAAATCCAGTTGTCAATGCAAATTGTCCATGACTCTTTCCATTTCTCATAAGTCTCTTAGTATAGCATAGCTGTATTTAATAGTCCGTCCAAGTTAGACCACAGGGCTTTCTACACCATTAACACTGGTTACAATGAATACAAATGTATTGTCTCCTCTAAAAGTAAATCCTACCGATCCTTGTATCATATCTGCAGAATATATTTGGATGAAATGTCCAGCAGGGTCCTACCAGAGTCCTGTTTAGTTGAATATTTTCAGCAGTTATTTAGAAGCAGAAGTGAAGAAGAATATCAATTATAATCACAGCTGATACCAAGCTGAGGCTGGGGGGAGCAGAGGAGGTAAAGGGAAAAGAGGAAGCACAAAGTGAAAATGCAAATAGATCTAGAGGGATTTGAGAATTAGACTGGAATTAACCAAATGGGATTCAATACAGGAAAATGTAACATTTATATCTGTGGGAAAACCAAAGCACAGAGTACAATGGGAAAGTGAGATGCTTAAGAAGTAATAGTGCCAAGAAAGGTAGGTGTGGGAGTAGATAGCACAATAAATATGATTTTACACAATCTGGTATGGTAGCCAAATAACCTTGGGTTTTATACATAGAAAAATCAAAATATCATGGACCAGAGAGTTAATCATCCCTTTATACAGAATGATGTGACCACATTTGAAACAGTGCATGTGGTTGTGGACATGAACATCCCAGTAGAAGAAAAGTATGGACAGCAAAGATGATTGAGAGCCTGAAAGAAATGATGAGGGATGAAAGGCTAAAGGGACAAACTGTATGTATAGTTTAGCTAGAAGAATGAAGCTAACATAATTAATAGGTCATGAATCATTCTTACACATACAGTACTTTACATGTTCAAAGTAATGTATAAAAACTCAGAGTCAGTCTAAAGCAGTAGGTAAGATCATAATGCACAGGGGATTCCAGCCAGGATAAGATCTGGCTATCCTGCCTGCCTTTGGCCATTCCACTTAGATAGACCAGGCTTTTGTACTGCTTTGTTGACTAACTGACAGAGTGTCACTCTCAGAATCTTGCAGTAGATCTGTCTCAGAGCCATTTCTTCACACTCGCTTTCTCAAGGAGATTTGGTGTAATCAACCATCTCCAAAGATCTGAAGGGCCCCAGCATTAAAGAAAGGATTATGATTAAGGGTACCTAAAAATAATAATTAGACAAAGTAATGAAATGGAAGATTGAAAATTGAGGCTGGACATAAAAAAACACTACATTAATCATTTGGATGAATAAACAATGAAACTTTCTTCCAAGACCCTGGTGGGATCATAGAGCCCACATTTACCTAATCAGAGAGAAAGGCTGAAGTGAGAGGCATGTATACATACTTACATACTCTTTGACTTTTTCTTCAGTACATTAAATGACTCCTTTGGCATCAGGATTGCAGCTGAGGTGTATGGGTCTCTGATTAGCCTACTCCTTCAGAATGTTCAGCAACAAATAACTATCAGTATGCACAGTTGTTTTTACAATGTGATTTGGCAAATTACCCCCCAAAGCCACTTCATCCTTGTCACAGTCTAGCAGGGCATATTTAGTATGCAAGTTTAGACTAATGTTTTGAAAACAAAGGAGTTCATCTTAATCTCCACACAGAAGGCTCCATACATTAGAAAAATGTGTGGCAGGTAAAAATGGAGGGCCTGAGTTTCCTCTTGTGACACAGAGATCCACTTGTGACAGCTTGCAAAGGATTCACTACTACTCTGTGTCAGCAACTCCGAAGAGGCCTTGACAAACTCACTACAAACTCACCCAACACATTGCTGCCATAGTAGTTATCCATAAATAGTGTCTTGGAAGGTATCAGATGTAAGCCAGTGACATGCTGGTCATCATAAGTACTGCAAGATGTGTGTACGAACAGTGTGTAAGGAGTTAGGCATACCTACTAACAAATATGTTTTAACCTATGTCACCAGGTAGAGTTAACAAACAGGTTTGTCTGCCAGACAAAGTATGTATATTCACCTATACCTGTCTCTGATTTAAATTAAGCCTGGCAGCACAGGCACCAGCGTCCTTTGGGCCCTGGGGGGACTCAACCTCTGGCTCTGCCCCAGGCCCCGCCCTCTACATTTGCATTGCACATGAAGACAGTGATGTCAACATGGGAAGACATCTGTAACTAAATCGCTGGGGGATGTCCTGTCTAGACTGCAAAGCCAGTGAACTTTGAGCTATAAGAGGAAAGTAAGAAGGCCCCATTTTATCCTGCACCTGAGGAGTAATTGGTCAGTGCAATTAAATTTATGAGAACGGGTTCTCAATCAGGGTTTGATTGGAAACACTGTAAAGAGCATCTGGATGAGATAGACTTCTTTAGAGAAGGGCTTTTGCCTGTTAAAGTTAAGTTTAGACTATAAGAAGCACGTTCTACCTTTTGTTGTGTCACCTGTTGCTCTTTTTACCCTTGCTCACTAGCTCTTAAATCTTGACCTTTGTTAATAAACATATTTGTTTTCAATATAATTAGATTACAATGCTGTGTTGTTATATTGGAGCTGATATTCAGTTGAATCAAACAAGCATATGTGTGTGTGTATTGTCTCTTTGAGCACAGCTTACCCCATAATTTCTATGAATGCCCAGTGCTGCAGGGGAACTTGGGGACTGGGGTGCATCTAGTGTTAACCTGCAAGGCAAACTCAGGGCAGCATAAGCTTGAGTGGCTGACAGGCTGGTAGTGTCAGGCAAAGGTGATGCTAGCCCACTGGGGGTGCGCGCACACACACACACACACACACTCTGAATAGGGGGCCTCCTTGAGCTGATCAGGGCCCTAAGCAATTCTTTAGTCTGCTTATGCCTACCGCTAACCCAACTACCACAAAAAAGACTTCCTCTCACTAAAGGCGGGAGTGTAATATGGTGACTCACAGTCCTGGGCACCCAGAGAAAGTGTCACACCTCTCACTCCATAGTAAATTAGGAGTAATTCCAGCTACATCAAGAGAGTTACAGCAGCCTAAAACCGGTGTAAATAAGAGGCAAATCAGGCCCGGAATTGTGTCTGCCTTAAATAGTTCTTCTACAGCTGCCTGCAGATCACTGGTTTATGAACTCAAGTACTGAGCATGTAATAAAATGTTCATGCCTTGTTTCAATTGCCAACATGAAAATATAAAACTTGTTGTATCAGATTTCTTCTCTGCATGTAAATCTTCAGAGCAAATGCGCATTGGGCTGTGTTGATGCCAGATAGTAGACCAGGATGTAACATTAGTTCCTGGTTTTTAATGGACAAAGATTAAGTGAAAAGGAGATAATATTTAAATGCTATAGTAATCACTGCAGTGGCAGCCTACTGAAGTTAAATTGTGTTTCCGGGTGTTGGAAAAGAACTAGATATTTGAATGAGAGTCAGAGACAAGAAAGGCCTATATTTGAAAGCCATGCTGTGGATGGTTAACAACGTGTCATAATCATTGAAATTATGGATCAGGTTGAAAGGATTTTATTTTGGGTTTTTTTGTTATTGTTGGCAAGTGGATTGGTAATTAAGCACATTCCAAAGGGGTCCATCCTGCATTGTTGACTCAGGCCGAAGTGCTTAAGTGACTAAGGAGCATGAGTCCCAATGGGAATTGATGCTCCTAAGTCACTTGGGCACGATTGAAACTCCCATGGGCTTCAATGGGAGGTGGAGCAAAAAGATCAGGCCCTACATTTTTCACCACAGAAGAGGCATACACAATCTCTCTTTACCTGAAGGCCAAGTTCCTATAGAACTCACACTTTTAAAACTTTATTCATCTCTCTTTAAAACTACCTGTTCCAAGTGCAACTTTAGCGCCCTCATGGCCAAGATGGAGTCTGCTCTGCAGGCAGCTCTGGCCAAGAGAAGGTGCACACAGGAACACAGCAGGGAAAGTCCATTCCACCCCAGAGGTACCTGTTCCAAACCCCCCTGCGTGAACACACAAACACCGGAAAAGTACAATGAATATAGAAAGGGAAATATTTATCTACAGCAGGATGAGAGGAGAAAAACAACAGGGGAAAATGTAGGGGGACCAATGAAACAGAGTTGCATTCTACACCAGGCCCCATGGGCCCAATGGTTTCACTGTCTGGAAGGGCAGATATTGAGCAATGTGTCTGCACACAGAGTACAGGAGTCCTAGGCAAAGTTCCAATCTAGTGGTGAGTCTTGGGTGCTCCTGGTTGTCTTCGGCACGAGTAAACTTTCCCCAACAAACCCTCCGGTGCCCTCTTCTGCCACTCTCTGCTAAGCCACACAGAGCAACCACCTCCCCACTTAACAAGGTACAGTCTCCCTCCTTGTTTCCAATGCAAAGTCACCCACCCCAGTACTCACGGCCCTGTGCAGCTCTGGGCAGCAGTGATACTGGGTCCAGTTCCTGGTTGTCCTTCTTGGGAGATTGCTCTCTGGCATGGTGTTCCTCCTGGTTCCTATCCTGGAGTGTCCCCAGTTGGCCACTCTGTCCCTCCTAGGCTTCAGGCAGGTTCTTGGCTCCTTCACTGTCTGAGGGCCTGCTTGCTGCAGCCTTTCTGGCTTGAGCTTCAGACACACATTCTGTTCCTCTTCCTTCTGTCTCTGCTGTCTTCCCCCAACAGCAAGGATTACCAGGCATCTGGTTTTTGACCAGAATGCTCAGTTGAAAAGGGACCCTGGCAGCTCTGGCCAGCACCACTGACCAGGCCATTAAAAGTCCAGTCGGTGGTGCAGCGGGGCTAAGGCAGGCTCCTAGAAGTGGCCAGCATGTCCCTGTGGCAACTAGGAGCAGGGCGATCAGAAAATCTTAGCATGGTGCCCCCGCCCCCAGCACCAGTTACGCAGCTCCCATTGGCTGGAAACTGCAGCCAATGGGAGGTGTGGGGGTAGCACCTGTAGGCATGTAGCACACACTGTGCAGAGCCACCTGGTCATGCCTTCGTCTAGGGGCTGGACATGCCGTCTGCTTCTGGGAGCTGCGCGGAGCCAGGGCAGATAGGGAGTCTGCCTTATCCTCACTGCACCACCAATCTAGAGCTGCCTGAGGTAAGCGCTGCCCAGATGGACTTTGAACCCCCTTCTGCCCCAGGTCAGAACCCCCTCCTGCACCCAAACTCCCTCCTGGAGCCTGGAGCCCATACTCCACCCAAGCTTCCGCACCCCTACCCCCACCTCACCCCTGAGCCCCCTCCCACATCCAAACTCCCTCCCAGATCCAGCACCCTACACCCCCCAACCCCCTACTCTAGCTCTGAGCCCCCTCCTGCACACCAAGCCCCTCCTTCCTGGCCCCACCCCAGAGCCCATGCTCCCAGCAGAGGCCTGCACCTCCTCCCACACCCCAACCCCCTGCCCCATCCTGGAGTCCCCTCCTGCACCCTTAACCCCTCATTTCTGGCCCCACCCCAGAGCCCGCACTTTCAGCAGAAGCCCTCACCCCCTCCAACCCCTGCCCCAGCCCAGTGAAAGTAGTGAGGGTGGGGGAGAGGGAGCAACCGAGGGAGTGGGGCTGGAGTGACTGGGGGCATGGCCTCAGAGAAGAGGCAGGGCAGAGGTAGGGTAAAGGTGTTTGGTTTTGCACAATTAGAAAGCTAGCAACCCTACCAACAGTATTTCCTCCTTCTTGAACAATCAACACTCCCCCCACCTTAGGAAAAAGATTTAAAGGGGCTATGCTTTCTAAACCTCAAAGGAGTTACACAAAGCTCTAGGGACCGATGGAGAAATGGAACGTAAATTTTCATCACATCACTGACTTCAATGGGGCAGTGACACCATACCAACTGAGGACCTGCCCTGTGACTCTCAAAGCACTAAAAATCCAAAATAGGTTCATCAGCCTATGCTAAAAAATCCAGCCCATGATATATAAATTAACCCACCCAATAGCAAAATCTTGCCATTTCAACCCAACAACTCCAGCAAAATCCCAAGAAAATACATGAGCCTTGCAGTGTGCCCTGAAGACAAACAGCTTTGGTCTCCCTCTCTCTAGCTATTTATAGGATGTCACTAGAATCTGAAAAACTTACAAACATGAATGGACTATATCCTCACATCATCCCAGTGAGATAGGGAAATAGTATCCCCATTTTACACATGGGGAACTGAGGCACAGACAGATCATGTGACTTGCCTACGGCCATGCAGGAAGTCTGTTGCAGAACTAGGTAGAGAACCCAGATCTTCTGATTCCCATCCTTCCTCTGGACTCTTTAGGACTCGGATGCATTTGAGGGCGGGGATTTGTATTCAGAATACAGTATGAAATAAGGAAGCTGTCCTGTAACCAGAATCCTTTGTCACAACAGATGAGATATGGTTTCTCAGGTAGTCAAATGCCAAACAATTTAGAGAGTCAAGGTAAAAAATAAAACCTCATAGCCTACCCAGAAAGGGAGGCAGGCCCAGTGGGTGAGAACCTCAGCTGGCGTAGATCAGCAGAGCTCCACTGACCTCACTGAAGCTGTGCTGACTTACACTGGGTCAGGCACTCACTGGTGTGTTTAAAAGAATGATTTACAATGGTTATAAAGTTAGTGGGGGAAATCATTCCATTAGGCTTTAAAGCGTGAAGTTCAAATTACTTTCCTTTTTGTCCCAACGCAGATTTGATACATATTTCAAACTGGCAATCAGGTTACCAGTGAGTTAGAAGATGACAAAAGATGAAGCAAACAGTGAATATGTTCAGCCATAAAATCCAGTCTCAGGGGTTTACTTCATTTTGGAAAAATGTTGGGCTAGATCTTTGGCTGGTGGCTAAGCTCCTTTTAAGCCACCTTGCACTTGCTACATATCTGGCCCAGCAACGTAGATGATAGATGTTAGCTACGCTCACCTTGCCAGCCTACTTGCTACATATTGCATCACAGCTCTTTCTTCTCTGCCCCCAAAGAGGGCTGAGAAGAGAATAAAACTATAGTGCAGTGAGAGTCTCAGAGGGCCACAAAATAATTTGTCCTGGCATTGAATTGTAATGCTGACATCACAGCATTGCATGAATATGTGATGAAATCGTTCGCAACAAGGCAACACAGACATCACAATGCAATGGCAGGCTGTTACAGCGGGGATTATTATTATTAAACTCTGGACCTTTTGTCTGAGATGTCCAACTTTTCCAGGCAGAGTATCAGGAATATTTAGAACCAGATCCTCAGCTGGTGTACATTGGCTCCACTCACTTCTATAGAACTATGCTGATTTACAGCAGGTAGAGCTTTGGCCCATTATGCACAATGTTCCAAGTCCAAAGCAGAACATTTTCCTTTTATTGGACACAAAAGAATATTCTTGGGACATTTTGAACACTGCCCTGTGTGTTTGTTAGGAGTTAAATGATTCACAAGATTTTCTGTGGGAATGGCACACACGCACACATTTTACATAGTGAGCCTCACCAAAAACCCAGACACAAAATAAGCTCTTTGGGATACACAAGGCTGAAGAAGAGACTTTTCTAAATCACTTCATTTTACTGGAAACTCTGCACAACTAATCCCACACTATAATGCGCTGTGCGCTCCTCAGAACCGGCATTGTCTGAACGTGTGGTATTTTAATGAATGCTCTTGCCAAGCCAAAGACACTTCACACCCATCACCTTTGTCAAGAGGAGTATCCTAGGTGAACTGACATACAGAGTGTGTCCTCTGCTGCAAACCAACTTGCAGGTATGTTAAATGAATTCCTATTAAAAAAAAATCACTGCTCTTGTGCATTTCCTGGAGTACCACGGGCATAGATTGTTTTGCAGAGGGTACCCAGGAGGGTAACAGAAAAACCACACACAAAACTCTTTTCAATATATGTGTGGAAAAATAAGAAGGGATAAACGAATGGCTCTCTTTTATTTTGTAAGGACTTTAAAAGCAGATTCTTAGGTTTGGGCTGCATGGAAAGGAAGATTTCAGAAAAAAAATAATCCTGATTCATCTTCATTATTCAGTCCCTCAACCATCCTTGGAAAATTATTATGCCATTCGGAGCTGAATTCAGCAGAAAAATGTACATATAATAACTAAATAAAATCAAACTGCTCTCCTCTCTGCAGCCCTAAAGAGAGACAGCCAGACAAAAGCATGAAAAAATTGACTGTCTGGCCAAGAATGAAATTGCTGCAAGTCTGGTTTCAACCCTGCTATTAGTTTTCCTGCAGCCGCTTCCACTACCTAAGCAGCATTGGGATAGTGCATTCTCTGAAATCCTTTTTCTAACTGGGTTTCATATTTATTCAGATATTAGCTTGACTCTTGTTAATATTTCATCCCAAAGAACTTACAAGTTAATGGTCTGTCAACGTGAAAACAAAGAGGAAAAGAGACTAGAAATGTTTCTGCTTTTAGGGATGAAACCCGGCCTCCTTCTGTGGGCAGAGGGCTTGCCAGACACAGTGGATCTGGTGCAGATCTGCTGTGCAAAAAGGGACAGGATTTAGGCAGGCTGCCTCAGGGTCGGTGGTGCTGCCAGAACGGTGCTCCTGCAGGCTCCCTGCCATGCCGGAAGGGTCTGGTTATGCAGCAGGGTGGAGGAGGAGGTTGGAAGTGAAACTGGTGAATATGCAGCTATGCGGATTCCAGCTATCTTTACATCCATGCAGGAACCACAGATCCTAAAGCAGTGGAGTTGTTATGGCAATTGTAGAACACTCTGTAGCCACTTTGGGGGAGGAAGGGGATATAGAGTGTAAGATGGTTCCTCCCTGCCCCAGAGAGATCCTCAGCTTGAGCCGTGAGATGCCATGCTCCAGGATCTGGGCAGTAAGGCTGTATTCAGATGTTATACAATGATAATGGGTTACATTTTGTTAGGGATCAATCTTGCTTACCTCGCTGGGATGTTGTGAGGCTTCGTCCATTAATATTTGTAAAGCACTTTGAGACACTGAGATGGAAGGTGCAGTCTAGGGACAGAGAATTCTTTATTATTTCATTAAAAATAATGATCAATAACTGGACAAAAGGAACAGGCTTAAAAGATCTGAAAAATCTCATATCATAACAATTGAGTGTGAGTGTGTGTGTGTGTGTGTGTGTGTGTGTGTGTGTTTTCTCTCTCTCATGTAGTATTTAGCTTTCCCAGTACAGTATGTTAGTTGATATCCTAAACAGACAGCTTGATCTAGCTGAGTCGCACAGGTGAGGAGGAACAATGATCTGTGTGTTCCTCGGCTATGAATTATTCACTTTTCCCTGTTAATAAAAAGAGGTTTTATATAATTGCATTCAGGCAGCAATCCTGAGGGTGTGGCTACTGTGAGATCATCATGCCCCTGGGGAATCAGATCTACTTGGCTGTGTGTCAGAGCTTCATAATACCTGAGGCAACCCAGAGCATCTTTAAATAACTTAAACACACCTCATGTCATGCCTGGCTGTCTAATCAGCCCAGAAGTGTCAGTCATTCCCATTCAGTGAAGAATCACCTCAGTTGCTCTCATTCTGATCTTGTAGCAAGAATTTCACTTTTGAACTCAGAACTTCCCTTAACAGAAACCAGAGTTCTGTGCATAACCACTTCCCCCACCCGCCAAACCCCATCGCCTTTCAGAAGACAGGCTGCATGGAACAACATGTCCCTCATCTGCAGCATCTGGTTGTTTAAAGGAGGCAGCATAACCTGGATATTAGAGTGGGATACTGGGAGAGAGCAAAACCAGGACCAGTTTCCCTTCAAGTTAGTGGGCTTTTTGCCATTGACTAAATGGGAACAGGATTTGACCCCTGAGTTCTATTCCCAGCTCTGCCTCAGGCTTAAAGACATTTAGGCTTCATATTTTCAAATATCTGCTTAATTGCGGGTGCCTCGGTTTTGGGTGCCCAACTAGAGACACTTTGGGCCAATTATTATTTATTATAGATATAACCCTAGCACTGAGGGGCCGTAGTTGTGGACCAGGACCCCATTGTGTAGGCGCTGTACAAACACAGAACAAAAAGACAGTCCAGGCTCCCAGAGTCTTACAATCTAAATTTGCTTTGTGCCATTTCGAGTTGACACTTCTTAGCATCTCTGAAAACCAGGCCCCACATGTCTCAGACTGAGAAGCTAAAAACTGATGTGTTCAGAATTAGAGGCTATTTACCAAAATTGTGGGCCTCTCCCGCTCTGTCCAACTTTTCCCACCAGCAAATTAAGAATGAAAATACCCACATTTGTGAAATGGTTTGACAACCTTGGATTCAAACATTTTATAATTGCGTAGTCTTCTCACATTCAAATATACTAATTTCTTCCAGCTTTTGTTGGACTTTTACCATTTTATTTTCAGGATCACAACATTTTGTTCTTTTACAGCTTTACTTTGCAAGCCACAGTCCCATGTATATTCCTTTTTTGGGCTCTATAGTTGTATAGACTATTACTAAACTAAGTCAATTGACAAACGGACTACGAGGCCAAAATACTCTACCGCTGCCTGTTAGAGCAGAACGTACCATTCCACAAAAAGTCTTTGTGCTTTTGTTATGTGGCTTTCAGGTAGCGCTATGATTTCCCCCCGCTCCAGAAAGCTGTCTTACTTCCTTCTTACCACTAGATGGAACTAGTGCTCCATCTCAGTCTTTTCAGCAGCCAGATCTATTAGGGCTTGTGGCCTGGACTTGAACATTGTAAACTCTTTCATTTGGAGCTGAAAAATGATAAACCGAAAGCTCCAGTCCTGTTTTACAAAGCAACTATTCAGTTCTAGTGAATAGTGTGTCACAGGAAACGTCTATCAATATCAGTTTATAATTAAATCATAACAACAAGCTTGTGACAAGGAGGCACAAAATCTGGAACATGCCTTTGGAAGGAGAGAGATGGTTTTGCTAAGCATGCCATAACACCAGCCCTTTATGAATAATTAGACTTTTATAATGAACTTTTTAGGGGATGGGAAGAAGCTGAAGCAATAACAGGTTTTCTTAGCTTATCTTTACAATAACAAATGCTTTTTTGTTCTGTTTATGCTCTCCTGGCTCTTAGGTTCCATATTCTGGCATTAACCCATTTAGCATGAGGTAATTCTAGACCTTCTTCTGTTGTTCCCCAAATGAAGTCTCTCCTAAAGCAGCTCTTCACAGACGAGTTTGCCACAAGGCAAATTCAAGTAATAAAGTCCTTCTATAGTTTGCAAGTCCAGCACCTTTTGTCCCGCAGGCTCACACAGAATTGGCCCAGTAGAACCAGATGAACAACTCACAGACAGTCACTGCCCTACCTTCTCTTCCTTCATCCCTACTCTGGGTCTGTGTGATCTACTCAGAGTTCATTCAGTCTAATCCCAGGGACCTCCAAGCACCTCAGCCTGCCAGGCCAACATGTGGAGCACAACGTGGGGTAGTCCTGAAGAGAGGGACAGAAGAGAAATGGAAACGTAGGAGGATAAAGCCAGGCTGAACTCAGCTAATCTCGTCTAGATTCTCACCCTCATGATTACCATGTCTGATGCAAGACTATTCAAATAAGAACTATCTAAATAAATGTGGCAGACAAACAGATTATTTAAAATAATATATGTGAAATAACAGCAGGGGCCCAATCCTCCCTTGCAGTAGGGTTGCTTTGCACCACTCCACCAGTACAAGTTACTCAAAAGCCAGGATAGCTGACCAAGGAAGGATCCCCTCTATTATCTTACAACCAACATAGCAGCTCCCTGCAGCCAGGCTAAGGGGCTGACCTGGGCAAATGGAACATTGCTGGAACATCCCTGGGCCCAGTGATTCCTAGCTGCTACAATGGTCACTTGGTACCATCAGCAGCCACAGTAATTAGAGCAGCTTTCAGCCAATATATGCTGGGGATCTAGCCTGGCATACTGCCAATCCAGCATTGGGGAGGAGCAAATGTGGCTTAAAGCCCCTGTATTATAGCTCTGAAAAGGGCCAGTGTTACCATTAAGGTGAACTAGGCGGTTGCCTAGGGTGCCAAGATTTGGGGGTGCCAAAAAGCAGTGACCCCAATTTTTTTTCACAGCGTTCCTCCCGAGCACATAGTTGCTGCTCCACTTCTCCCGCCTCCCAGGCTTGCAGCGCCAGTCAGCTGTTTGGCGTTGCAAGCCTGGGAGGAGAATTAGAGCGGGGGCGTCGTGCTCGGGGAGGAGGCAGAGCAGAGCTGACCTGGGGTGGGGAGGTGCCACACAGCTCCCCAGAGGGGGAGTCTCAGGGCGGGGAGTAGGGGGCGCAAGGTGCATGTTTCTCCTAGAGCACGAAACTTCCTTGCACCGGCCCTGGCTCTGAGTGGTCTTTTGTCTCCCCACCCCACCACCACCTCTACGCACAGTTATCATAGAGTCACAGAAAGCAGAGGTGGAAATAACCAATTGGCTAATCTAGAACCTTCCTTTGTCAGAGCAGATTATTAGCACATTCTCCTGCATTTTAGCCAATCTAGTTTTAAATGCCTTAGGTGGTTTGGTTTCTCCCACTTCCCTTGGGAGACTATTACAGCACCAAAATAGATCTCACGGGAGGGAGTTTTCCCTGATTTTCAGACTCAGGACTCATCTCCACTGGAAAGTTTTGCCACTTTAACTATAGTGGTATAGTTAAAGCAGACAACACACACACTTTCAGTGTGGATCAGTTATATCCATATAAAATGCTTGTATTCGTACAGCTTATTCTGGCTTGGGAAGTGGAGTATGCTATACTGATATAAATTGCCTTCATACGGATAATAACTGCATCTTTATTAGGGCTTGTACCAACATAACAATTTCAGAAAAACATTGCACCCCAACCAACACAGTTATAAAGGTAAAACACTGAAGAACAGAACAGACTTAAATGTTCCTAGAGTGAGGTAACTTCACCTCTCTGAAATTTCCCTTCTGCTTTACGCACTACGGGCCACTCTACTCTGTGGGCCTGATTTTACAATCTTTACAAAGGGAGATGTCCCATTGAAATCAACATGTGCAAGCTGAGTAAGGACTGCATTGTCAGGACTTTTTAGTTTCACCACTCCCTATAAATCTAGTCTTTCTGTTCAGGTCATGCTGAACTCTTCCAGTCAGGCCTTTGTAGCTGCTTTGGCCTGCTTGAGCTAATCTCTTCCATCATGCTGAACGTATTCAGTCTTCCTTCCAGACTCTTGCCACAACTTCGGTACCAGTGTAACTATGTCAGTTAGGGGAGTGATTTTTAACTGATATAGTCATATTGATCCAACCCCTAATGTGTACCCAGTGATACCAATACAAAGATGCCTTATATCAGTATAGCTTATTCCCCTGCCATATGAGAACACCAGTACAGTTAAAGTGGTACAACTTTTGTATGTAGACGAGGCCTCTCTCTCACCTTCACTACCACTCAGCAATACACATACAATTTAATACAACACCCTTAAGCTTACAGACCCCTTTATTCTTCTCAAGTAAGCTTGAATGAGGGACACATTTATTCAAGCTTCTTCAATTCCTCCTTCTGCCCAACTGATTCGCAGGGTAAGTAAGACAGCCATGCGTTTCACCTCTCTTTTCAAACCTTTGTTTGGGTTAAACGGTGACTCAGCACTAAAAACTGAGTGACCAAGCTTTGTTCCCCAATACATTTTGGTTTCAGATTAGGGTGTATATTCCATTTCAGCTGGAAACAGAAACAATGACTCCCCAAACACTCATTGTAGGTGATCAGGATTTTGGGAGCGTGAGGGGCATAATGTGATGACAGGCAGAAATCACCCAAAGGAGACACTTGGGGTATGTCTGTACTGCAGCTAGAAGCAAGCCTCCCAACTCAGGTAGACAGACTCCTGCTAGCTCGGCTCCATCGAGCACTCTGAAGATAACCAGGTGGATGTTCTGGCTCAGGCTCGAGTTTGGGCTCTCAAGCCTAAGGGCTTGTTCCTGGCTGCAGCATAGGCATACCCTATTCTGTTTTCACAAAAGCTGGTTGCTGTGTCTGACTAAACAATTATTAAAGAGCCTCGGGGTGAATTAGAAAGAAAAGATAACAAATGACTTTATTAAGAGCAAAAGGTTAATTGATTGAGCTTAATTGGAACTGCATGAGCAAGAGGGAGTGGTCCAGCTTTTTCTGGTCCCACAGAAACTCCATCCCTACAACCTCAGCAGCAGGACATTTTGTTACCAGACTTAAATCCTTCAAACAAACTCCTATTGGCTTCTTCACCCGCAGGATGACCCAGAGGGCAGGGCACACTGGCTTTTTGGAAGCAGCTGGCTTTTAGAAATTAACCCTTTCACAGTATTGCTAACCCCAAGCATTCAAAAAGCACCAGGAGCTAGGCCCACACAAAGCGTAAGATCGGCTTCAAAATCATGAGATTTTTAAAATAATAAACTTCAGATTCTTATTTGTCTCCCATTAGAGCACACCCAGATTCACATTTTCAGGCAGCTTTTCTCTGCAGCTGTGAGGACTAGAAATATTTTTGCTTTTTTAAACTGAAAGCTGAGATTCTTACCTATCAACTGATTTCAAGAGCTGAGGCTTTAAGAAAAGAAAAAAGTACTGTATAGCAAGATGCACAATAAAAGTCACATGATCTGGCAAGAGCTAATCTCATATGCCTCACTGATCACATGATCAGAGACGCCACCATCGTACGCCCTTATTTTATGAAACCACATTTTCTCAGTCCTACAAATAGGATAAGCAACAAAATGGCAGTGTAGACAGACTGGCCATGCTTACCTCCCACTAGGACCAACACAACCCTCATCTCCAAAAAAACACCTTGCCATAAAATAAAAGCAAAGCTAAAACTAGTTTGTTTAGAAAAATAGTAACTCTGTGCATTGATCTATATCACATTTATTTTTCTCACAAACAACAGCAACTACAAATATTCCCAGAGAACAGCATGTTTCTCTGGGAAATGGAGGTTGCAGTGATAGGGTCTGGGGTTTTCTTTTAATGAAATTGTGACATATATAAGCCTGAAATTACCTAAGCAGTCTGGGTCAAATGTTCAATATATAACCTTCATTTGTCATGTGTTACTTTGCACATGGAAACACTAATGCATGCAGCTTTGTACACTATCACTTGTGCATTCAGATGACAGACCGCACGCACATTTTATAAGCATAAAGAGCAAATAGGTTTATACATGTGCAGCTGGATGCATACATGATAAAGAGGAGAAAAACGAGAGCTACTTTCCATGTATTTAAATATCCATTTTTTTAACAAATGAAAATTTGATCCTCCTGTAAAATCATACTTTAGAATCCTTCTTTTTTCCCCAAATTCACCATGACAGATGCTCCCTTCTCCAGTTTGGATGGCCAAAGAAGCAGAAAGAATATCTATGACCAAGACTTCACCAAAGCAAGGAAGAAGTGGCAATGCTGTGTGCTCTTGTTTCCTCAGGAGTCTTGTGTCATGGGCAAGATGTTGTTAACACTCCACAGAAAATCTTGCAGTCCTGCTCAGCCAGAAAGGGGTTGGCCCTGGAGAGCAGCTACCAACCCATATCTCCTATGTAACCCAGCTGAAAAATCCACTCAGGACAGCATCAGCTTTGGTTCTATGCCTTTCAACAGCCTCCTAGGGGTCAAGAACCAGACAGCATGATAAACAGACCAGTAGCAGAAAAAGTAATGGGCCAAATATGCCAGCAATGCTGAGATACCAGCTTGCAAATTATACAGAGGAGCAGGTACTCCATGCAGATCTCCCTAGATCTGCAGGATGGGGCAACTGGTGCAGTCAGAGGCCCACACTCCCTGTGCCCTTCATGCATGCGTGCACTGGAGCACTCTTACATGACTCACTGCCTACACAGGGTGCCACATTACTCTGCTGCATCATAATGGGTAGCTAGTGCTCATTAAGTGCCTTGGAGATTAAAAGCATAGATACAAGTGCTGAGGATTGCAGTTATTATGAATATGTAATACTATTGCAAAGGGGTAAGGATGAGTTGTTTTCCATATTTATAAATGGAAAAAGCAGGTCATTTGCAAGAGAAATGGGTGCTTGGTCCTGTCTGTGAGTGAATAAATGTGCCAAAACATGCTAAATCAGCTGGTGAACTGGAACTGAGCTTTAACCATGCTAGGTCCTTCCAGTTTTTGAGCTTATTCCTGCAAGATGCTGGTTGCCCTCCATTCTTTATGCCTTCAACAGGAGCTCAGAAGGCTCAGCATCTTGCAAGGCTGATCCCTTAAATAATGCACCGAGGGGGGAAAATAAATTAACACAAACAGCAAAAGATCAATATTACAGCACCAAATCCTGAAGTGCCTACTCAGATTTCGCTCAGCCCTTACCCAAGGTCTTCACTAGGGGGGGTTCTGCTTGAATAAAGAAAAGGAAAAACAAAGGGCCATATCTTGACATTTTTAAGGCTGCTTTGTGCTGTTCCAGCAGCTCAAAGCAGCCTTAAGTCTGGCTTAACCAGCTAATGCATTGCAGAATCCATTAGTGCTCTCAGGCTGTGGTAGGAGATCTGATCCCCGTTCCCCAGCCTAAGGAGTGTGACCAGGGTAAAGGACACAGGGCAGGGCACAAGTGTCCCTGCACTCCCTCGATTCCAGCATAGGCAATTGAAAGAGTCGGTGGTAGCAGGATATGCCTGTCCAACTCTGGAGGCTGCTGCTCTGATTATGACAATGGCCAGCTGCCTTAAAGTCTGCTTTGCTCCCCACCTCAGTTGTGTTGAACCTTGGCCTTGATTGAGGACATAGCCCTGAGCAATCACTTCAGAATTTGATCCACAGCAAAGTACTTAACTTACTTCAGTGTATCCCTGGGCACCAATAACAGAACTAGTTCTTAATCATGCAAAACTCCCTAAAATGTATTGGGATGTTTCCCAAAGAAGGAATTGGTTAAAAACTGAGGCCTCCCCTGCATTCGCTTGCTCTGCAGCAGGCATGAACCCCGAACCCACAGGGGCTTGATGGTCCCCATTCCACATATATGGAGTGGATAGGGCAGGAGGCAGGCTGAGCATAGTGCATTACCCCTATGCTTATGGAACAGAGTAAGTTTCAGCCTGACCCACCCCTTTCCTCCCTTTAAGGGTGCTTCCTGGAATATCTGCCAGCTGTGGTAGCCCTGGCGGCAGGGCTTTTGCAGGGACTGATGAGCAGATGATACTTGCCTTGGAGGATCCCCAGGATGCAGGATGAAGACATGTTGTCTGTTAAGCTTTTATTTAAAGCCTGCCTCTCTCTCACACCCTTCCAGCCAGATGTACACTAGGAGGGCTGCTCCCTATGGAAACAAATTAAATATATAATTACAATGGAATGGGATTAAATCAAACCAAAGAGTTTAAATCAAACAGCAAAAAATTATCTCCTGAGATGCACAAGCTGTTGTAATGACTATGTATTTCTATACCAGTGCAGCACTCTGCAACAGGTTAAGTGCACCAACCAAGTCTGATTAAGAAACGTGTCTGCAGCTCCCCTTGACTTCAGTGGGATTTGTGGGTACTCAGCACTTCGCTGGAAATCAAGCCATTCTAATCTTTCCTGCCCCCAAGAACTCACAATCTAAGGGTCTGATCCAAAGCCCACTGACATCAATAACACTGAAAAGATAACATTCCCATAGGCTTTGGCTCAGTGGAGCAATTCAGAATGAACATGGATTGTCTTGTGGCATCAATCCTTCACTGGAGAGGCAAGTTTTTAAGACTTCTTATGAAGGAGGTGCCAGGCTGAGAAAGCCTGGAAAATGTTAATTAGGAAGTTGTTCTAAGTGTATGCCGTGGCACAGAAGAAGGCATGATGGTGGTAGTGGGCGAAAGAGACACAGGGAGTGGCAGGCAAGAAGCTTGGGTGGAGTGTAAGAGGAGGGAAGTGGTGTAGGAGGAAATGTGGGGAAAGATTCTGAGCTTATTAAATTGCAATGCAAACTGTAAATTTTGTCCCCAAGCAAAACACTTCCATACACCTGCCAGGTCAAGCTAATAAAGACAACTCGGTATTCCCTCTCTCTCAAAAAATTAATAAACAGCTTCTGTACAACAATTCAGCTAATAAATTGTAGTTTGCATCATCACATATGGAGATTGCAGCTATTCCAATAAAATATGCCTTAGATTTTACAAGGATAGCTTCTTCGAACCCAGCCTGGTACATAGTGCACAGTACAATATTGCATATGGTACTTAGCAGGAGTTGGGGATGGAAGTGTATCATTAAGGACAGCGAGTGCATTCTGTGATCTTGCACACATTTTTAAAGTTTCAGTGAGGCTACTCATGTGCATAATATTAAGCATGTGCATAAGTGTTTGCAGGATCATAGTATAATTGCAATTTTCAGTAGAATGTAACTGACAAATTAGATACATATATACAACAAATGCAAAAATTACGACAATACTGTCCTTTTCTCTCCATTCATCAGGGCACTGGAAAATTAGACTAACTCAGAGCTAGTCTGACAAAGCTGTTTTTTTATTGTTGAATAAATATTAGAAATTTGTTTTTGCAATATTTATATCAACTCTAGAGACAATCAAAGAATAATTAGCGAAGAAGTCATTCAATAATTTTTCTTTTCCATTGATTGTCAGAGAAATTATTTGCAAATACATACTTTCAGTATTCATCCAGCACTAGACTAAACACTTTCTACTCAACTTGGTTTTCAGCATCGTGTTTCAGTTTATAGTTCTATTTTTCCCTGGGCAAAGTGAGCTAGAAGTTAGGCAGCACTCACAGATTCCTACTGAAAATGCTTGATAAAGTTTTTTAAAAAGTGGAAGTGATAAAAGATTATAAGCTTCACACAGGCCAGATTCAGTTCTCATTAAAGTCAATGGGAGTCTCTCCATTGACTTCAACTGCAGTTGAATTAGGCCCTATAATATTAACAGTCTTGAAGGATTATTTCATAAACTTTTGTACTGCAAAAAGCTATGACTGGCCACTATTTCATTTTGCAATTACTGAAGGAGGGTCTTTACCCTGAGGTAGAGAGAGGTCAACTCCTAATCCTGTGGCTAGGCAGCAGCAGATTTTTCCCTGTGGTGCTCAAAGGCAGCTAGTTGCAAAATACATATGTGCAGTATGGCAGAGTTGCCCATATTGTAAGTCTGTTAACGTATGAGTATCTTGACTCCTATATGATTAATTGCTCAGCCTCAGCACTGAGCTGGAACAGGTGTTTACTTTGTAATTTCCCTGAGCCAGCTCTACTGCTGATGTAATTCAGTTTAGAGATTTGAGGATCTGGCCCCATTTTTTTAAGGAAAAGTGGAAAGCAAACAGAAGAATAAAAAAAAAATGAAACTAAATCACAATTCTCAGTGCTGATTTAACTGCTCACTTCCCTAGCTGTGCTGTACATGTTAGAAGGGCATGCAATCTATGGGTCTCTGCTGTGAAATAGCCACACAAAGGACCCTGTAAGGATTAGGACTCCATTGCACTAGGCACAATACATATATATATAATCAGATGCAGCCCCTATCCTGAAGAAATTACAGACTAAAAAGACATGATAGACAAATAGACTTTTGGCAAATGTTGGAAGCCATGGGTGTGGTGGAGTGTTTTCTTCATTGAGCACATGGATGATGTGCAAACTCAGCTCTGGGAGGGAAGTATGTGAATGGACAGACAAAGCACTGCCAATGGCCAGGAAAACCTCCTCCTCCAATCCAGCCTAGAAAACCCTCCTGACTAGAAGATTTAATTGCAGATATAATGATGTAGACAGCAAATATTAAAGAGGGCAAGATGATTAGGTTTAGTCCTAGATCCTTCTCCCCATCTTTGCAAACTCATTTGGCAAGCCCAGGTCAGGACCACTGCAACAAGCCTACTTAGAAGACCTTCTCCATGGTGCTCTTAGTATTCTGTTTCTGCTGAACCCAAGCTTTAGACTTCAAGCTTGAACATAAACAACTGGGTAAAGTAGGAGGCACTGATGTAAGACGCTATGTGCCCAACTTTCCACCTGAACATATGGCACATTACATCTTACAGAAATCTTTGCATCTGAAAACAATGGGGCTCTGAGCTGGCTGAGGCCTTAGGAGATCCCAAGCACAGCTTATTTTCAAAACATCCAAAGGAACTCTGTGTGTGTGTGTGTACGTACACACACACATATACACATTTTTCAAAAGTGGCTAGTGATTTTGAGTACCTCAGTTTTGGAGTGCTCAATTTGAGGCACCTGAAAACAGACTGTTTTTCAAACAGTGCCGAGTGAGCCTCCCGGAAAATATCCCATCCATCTTTAAGGTTTCTCAGGTTGGGCACCTAAACTCACTAGTCACTTTTGAAAAAGGTAGTTATTTACATAAACAAACACACATATCACCACAGGCAGTTCACTCTACTTAGAGGTTAGACATGCCTACTCAGGAAATGTACCTAATTGGGATATCTGAACTGAAGATCAATGACACTTGCTAGCAATCACTTCATCTTGATGGGAATGGTAATTCCTCTTAATTGGGATCTTTCAGTGTGATTTAGTGGTTCTTAATACTGCTTGGGGACTTTTTGTGTCTGAAAATGGCCTCATCTGTCTCCTCCTTTTAAAACATTTTCAGTTCTTCCTGAAGAGCTCTGAACAAGTTCTAAAGCTTGTCTCACTCACCAACAGAAGTTGGTCCAAAAAAGATATTACCTCATCCACCTTGTCTCTCTAACAGGCAGAACTGGCTATTAGCAGGTGTTCAACGAGCAAACTACCTGCCACTGGGACTGCAACAACAGATTAATTCTCTACCCCAGTACATATGGTACTGCCTACTACCTCAGTCAGGAACTCACTGTGACCTACCAGAAAGCTTTTTTAATAGTGCAATGATGTTTTCTATTAACACTTCTATTGAATTAGGGCAAAAGGACATACCTCAGAATGTCCCAATTTAGCAAGTTCTCATGTGTAACTTATGGCCATAACATTTACCAGAATAAATATATATTTATCCATCCACCCATGGATACATCTCACACTCATGTGTATAAAACCTGATTTCAAATGTATGCATTAGCTGAGATGCTAAGAGTCTGCTTTAAGGGCTACCAAACTAGACACTTAAAAATAACTACTTTAAAAAAAACTGACCGATTTTTCATATGATTCAGGAAAAGACAAATCTGTGTTTGTAGTTACAAAATGAAATGTTTCCAAGTTGATAATCTGATTATTAGAATTGGGTTTGCAACCTCTTCCTCTGTGCAAAGCAATAGAAGTAAGGTAACTCGGGCTCAAGTGCCCGCTCACCTTACTTGTACCTGAAGATAAAGCATCTTCCCCTACCACAGCTGGGCAACCATTCTCAGCAGGGCTTGAACTTGGCAGTTATAAGTGGAACAACAAATCAACACTTCTGTCAACTGCTGGTTGAAAAAAAAAAGGAGCTAAAAATCATGGGCCAATGGTAAAGAATCACAGCAAGAGTCACTCTCTCCTAAGACTGAACAAAAAGATCAGTTAGAAACAAGAGAACAGCAATATCTCTAAAGCTTCTCTTTCTCTGCTTTAGTGCAAAGCTTCTGTCTGACTTCCTGCTACAGATTTAGAGAACTATTATACATATCCTTAAGGATGCAGGGAGAGGAGAGTTGGAAAAAGTGAGGAGAAAGTGGACAAAGTAGTGTGGGAGGTGGATGATTTCTTCTTACCTTAATTGTTAATATGTTTATGGCCTAAAAGTAAGAGTCCAGATAGCCCTGTAATTTAATCCTAGCCTAGCATAACTACAGATGCTAGTCTTATCCTTCAGCAGAAAGTTCCATGCATTAATTATATGTTGCACTTTAAAAATCCTCATATTTTCTGTGCTTGTTGCCTTTTAATTCAGTGTCCTCTTGCTCCAATTTAATGGGAAATGGTAAATAGGAAGGTTCAATCAACTTTGACAATCCATTCATTATTTTAAATTCTTCTATCTTATCTTACTCTTTTCCTTTACAAATTAAACAGTCTTAGTGTAGCTAGGCATTTTTCTGTGCATAGACATCTATATGTGTATTCGGTCTACTTGTATGCAAATACCTATGCTAAATCACTATTTGTGTTTCTGTGTAACTATGTGTGGGCAAATATCTGCATGAATCTATGTGTGTGCATAAAAGTTATTAAATCTCTGTGCTGGAAAATATGTGTATGTGTCCAAAGTGTGTGGGTGTGTATAAATGCCTCCCTGTATGTAAATGTATGTGTTACCACCCCTTGTAGTTGCCAGAAGAATTTAGCTCTTCATTAGTGCTTAGTTTTCTGAAGCCTGTTTTTTGGAGGTTCAGTGTTTAGTCATTAGGAAGAAAAAGCAGAGGTTAAAACACAGAAGTACATTTTCCTGGAAACTGGCATGTTTCCTTTGTAACTTTTATTGGCAAACCTGGCCACCAGTGAAACATTCCTTGGCATTGCCTAGAAAATAATGGGCTAGCTAAAGTGGCACTGCTTTCCTGTAGTGTTCACTTTTAATGAATAGAGTTGTTTCAGGAAGTCTGTGCCTTTTGGCTAAAATTCATAGTTCGCAACAAAAAAAGAGACTGGCCTAAGGATTCTTTTTCCTCTTTGGGGTGAGGAGAAGGGAGTAGGTGTCATTGGAGGGCAAGTGCTGTAATTAGTTGATGGATGCTGAGGCTGGGTTGTCTGCTGTTTACTGGGTTTGGGTATGACTGGAGGATGCTGAGGTGGGGGAGCAATTGGTTGATGGGGTGTTTGGTTGGTGTAAGGCAGTTGGGCTGGGGATTCCTTGCCAGTGTTGGAGGATGAAAATTGTGCAGAGGGATTTGGACGTGGGTAGGCAGGATGGTGTGTTTTGGCTGCGTAGCTGATATATATTTTGTGTCCTGGGTTGGGAGTTATGTTGGCTGGTGTGTGTTTATCGGGGCATTGTCCAGGGTGGGAAGTGAGTGTAGGCTAGTGTGGGTTGTTGGGGTGTTGGCAGGAGGTGTGTGAATATGTGTTTGTTGCAGGGAGCACTGAGAGTGTCCTAGGGAAGAATGCGAGAGACAAGGCGCAGGAACTGATATCTTTTATTGGACCAACTTCTGTTGGTGAGAGAGGCAAGTGTTGGCTTTACAACGAGCTCTTCTTCGGGTCTGTGGAGCTCAAAGCTTCTCTCTCTCACCAACAGAAACTGGTCCAATACAAGATATTATTTATTACCTCACTTACCTTGTCTCTCTCGTCTCCTGGCAAAGGAGTAGGGAGGAATGGCCGGGTAAGAGCCTAAGGCCGGTCATACAGAGCCTGGACGGGGCTGGGATCGCACAGCTCATTGAGGCGCCTGCTCAGCGACATTGCTTGAATCCTGGCTTCGCTGCCACTTGCTGCTCCTCCTGGAGCGAGGAATGGCCGGCAAACATGGGGGTGGGGGACAGCGGATCGTGTAGGTGGAGATGGAGGGAAGACGGCGGTGCCCAGGGACTCGAGGCATGTGTCTAACCTGGCCCATCAGGAGGCGCTCCAGCCACAAGAAGCGCCTGAACCAACCGCACAGGTGGTCGCCAGCTGGGGGAAAAAAAGGGGCAGAGCGAGCGCACTGGAGACCCAGAGGCTCCCAGCCCGCTGGGCGGCTGCATATGCAACACGTCCAGCCGCAAGCCACGTGCAGGAAACGGGACATCATCGCCCAAGGGAGGGTGGGAGGCAACAGTAGCGACAGGATGTGTGCCCTGGACGCCTCTGGTGAAAGGCATAAGAGATGGGACTGTAATCAGCTCAGTAATGGGAACTGGACTAGTGTAAAAAAGCAGATGGATCCTGAGGAGGGAATACGTAGGAGCTGCTTGAAGTAGCCACAGGAAAGGAACACCCAGCGTAGAGACTCGGTGTATCGCTCTGTCAGGCGATAACATCTGAACTTACTGCTTCCATCTCGGCTTTCTTTCCGAGACTCTGGTCTCAGTGACTAATCCTCTAGGAGTGGCACTTGGCAGCATCCCTTCCGCAGGTTGTGAATTTGCAAATGCTTGTGAGGAGCGTCCAACTTCCCCAGCAAATAACTCTGAGAGAGACCCGCCTGCTTTGGCTTGACTTACTGAAGCAGAGGTGCTTTAAACACAAATCAGTCAGTATTCGTTTCCAAACTGGTGCGTGTGTGTAAACCCACTGACTGTTGACTAATATAACCAGAGACTGACTGCAAGCTTTCTTCGGTAGCCTACCACTGATCTGCCTGCCTGTTATCCACTGACTTGCTAAACGCCTATCACTCCCAGCCTTCACCAGCTGGGAACTGTCGCTTCATTCTCACGTAAATAAACAACTGGAAACAAATAACTCTTTCCCTTCCCCACCCCCTGCCCGCAGTAGGAGGAGGAGAGCAGCAGCCGCCCAATGGCTCCGTGCTACTTGTCAATGTGTATGTTCAGTTACGGGATGCTGGAGAACCCAATGGATTCGTCCCCCTCCACCTTTTCTGCCTCTCCCTAGAGCTTTTGAGAGACAGAGAAAGGAAGTTAGCAAGGAAGGAAAGGGAATACAAAAGAGACAGGAGATGGACCTTGAAGAGAAATAGGAGATAAATATCCAGGGCTGAATTTCTCATCTTTTTAGGAGAGACGTAATTTCTCATCTTCCCCCACATATTAGCTCTTTGCAGATGCCAAGGGTTAGAAAACTCACTGGGTTATTCTTTCCCCTAGGAACTTGCATTTTTTGAAGTTATTAGATTTGCATTTTAATAACTAGATAAAAAAATAAATTAAAAAATTAAAAATCCTGGATCCCATGGACATTTTATGTGTTTTAATGATCTATTCATGTCATTATTCAGTCTCAAACTATTCTTCAGAGGACAGTATTTTTATAGAAAACCAAAGTAATATTTTGCCAAGACAACTATTGTGGAAAAATGGGAAGGACCGTTTGCAAAACAGTGTAGAGTCTCGATTTTTCTTTGTAGATCGTTAATTGTAAATACGTGGTAGATTTAAAATACAAGTTATTCCGTTTGTGAAAGAAGTCACCAATTACTGTCATCAAGCTAAAATGAAAATTCACTTTTTCTTCAACTGGAATAGAAAGCCAAATGATGCAAGAGGTTTCTCATTATTATTTAATTCAGGTGATAAACTAAAAAGTTTTCCTGGATTCAAAGACTATCTAGCTACACACTTACAATGGGCAATAAAATAACCATATTAACTAACGCTCATTAAATTTGATTACTTTGCCGTTAAAACAGACGTTCTCTGGAGTTCTCCTGCGTTAATTTTTTTGTGTGTGCAAAGATGAGAAATAATGTATTTGTAATAATAGGAAATTACCTATTCTTAGCAGCAACATAGATCGATTTGAGCATGTTTACTTGGGACAATAGGTTTTCAGATGCTGAACCTCAGTATATTTTCACCCCAATGAACTGCACTACCGTTTGAGAAACATGGTGGAAATCCTTATCCTGAGATTCAAGGAACCGGGCTTGGGTAGGGAGCTAGAGGCGTGAATTGCAGGGATACTGACATTATGTTAAAACCGAGAGAGAGAGAGAGAGAGAGAGGTGAAGCTCTGAGTAGGTATAAACATACATAGCCTCAGACTGAAAAACATTTCACCTCTAGGTCTTTGAGCGGAGAGGAAGCCCTTCAGCAAATTGTTTGGATCCACCTGTTGGCTTTAACCACTTTAAATGTTATTCCTTCACCGGGTTGCTGTGATATTATCTTTCCATCATCTAAACAAATAAGGTTAAGAGCAAATGCAACAAACGCCCCCACAATGGCTTGACTGCCCTTTGCACAGCTTTAAAAAGGACGCTGAATAGTTAATTCCGAGTGGGATTTTGGTTCCACAATATACACGATTGTTAACCTTACTCAAACGATTTCGTTTCTATCCCACATCAAAAGCATACCCCAAAACGTTACTCTTTCATTTAGAGGCCATGGTGGGTACGACAATAAATAATAAACAAACAAGTCATCTGAAATTCATTTCTGTCCTGCACTCGAGTATGTAAAACACAAACACTAATTACTTTTCCTGGATTGCATCCAAAATTAAACCAGTCAGAAAACTGATTTTTCTGCTTTTACAAAACTGTTTTTCCTAAAACTGTTTGCGCGTGCCAGTTACTAGTTTCACAATGGCAATTTTTGTACCTAAAGTAGAGAACCACAGGGCTGCTGCTTTCAGCTGTGTAATTTAACACATATTAGTTATGGCATCACTTCACAGTAATGTAAGCGCGTAGCTATTGCAAAATACATTAGATGCAATACATTCGGGATTAAATAATCCCAATAAAATAAATAATCTCACTTCATAACCGTGAGCATTAAACGTACACAGTATCCTGTTACATGTATAAATCACCGAAAGATAGACAGGCTTTTTTAACATAACAGTACAATGGTTAGTGGAAATGAATGTGAAATACCTGGAAAACCTTTTAACTGCAGGTAAAATCGTGGGAAACACTCAATGACCTGGGTTCTATGTATATGCATTAAAATGCTATTTTTTCTAGTCAAGCGAGAGATTTTGAAGACACAAAATGTCGAAACTACACCGAAACTAATGAATAGGACAGTGCCACTGAGACGATTAATTCGTCAGTATTTGGGGGAAATGTAGAATTGGACACGAGCAGGTGAAAGGATTCCAGAAGATCAAACGCAACAGGCAAAACTGAATAATATAGTCAACATTAAATGATTTATGTTTATTACAAAAGTAGAACAGTTACATCTGAGTATGAAATGGAGGAAAGGTAAGAACATATCAACTTTTTTTCCTTTTCCATCACTTGTTTTAATTACCAGTTGATTAATTATTCGAGAGAAAAGGTTTGACACCAAGCAAATCACGTTCCCTGAACACCTTCACGTCTCTTCTACCTGTTGTGGTTTCGAGAGCAATCAATCATTGTAAAAAGTGAGGAAATCAATGGCGCCAAAAGGGTCTTGTGACTCATCGTCAGCGTGAAAGTTTGTCACAAACCCAGGGGAGTGTGAAACTCATCTCTCACAAAACACACGTACTCAATACAATTTTTTCCCTAACAAGTTCCCAAACGTCTGCACTTCAGCTTGTTCCTATCAGCTGACCCGCTATTAACTGCAATGAGATTGTAGAGGTAAAAAGCGGCAGGCTAAAAAAAGGGGGTGCAGGACTGGATTTCAGTTCAACTAGTATCTTTAACAGCTGTCATTGTTCAACGCGCAAGAAACTAACCATTTCCATTAACAATTTTCAAAAGTAAGAAAAATTCTCCTCCTCGGGCTTAAATCCACTTCAAATGTTAATCCAAACATTTCTTTACAGCACAAATATTATCTTAGCCATTTAAAAAGAGTTGATCTTAGAAGAAATTAAGTCCATATAGTCGAACCGTTAAACAATTTTGAACGCACTTATTTTTCTCTTGTCAACAACACACCTGTTATGCCGCTGATTCCGCGGTCTGAAGTAGTTTTCATACAAAAGTATGCTCGCTCGAGCTCTCTTTCTCTCTCTCTCTCTCCCTCAAAAAAGCGGGGGAGCTTAACCTATCACACCCCAGCAAGTCTGTAAAAGATTACCTGAACAAGCCGGTTACAGGCAAGTATAAAGACATCTGTCTGTGTTTATAAACAGCACAGGCAGCAGGCGCTTTCTTTGCAAACTGACAGAGGAAAGCCCTTCGTGGCTGATTAATAAAAAGGAGCTTTGCAGGACTCGTCAAAAGCTTGTCAAATGGAAGAATGGAATCCCTTCAGAAACGTTTGGTCAGGCAACTGCCTGTAAGGAGATTGGTGCTGGTGAGGAGTGGGTCTCTCTCTCTCTTCCCCCATCCCCTTTCTCCCCTTTATCCTGCCTGGTGTGAAGATGGGGGTGGGTGGGTAACACCGATCTTCCTTTGCCATGGAGAGCCGCTAGTGAGCTCTGAGCGCCTATATACGTGTGGACGTTATCTATGTCTAGCTCGCTCTGAAGAAGGTAAATGTATAAGAAGGGGAGGAGGGTGTTTGAGAGGCGAGGAACATATATCTGTATACGTGAGCAAAGGCTGTTGAGAGTGCGGGCAGAGGAACCATCTGTATCTGGGTGCATGTGAAAAGTTGTGTCCTCCGAGACAATATATCTGCACATAGGACTAGGCCAGGAGTTCTCAAACTGGGGGTTGGGACCCCTCAGGGGATCCTGAGGTTATTACATGGGGGTGTCGAGCTGTCAGCCTCCACCCCAAACCCCGCTTTGCCTCCAGCTTTTATAATGGTATTAAATATATTTAAAAATGTTTTTAATTGCTATGGGGGGGTCGCACTCAGAGGCTTGCTATGTGAAAGGGGTCACCCGTACAAAAGTCTGAGAACCACTGGACTAAGCAAATGTGTTGAGAGAAATATATAGGTATGAATGCAAGATCTGTATAGGAATGTGTGTGTCTATTTAATGTGTGCATTTGCAGGCCGGTGTGGGTGGATAATTATGTGAGCTCTACTCTGTATGTGAAAGAGGGAGAAAGGCTGTGCCATGCGTGGAGAGCGAGCGGTACTTGCTTATGCGGGAGAGTGTGGGCGAGTGTGTGTGGCCAGTCCCAAAGCTGGAACCCTTGGGGCTGCTGCTGCTCCAGTGTCCCCCCCTTTCCTCATTCACAGCCCGGCTCTCCCTTCTCATTGGCCGTCCGGCCTCGGCAGGGCGGAGCTCCGCAGCCGGAGGAGAAAAAAAACAGTAAGTGCGTAAAAAAGTCCTCGCCTTGGTGACGGATGCTCAAAAGTTCAGAAGTTTTTCCAATGCTTCCAAAAGCTGCCCGCGACCGAAAAAGAGACTGAAAAAAAACACCCACCCAAACCCAAGTTGACATCGGTGGACCTGGAAGGTGGATATTTGTAAATTCCCCTTAGAAAGAAACAACCACTGTTGTCCCCTCCTGGGCAGAGACAACTTGTTGCCGATCGCGGTGGAACCAGGCGCTGGGAGCCGCTCGGCCCAGGGCGTTTGTTTTGGCATTTGGAAGTGGCTTTCTCCGCGGCGAGTACTGGTGTGGAGTGCGGGGCTTTTGCTGGTGCCTTTTACCGGCCGAAGAAGAGGAGGCTTCTCCCCCCCCCTCCGTTTGTGCGAGGCCGGGAGGGAGACTGATCGCCGGCTGGACCTCGGTCTGGAGGGGCTGGGGGGGGAGGGAGGGAGGGAAAGTTGTTTGGTCCGGCGGGGAGGGTGGGGGAAACTGACGGGAGGACATGCAGGCTCGCTACTCCGTGTCCAGTCCCAACTCGCTGGGAGTCGTGCCTTACCTCGGCGGGGAGCAGAGCTACTACCGGGCCGCTGCGGGAGGGGGCTACACCGCCATGCCGGCCCCTATGAGCATGTACTCGCACCCGGCCCACGAACAGTACCCGGCCGGCATGGCCAGAGCCTACGGCCCTTACACCCCGCAGCCGCAGCCCAAGGATATGGTGAAGCCCCCCTACAGCTACATCGCCCTCATCGCCATGGCCATCGCGCACGCCCCGGAGCGGCGGCTCACGCTGGGCGGCATCTACCGCTTCATCACCGAGCGCTTCCCCTTCTACCGGGACAACAAGCAGGGCTGGCAGAACAGCATCCGCCACAACCTCTCGCTCAACGAGTGCTTCGTCAAGGTGCCCCGGGACGACAAGAAGCCGGGCAAGGGCAGCTACTGGACGCTGGACCCGGACTCCTACAACATGTTCGAGAACGGCAGCTTCCTGCGGCGGAGGCGGCGCTTCAAGAAGAAAGACGCCGTCAAGGACAAGGAGGAGAAGGACCGGCTGCACCTCAAGGAGCAGCCCCAGCCCCGGCAGCACCCGCAGGCTGAGCAGGAGGGCGGCGGGGCTGGGGGCGCGGCGGGGAGCGGGGCGGGCCCGCAGCAGCCGCCGCCGGTCCGCATCCAGGACATTAAGACCGAGAACGGCACCGCGTCCCCCCCGCAGGCCGGCTCGCCTCCTGGCGGGGGAGCGGCCGCCCTCAGCAGCGCAGTGCCCAAGATCGAGAGCCCGGACAGCAGCAGCAGCCTGTCCAGCGGCAGCAGCCCCCGCAGCAGCCTCCCCTCCAGCCGCTCGCTCAGCCTGGAGGCACCCGACCCGCAGCACCAGCCGCACCACAGCCAAGGCTTCAGCGTGGACAACATCATGACCTCGCTGCGGGGCTCGCCCCAGGGCGCCAGCGAGCTCGGCTCCAGCCTCCTCGCCGCCTCCTCCGCCTCCTCCTCCGCCACCTCGGTCCGCACTGGCATCCCCCCCGCGGTGGCCCTCGGCAGCTACTCCCCAGGCCAGGGCTCCCTCTACAGCTCGCCCTGCAGCCAGGGCGCCAACCCGGGCAGCGGGGCCGCGGCCGGGGGCACCTACCACTGCAACATGCAAGCCATGAGCCTGTACGCCGCGGCCGCCGCCGCCGGGGGAGGCGAGCGGGGCGGCCACCTGGGCAGCAGCGCGGCCAGCCCGGTGGAAGACCCCCTGCCCGACTACACCCTGCCCAGCAGCAGCAGCGCCTCCTCGCTGAGCCACGGCAGCTTGAGCACGGCAGCCGGCCACCAGGAGGGGCACCACGCCGCGCACCAGGGGCGCCTGGCCTCCTGGTACCTGAACCAAGCCACAGCGGCGGGAGACCTGGGCCACTTGGCCAGCGCCGCCGGCTACCCCGGCCAGCAGCAGAACTTCCACGCGGTGCGGGAGATGTTCGAGTCCCAGCGGCTGGGCTTGAATAACTCGCCGGTGAACGGGAATAGCAGCAGCTGTCAGATGGCCTTTCCCTCCGGCCAGTCTCTCTACCGCACCTCGGGGGCCTTCGTGTATGACTGCAGCAAGTTCTGACCCAGAGCAGGCCCCCACCCCACCCCGAACAACACAGCAACCAGGCTAGCCTTCAAGCAAGGACTGGATCGTTTCTTTAACAAATCAAGCCGCCTCCTGCAAGCAGCGAACTCTCACGTAGTTTGTACAGAGACAGCCCCAAAAACAAATATAAATATAAAAACTAAGTCATGCCTTGGTGTGTTAAAAGGACAGTGTTACTCCAAATAACACGTAAGTTTTTTTATGGCTTTTGAGAAATACTCTCCTCCCTCCCCCATC
Source organism: Chelonoidis abingdonii (assembly GCF_003597395.2). Taxonomy (NCBI): domain Eukaryota; kingdom Metazoa; phylum Chordata; order Testudines; family Testudinidae; genus Chelonoidis; species Chelonoidis abingdonii. Next base: position 176,159,255 of record NC_133770.1, on the reverse strand, counting down.
TCATAAGGGTTTATTGTGCCCTGTGTTTAAAAGAGGATAAAAATATGCAGTATAGATTACAAGCTCCTCCCCTCCCCCGAAGGACTTGTTTGAAAATGTAAATTGCGACATAGTAATTTATTTTTAATTTGTAGTTGGATGTTGTGGACCAAACGCCAGAAAGTGTTTTCCCCCCGAAAACGGACATTACAATTGCCTGAAACGTTGATATTTTTCTTCATTACATATAAAAAGGGAAACTGTATTAATCTTATTCTATCGATTTTTTTCTTGAAAAATATTCTGAGGTATTGCATTGTTTGTTTATTAATAAATTACCATTCAGTTGGAATACGTGACACGTCTGGATACTTTCATACATTTTTTTTTAAATCAAAGACTTCATGGCTAACGTTGGCGATGGAACAACTCGTTCCCTTCCGCACAAATCCCAGCGACCGCTTAGAAACTGCCAGCTCGGCCTTTTTCACTCTCTTCTGCAATATGTTCCACTTAGTCAGCTTGCTTTATCCGCTAGGAAAAAAAAATACTTTCCCGTGGCAGATGTAACTTGGCAAATACACGAACACGTTTTCTTAGCACTGATTAGACAGGACCTGGGAAATATTTGACCATACATAATAGTATTACAATATTCTGTATTTAATATATGCCTCTATTATAGAGATCTTAAATACTGACTTCTATATATGCAATTTTCCCTCTGGGTAGTGTGTGTGTCTGTATGTATACACACACACACACACACTTGTATCTAATCGACATACTACAGATTTTATATAGGAGACACTCTATAATATCTCTAAATGTAATGAAAGAATATAAAAGATCTGTGCTGTATAGAATTAATATATATATACACACACACAGTAAACAAGTTATGTAATACACATTTTAAAAGTACATTTTTAATCCTTTGTTTTATAAAATTAAGCCGTTATGTTTAAAAAAAAAAATTCCCTTCCCTTTCCTGCCAACCTCAGCCCAAAGCTTTGCCTTTTTTTTCTTTTTCTTTATATAAAGAACGTTGCAGATTTGTTGGAAATAACTAGCTGCTCATCTGAAAAAAATGATGTTAGGAGGGCTTTGTATGGGAGAGTTGTTCTTACTTATTTTTTTCTTTCTGACCCACCATTTCTTTCGTTCTTAATTCAGAAGAAAATACCAGGGTAGATGACTATTCCAGAGGGTGATACCTTGTCAGATAAAGAATCTCGCCTTCTGGACAATTTACAATTAGATCTTAGGGGCAGTCAGGATCACCTTCTCCCTTTGTAAATAACTAAGAAAATGTAATAAATTCATTAGCTTAGAATGAGCCGCCCTGTCAGTCAGACTTTGGAAGACGATTATTTGATTGCAGTTATTTAGGGCCTAAAGTTTGCTTTAGATAATACAGTTTCCTATCAGCCGTTCTTATCTAAAGGCAACACTTAGCAGTAATTGCCGTTGCATTGTTAGAGATTACACTGTAAATAAACACAAGGTAATTTCAGTAAAATCTTTTTATGTGGCTTCTGGGTCGCCTTTCCAAAGCAATAATCTAAAATTCAGAAACTGTTATATACAGCTCGGATAAACGGTTCGATTTTTTTTTCGCATAAAAGTGGTTTGGAATATATTTAATACAGCCTCCGACACGCTTATCCCCCCCCCCATCCTTTACTGGCTCTAAACAGCTATTGTGTCTATATTTACCCAATATAGTTTAGTCGATAAAGATGAAATTGAGATAAAAAGGTTTTGTTTGTTGTAAAGCACAGAAACAATCTAACCTGTCATTTATTTTTCCCCATCAGAAGCGATACAAAATGTTGCACAGCAAAATTCCTCCGCTTGTTAACTTTATTACTCAGACAGTGACGCTTACTAATTTTTGGATGGGGGTAGCTTGATGTTTAAGCACCCCCAAGGCTTTAAACAGGTGCGGATTATTTCGTGACATAAATATCTTTATATTTGTAGCCTAGGCTGACCAGAATGAGATCAGTCCTTGGAGAAAGAGATTCTTTGACTTGCTTAGAAATGGAGGGATATTTCTACTCTAGCTTTTCAGCTCTTTCTGTTTTAAAAACAGATCAGAAGCATGGCGGCATCAGCAAAACTGTGTTTACCATGGAGCTGTCTGTATGGTAATTTCTTTGACTTTTTCCATTTAATTAAGTTAATTATAGACTGTAGCGAGATAATTGTCCGTGCCATTTGTCTGTTAGACTCTCTTGCTTGTGATTGCTGTTGTTTTAGTTGGTTAAAACTAGGTTCCAAAGTCTTGAGTTGTTGTCTCAGCGGTCTGCAAAAATAAAATGTTGAGGGGGGAATATATAGCACAGCAAACCAGTGTTAGCTTTGATTGTTTAATCACCCGTTGGATTGCGAGCGGGGTTAGTCGGAGGGGGAGTTTGAACAAGCGTAGGATAATTATTCCTACTGTCAAAGCAGCCCAGGGGCTCTAACAGAGACGACCCGCTTGCCCCATGAGTGGCTAAGCACCAACGCCTGGTGAACAGAACGATGCTCTGTCTCTCACTGTCTCTCTGAAAATTGGCGTTGCTGGCTTCTGTGAGCTGAGCCTGCCTGATCTGGGCTGTTGTTATTAACCATTTACTCATCAATTGCCGCCTTCTTTTGTTGTGAAGACACACGTGGGCTGAGTAGCACAGCCGCAAGTGGAGAAATCAGAGACATTCCATTCTTCACGCCTCACAGATAGTTGGACTTTGCCTTGCGTTCCTAGCAGCCCCCCTTCGTTTAAACAGGGAAAAAAAAAACCCAGGAGCTGATGTTTCAGACGTGTATTCTGTGCTTCTTCTTTGGGCTGTGTGACCTGATTGTGCATTAGATGGTAGCAAATGAAAACATCTCAGTCAGTTATCGGGTATTTCCATTGATTTGTGTGTGCCCGCGCGCAGTTGTAATAAATACGAGGCGCTGGCGGTGTTGCTACAACGCTAAGGCAAATGGCTCTCCCTCATTTCGTTTAGGAAGGAAGAGGTGCATTTGCTAGCCACACACTTTTTGTAAAGCGCAGTAAATGAGAATGTAAATAATATTAGTGGGTGCTTAGAGTCTCCGTGGTAGACAGTGACTCAGAGCAAATTGGCAAAGGTTACCTCCATAGACAGCTAGGTAATAGATGCTCTCCTACTGTTGATCAGCTGTTCTGATACAGCTTTCAACCTAACATTTAGAATAACGATGGGAGGGAGGCAGGGATGTAAAAAGTTGCTTTTGGCCTGTGCTGCGTTGCTGCTGGTAAAGGCTAAAAGGCTCGGAGACGATTGGGAATCTTTGTTAGGAAAGTTTCTGGATTCTGGCAAATGTTGACAGAGGTTCTTCTTTGCAGTTTTCTGCGTTTCCCTCCCTGTAGGCAAACATCTTGCCTTTAGGACATAAACTTCCAGCAGTTCAGAGAGGGAGCCCAGCTCAGAACAAGCGATCACCGTTGACGTTCATTCAACCAATAATAGATTATTTCCCTTCCCCCCACCCCGTGAGAAATAGGAAAAGCAAACCATACATTCTTATTATACACGATAACCACCCAGTAGCGATGGGTCTGACACAAGCTCGAGTAGAAATGAGTATCAAACCCTGTAATGAATTTGCGAGGAACTGGATCCAATGAAGCAGATGAAAGATGCGTCTATGAACCCCTTCCATCTGTGGTGTTAGCCTTCAAACAGAGTGGGCCATATTCTGCACTGACATACATCCCAGGTACCTGCATTAACTTCAGTGGGGGTTGAGTAGGTAAATGGTTAGCTCAATGTTCGTGTCAGTATTTTTAAGTTAAAACTAAATTTGAAACCACTCTTAACTACTTGCTTTTCTCTCGGGGAAAAATTGTTCTTGTTTTTTGACCCTAGACGGTAATGTATTTTAGCTGATTAAATATGATTATTTCCTAATCCGTCAGTTAAACGAAGCCAAAATTAATTTTAAATTCCATTAAATAGAAAGGGAAAATGCTCCTTTCCTAGATAATTTCCCTCTCATCTTTCAAAAAAAAGTTTGTATATTTTTCACATAGAGAAATGGCGTATTTAAATAATTTAAAAGCCTTGTTGAACATATTTACATTTATTTACCCACACATGCCAGGTAAGAGTAAAACTAAACTGGAGGTTATATTTTTGTTCAGGATGCACTATATTTGTTAACATTATCTCAAGGCTTTACTGAATACTCACGAAGTTCAGAAAAATGTTTCAAAGGAAGTTTGAGAATATTTTTTTCCATATGGGAACTTCAACGTCATAATTTTCGCGTGTTATTAGTAACCCCTTGTGGTTTACATCTTATTCAAACCCTTTTTTGTTCCAACAACAATCTCTCTTTTCCTTTGTTCTCTCTTCCCTTCCTCCCCCCCCCCCCACTGCTAAAGCTGAATTAAGCGAACATTCTGTTTATGGAAAGCCACCTCAAGACTTCAATTATTTCGTGTGTTTCAAGTTACACGTTCTAACCTGGGCTCATATTTTGTGGCTAATATTTTTAATGTAACCAATTACTTAGCATTAGGATATAGGAAACAGTGTATTGTTCCGGATAACACCTGGACGCTAGTTATGCATTGAATAAGACAGCATATGTGTCATATGTAGGTGTGAGTGAGAGTGTGTTTACATGACTGTTAGAAATACTTGCTCCCATGGCAGTGTATTGAGTCACAGCGTGCCCTCCAGGTTTATCCAGATTTCATTGATTTTTTTTTTTTTTTTTAGAAGGAGGAACTTCTCATTTAAAATTTCCCCATTGTTTTAGTTGGTTCATTTTTGTTCTCTTTAAGGTTTATTTGTTACTGTTCAGTCCAATGCCGGGTTCTTAACTTCTTATTTTTAAGCCGAGTTCATTAATAAAATAAGTGGGTCAAATAAATTTTGCGATTCTTGGTAGGTGCTTGAAGCATATGTTTGTGTGTGTGTGAGTGACAGAGATGGCACTAGGATATGGCTATATCAGGGCGGGCGCGAGAAACCAGCTAACCAAGAGCTTTGTATACATGAAAAAGCCTAATGTGACCGCTCACCTTTTTCCTGGGTGGAGTAACAGATGTAGTGGAATAGGACCATTTTCTGTGCTGTCCCAGAATCTTCCTCGATCATTTTATCTGTCGCTATTCCAAATAGCCTCTGCCTCTGGCCGCTCACACCAGCTGTCTGTGTGTTTGCAGAGGCTCGAGCTCAGGAGTGTTTTAATGTGCTGGCAAATTCGCACACAGGTAGCGCGGTGATGGGATGAATTTTGTCCCTCCAGCTTCAATTCTGATCAGGCTCATAAAGCCATTCTCTTCTTTCCAAAGTCATAAACAAACGTCGCGTTAGGTCGCGATTGATGGTGTCTCCTGCAGTAAAAGCCGGCCAGGCCAGGAAGGAATAAAATTCAATCAGAGCTGCGGCATCATTTTTCAGGGGGATGGAAAGACAGAAAGGGAGACGAAGGTCAAGGGAGAGGATGTCACCATTTCACAACACACCGGAAGAGGGAAGAGTTAATGAGCTATTGTTTTTATCAAGTGGAGTCTAATTTAATCAAACAATTGCTAGATGAGTGGGGGAGGGGTGGAAGATTAGGCCTGCCAGTTCTAAAATCCCAGCTCTTTGGGTATTAACACCTCTGAGCCCACTCTTACCCGTCTTTACTCCGGTGGGTCCTTTATTCAGTGGGAGCTGAAAGGGTGAGGAACGTGTGGTAGGAGCTTGCAACTCTCTAGTATAAAAGTCTGCCTGTGTTAAAAGTGTATTAATCGCATGTTCCTGGGGAAAATAAGTCTTAATGAGCTAAAGTGTGATGATTTGTGGGGTTAGAAGACTGGATGGGGCTTGTCAGGAATCGTGAAGAACAGTTCAGTGATTGATATAAAGGAGAAAAATCATGTTATAATTTGTTTTTAAATGGCCCACTGGACAAAACAAAACCCTACAGAAATCATGTGAATTGTAAGATTTCTTGGCTTGCTGGTGGAGACACTGCTCCGTTTTTGTTTTCTTTAAAACAGAAGAAAACCTCCACTCCCTTTCACCCTTGTGTTCCTTTAACTATTAACATAATTTTGTATGAGCTGTCCTGGTTTTAGCATGGGTGAGTTGTGGTAGGTTCCGATTTTATATTTGCTCGATCCATTTGACAGAGGCCGTTTGAGCTGCTGGGCCCAGTTTTCCTTCAGTGTCATGCCGGTGTAAACGGAAAGCAGAATTCAGCGCAACCGATTAGAAATAATGGGATGAGGGGGGCTAGTTGAGGGAGACTTTTAAGGGGATATACTGCACAGCCTGTAGTGCAGGCGCCACCGAGTTCAGCACACTTCAGTCTAGGAAAAATCAGTAGAGGACTAACAAACGAGCTGACGGCCCACTTATGGGTTGGTTGGGGTCTTTTTGTTTGTTTGTTTTGTTTTAAAGAAAGATTGAAACGACAAACGTTAGCAAAGCGATTAGGAGTGTAAAATTGAAGAAAATGGACCATATCCGCCTCACTGAAACAAAAAGCTGTGCGCGAAGCATTCTTTCTTTTGTTACATTTATTTCCAGACAGTCTATTAGTTGCTAGGAGGAGACCTTCTGTTCTGTATTATATACATTATATATAATGTGTTTACTTGACTTTTTTTCCTCTAACTGACTTTAAATTTGCTGGCATATTGAGCATATTATGGGAGACTGAGGGCAACTGGAATTCTAAACGCCTGTATAGCGTGCTCGGGTGAGTGCTTACGCACCGATGCCTATGTACATACGTCCAGGCTCTGGGTATGTGTCTCCCGCAGCTTCATCCCAGCGTGGTGGGAGTGAGACACTGCCATTCCAGCCCAGGGAGTCTAGTTCCAGTGCCTGCTTTATTAGCTGTAACAATGACTACAACAATTAGTCTGTTCCTGCCAGAAAGGCGAGATCTCCCGCTCACTTTCCTCTGGACTGAAAGCGGGTTAACGATGTCCAACACACTTATTGCTGCTGCGACAAGACCCGCGTTTCCCTGTTCCGTGGGCGGCCCGCACGCCGGTTTAAAGCTTCCTAGAGCTGCAGCTAGTCTGCAATGCTGCTGAGAAAAAAACAGCCCAGGCAGGGTCCGGGCACACGCTCAATGCGTAGCCTTGTCTCTGAACTCCTGCTCATAGCTGCGGGGATCTCCTTGTGCAGCGGCCCTCTCTGGATTTTCCCATATCCTGACTAGTGTTTTTCCCGGAGAGTAGTGGGGAGAGCAGGAAGAAAATGGTGCGTGTTTACTCTCTGTCGTCTTCCCAAATCAGACACGTAGGGCTCTCTATTTTGCAACTTGTCTTCTTTAGTTTTGTGCAAAAGAACAAATGCATGTCTCAGCCACTTCTGCCTGCAAAGGCCACAGCTTGTAGGTCGCCGGCTGGATGGGAATTGGGTGGTCGGCAATTTTTTTGCCCCCTAAATAAACACAGCTTGAATCGACTTGGGTGGGCAGAAGAGAACAATTTGTGAGCCAGGGAGCGAGCTCTGGGCAGGCAGTTGGCCCCAGACTTACCTGCTGGAGACTTTCACCTGACCTTTAGCTGTCAAGGGGCTGCTCAATATATTACCCCGAGTTCAGCTCAACTTTCTTTAGACTGATTTCAGCAACAATTTAAAAAAAAAAAAAAGACAGAATCCCTTCCCCCTTTATCTCTGGGGAAAGAAAGCAGGAAAACCAACACATTTAGAGCCATTAACTCTGAAAATAGCTGCATTTCCTGGAGTATAAAAGAAATTCAAATTATTGCACTCATGATTGTGTCCAGGATATTATTACACGTATTATATATGAATATACAGGGCATATCACTAAAAATGCATGTCTTTAAAAACACAAGCATTGGATTTAAAACAAATACCAAAGCAATCCCTCCACCTCCCCAAGCTTCTCGGAATTGATTTAGTTGCCAGAACATCTCTAAGACAGAGTGTATTTTTTTAAAAATAAATATTTAAAATAAGGAAAGAATGTTTTTTTCATAGCACGATAATGTAAAAATACTGATATCGTCCAAAGCAGAAGATAATTGTTTAAATAATGGTGATGCCTGCAAGATTGCCTAGTACTGAGTTTAGATTTTGATGTAAGTTCTGCTAGAGCTTTTCCTAAGTAGATGAAACAGGGCTGCAGCTGCAGGACAGTGGAGGGACATTCCCCCCTCCCCCTTCTGCTGAATAGTGTTGTTAGTTTATGACATGGAAACATTAGTAACACAGGATTGTAGTGCAGGATAACAGCCACTGGGATAGAAAAAAGCAAGTGCCCTATTATTTTTTAGTAAAGCACTGACCACAGTTTTCCTGCAACATATAATTATTAAAATACTCGCCACCAACAATTCTAAAACATTGCCCCTATAATGGAAATTATATTTTTTTTCAAATTTCAAAAATATACAACTTTCTCCCAAGGGCCCCCTACCTCCCAAGAAACCAGCGGAGGGAAGTGACACTATTTAATTATAAAGCTTGCAAGTAGATATGGCTCTTTAGGCTGCCTCTCCCTCCCCTCTAGCTTTCTTTCCTTCTCTTTACCCCCCCCCCCCCCAAATAATTGGGAGGTAGCTGTTGATATTTTTCTTAGAGGACAAAACGTTGGAGTGTTGCCTGCTGTAATGATCTTTTCTGGGTTTGTTGTGTCTGGAGACAATGCTCCGCCAATGAAATGTCAGAGGTGAAGGGGGGGTCACATGGAGGCAGTAAGCTCAGCCCTTCACCTAGCGGGCCAGTAGTTGTGATGCTGCCGAAGGGCTGTAGTAAACGTGCCGAGGACCAGGGACTGTTAGAGATCTTTCCTTCACTGCGTTAAGCCTATGGCACCCAGAGGTGGGTGGTGGGAAATCGCCAGTTTTCTAGGCCCCGCAGACGCAGTGACAAGCCAAAAGGATGAGCCAGAACCTGCTCCTGTCTCCACCAGAAAAGCGTCTTCTTTATTTTCACGGGAACACGAGGGGACTCTAAGGTTGAGTGGTTTTTTGTGTTTTTTTTTTTTTTTTTTTTTTTAAACCTCACACTTCAAAAAATCGATCCGTCTCACCCTTCAGTCATGGCTGCCTTCAGCATCGTTTCTAATCACCTATTAGTTTCGCGGGGGGGTTGGGCGGCAGTTGTGTGTGTGCCCACCAGAGTATCACATATCCTTTAGCTGATAGGGTAAATCCTCTTTGAGGGTTGCAATGCAGGGAAGTTATTTATTTTTTTTTTAAAGGAAAGCTCAGCAGAACTCCATACCCCTCGGCTTTGGCTCCTCTAACCTTATAACACTAACTTTTTTTTTTTCTGAACAACAGTACCAAGAAAAGGAATTTTGAGAGACGTTTGTGTGTCATGATCGCTGCTGGGCCCAGATTCTGATCTGATCACTCAGCCGGCAATCAGAGATCAGAACTAGGCCCTGTCCTATCCTTTTCCAGAGATGAAAGGGGCTTGTGAGCTTGTGCTGAGCTCTCATGCTTTATCAGGTGCAAATGTTTACATGTCGCCAAAAAAGGTCCAGCTGGGCAGCTATATTTTAATTTTCATCTCACAGTTAGGTCTCATTAGCTACTGTCTGTACCTTGGCTGTGTGCAGTGGTAGGAATCGCCCAGAGAGTAACGCGCTCTGAAAGATTTTTTTTTTTATATAGTGATAAGGAGAAACTTGGAAAGAGCGCTAGGAGAGGGGAGGCGCTCAGTGAGTAGAGAGGAACAGCAACAACTGTGAAAATGCACTTTAGTCCTTCTGCACAGCGCAACACACAGAGCCTGTAGTGAGGCTCACTAATTAAGACACACACATTTTCATGCGTTCAGCTAGGGGGTTGAGTTATTGCTGCAAGACTTCCACCCTCATCCGCAGTCTTGCGCTGACAAGTTGTAAAGAGAGGAGCAGAGAATGGCCTAGAGATACATTAACTGGTAATAAGTCTTGTTTTTATTCACTAGACTTTAACAAGTACAACCGTAGACAACTGAACAAAGCGGCAGAGCCTTGTTACAGCTAATGCTTTCATTACACTCTGATTTTCTTGCATTTCTGATTCCCACCCCCAACCTACTCTTAATGCGGGAGGGATGCCAGGGAGAGAGAGAGAGACTTTTCTGACCCAGCCCGAAGAAAGTGTCACAAAGTATGTCACTTTTTTTAAAATTGCAGCCCCCATATTTTTATAATGATGCGCCCAAGTCAATTGGAAAACCTAGGAAGCCTTGAGTTCCTATATTTTGGTGTAGTGTAGCAATATAGTAATTTTATGTCCACCAACATACTGTGACAAAGTTATAGTGAAGCGAAGAGCAGATGCCCTAAGCTTTTGACTGCGCCTTGCCTCTGTATCTCGGAATTAGGCAACTGAACGCAATTTGTCCTTCCAGCGGTGAGATTTCGACCGACTTGCGGATCTTTTTCGAAACAGAGCGGCTGGTCCTATTTTAAGATCAGGTCTTGCGTTCCTTATACAGGCAAACTCCCGTAGGCTCCGCAGGGCATGGCTTCTAGTGGGGAATACAGAATCGGGCCTGCACTGCAGCAGGAGCTCCCTTGTCACTGCTCATCGGTTTGCAAAGGACAGAGGCTGGGATGAAGGTTTGGAGTAGTTTCCTTTTCTAAACTCGGTTTGCTTTTTATTTCTACTACTCGTGACCACCCAATAATTGAAGCAAATGGAAGTCTTGGCTGAGCACAGACTGCACGGGCAGGTTCAAAAGTGTAATGAAATAACATCTGCAGTTACCGTTGCCCTTTTTAATTAACGAAGATTTTTTTATTTTTTACAATTTATATCTACAACGCCAATGGGACAAAATCATGCAGCTATGTATACACACATTCTTACAGGGTAAAGTGTGTTTATATATTTGTGTACATCAAATGCACTACATGTCAAACCCGTGTACAAAACTTCATTGGCTAATTGGCACCTGGATAATATCTAGCTATCTTAAATAGCTCTACAAAATGAGTGATTCTGTAATACAGTCAAGTGAGCAGTTGATTAGCAGGAGGACGATGTAGTAAATTACAATCACAGGTAATGCCGTCTCAAATTAACAACAGTTTGAACCCTTACAAAATTTGGAAGCCTGAGGCTACTTCTGAAATACAGACGTGGTTCTTCCTAAAAATAAAAAGTAAATGATGGCAGCACTTCGGTTTCTCGTGTTCCTCAATTTTACAATGATTACACTGCACAACAAGGGCATCCATCGAAGGAACAGCGTCCCAAAACTATACAGGCTAAAAACTGGTTATAAAGATTTTACTGTTGAATGTGCCACTGTTCATGTTGCTGAAGAAAGAATAAGATTGGAGGGGGGGAGGTAGAAGGCGGAAACAAACCGTCGCAGCTTGTGTAAAATAGTCCAGTTCGTTTTTATAGGTATGTTAACCAATCTTCAAACGCAGCGTTTATATTTATATGTATGTCAAAACATACCAGAATTACAGATTCCCCGCCCCCGTAAATTGTCCTTTTGTGATACAAAAGCACCTTGTTTCAACGAACGCTCCTTCTTTTCGTGCCTTTAATTATACGTGCCACCAACGAGCTGCAAAACGTTTAGTGATGTTGGGCAGAGCTCTTTAAAAGGGAAAAGTCGGCGGTGTAGTTGGTCAGAAAAAAGATCGATCCTGGACGCCCTTCTCAGGCAAAACTCTCAGCTATCTCCATTCCGGACCGACCCCTTAGCTAGCAAGAGCCGTTGGAAATGAAGAGTTTTACATGTAATGGGTGCCCTAGCCATGAAATACTCATGTCGTTTTCACCGGCGCAAGGCAATCTCTGTGCACATTCTGAAATGACACGTGTGAAAGTTACAGCTTCTCTAATGAGTAGAAAATCTCTTGGGATGCTCGCCTGTTAGTTGGAATTACAGTGCAAAACCAGGGGCTCTCGCCTAATATGTACTTCATCTTACTGGTGTTTGTGTGTTTTGTCTGTAATTGTGTTATGTTCAGGGAGACTCATGAAAATAAGTATAGGTACCCACAGCTCCATTCGTGTGCTAATTACACACGATAAAAGTTAACCAGCCTGACATACACTAACAATTATTTTTAAACAATGCTTAGCCATTGGTGCACAGGCCGTGCATAGTTTGTACTTACAGAGACTTGGAGTTTTCCATTTTAAAAATCCCAGCTAGGAACAGTCATACCTGTTTAACAGCATTCGTCCCCTTCCAAGGAAAATTTATGAAAAATAATGGGAGAAAAAGCATCCTGAGGGATAACTCGGGGGAGGGTTTGAGGCTCTGAAGGCAGTGAAATAGAGAGACACACACACACGATCACCAATATTTAGAAACACACAGAGAAAGGGACAAAAATACTTGCCGGACACCTCTTTTCTTTAACAGATGCTATTCCATCTTACGTGCTACTGTATTTAAAAAAAAGCCATGTCAGACTCTACGTGTATTAAATATCCGCTCTCTATTTCTGCCTGTCCCAGAAAAGCCTGGAGCAGACATTTCTACCACTCTGGGATTGTTTTAAATAGCCCAACGATGTTGGCTGTTTCAGAATGAAACTGGGGTACTTTGCAAATACAACAGTGTCCTGGTCTTTTAAAGAGACCCTCTCGCTTGCAGAGTCTGGAGATGAAGTGCGCGCTATGCACCTGTATGGAGTAATGCAAGCCGACGGGATATGTGTGTGTATATATATACATATCTATTGTGCTTAAGACTCCGTCCTGCAGGGTCAGTCTTAAAGGAAGCATCTGTTTCCAATTAGCTGTCCCCGAGCTCCTGCTTGAGACGCACACTGTTCCCGGGCGAGGAGGTGCCCTTTGAGCACCCGCTCCGTTCAAAACAGCCCGGCCCCAAGTTTGCTCTGTATCACACTGAAACCACCTTCTCATGCAGCACACGCTTTTTCCATTACACCTCTGGCAACTGCCTGCCTTTCACACAGGCACACAAAGAGCCTTCTCTCTCCTGCAGCCCAGTTACTTACTAACTGTGAAAAGCTCGATCAAGCCACCACACATCCCCATACATCATGAAATGGCTCTTGAATACATTCAGGAGCGTTTCTGGGGCTAATACACACACGATCGTGTTCAAATGTTGGTGCTGAAATCACCTTGTGCCCCCACCTTTTCTTTTATAGGCTGAGACCCTCCCCCCTTCTTCTAATCCTTATAGGACAGTATTGAGTTTATACAGATTTTTAAAAACACACACACGACAGCGAGCGAGAGAGAACATCAGCGTTACAATTATTTTGCCTGAGTGTTCTGTATTTGTCTAAAGCACAAATTTTTATGTTTCTAAATTATGCTGCCTAAGACAGAAGCCCAGCTAATTTCCCAGGCATAAAGTTAAGAGAAGAGTTAATTGCTGGGTGGTAGATCTTCAACCAAAGGGAAATGTATGGGCTCCACGACCTCTGGATAACCTGGGTACCTTGGCACGAAATCTTTCAACAATATTTACTTACCTTGAAGTTGCTATTTTATTTATTTATTTTTTTATTTCTTAAGGCATCTTTCGAGATGGTTGGAGCTCCTGGGTGAGCTCTAATTATAGTCAGCAGAAATGTGAATGGCTCAGTTCTGCAGGAATTGGATCTTAAAGGTGCTGGATAGAGAAGCTTATTGTATTTCTTCTGTCTCTCACGCCCAGACAAACTGGCGTTTTCAAAAAACGCTTTACAATCCCCTCTGACTAGTTTGAAAATATTTGAGCAATTAGGCATTAATTCGTCATGGACCAAAGTCAATTTCACTAAGTTATATCAGTTACCCAAACTTTAAAGCGTTCAAGCGGTGGAAATGGTACATTGAGGTGGAGGTAAGCAGCAGGAAATAAAAACAAGGAGTGGACAGAAAAGGAAGACTAGAGGAAAAGAACCGAGTTATGTTAGTGGCAAAGGTTTTTTTTTTTTGTTTTGATTTTCTTTCATTTTTAGCTGGAGAAAGCAATAATATGCACTTCAGGTCTTCTGTAGAAAGATGATTTTTAATATCAAAAGAAAATTAACTGGAAAGCTCACTGGTCAAATCCCAGCCAATATTTTTCAGGTACATGATGAGGGGAAACAATCGTGGAGATAAACCTCAAATTTAAGAAAGTTAAACAGGAGCAGTAGCAATGGTGTTTGAGATCTTCTCTTACTTGCAAATTAAAGATCTGGAAATTAAATGGATCTTTTACACAAGAACAAACAATAAAATTAATTAAAGCCCCCCCCCCCCGATTTTACACCGATCATGATTCTCCTCCAATCAATTATGTCCAGCTAAGATGCAGAGGACAACCTCTACCAACCCTCAGGCTGATTTTTCTAGGGGAGAGGAAAAGCCCATTTGGAGGCAAAGAACAGGCTCAGGCATTGGGGTTATTCTTCATGAGTGCCACATCAGCTTCCACCATCTCTTTCACCAACTCCTGCAAGAAGGAACAGCATGTGGTGGTTATTCTGGTCTTCTGGAAGACTGAAAAGCCTGTGTTTTTTTTTTTTTTTTTTTAAGTTTAATTGCCAGTCCGTTGTGTGAAACTCAAGGCACTAAAACCAAAACAAACCCCACCCCTTCGACTCCTCATTTTCTGTATCATTTCAATTATTATTTTACTTTTAGAGAAAAGTTAATTTTGATCTTAAGGGCAGCAAACAGAAGTCCAGGAAAGCAAATCCCGGGGGGCTGTCAAATCCAGAGACAATTGAGCAGTAATTTAAAAAATACCACAATTTATGAGAAATACCCTTCTGAAGGATCCGCTATGAAAATAGCAGTGACATGAAATTTAAATGCCTTATTAATAGAAACCTTGGTTTGTTTTATTAGTGTATTTCCATGCTTTAAATTGAGTGCTGTGCTTCTTTTCTACAGTTTTATTCCGCCGGGGCTTGGCTTTTAAGGCTGAGACTCTAATTAAAGCTAACCATTTTCCAAAATGTCCAGCACCACAATATTCAGTCCAAAGAATATTAAAGCATTCAATCCTTCAATAGGAGCAGCTGGCTTCTTAAATAGCCTTCATGTAATCATTATTGAAACAGCAATTTCTCTTTTTGCTCACCAGTTAAGAGCTCCCCTCTTTCCACAAAGCTACACAAACATGGCAGGAATAACACAGTCCAGTAAGAGAACTTACATCAAAAGTGACTCTGGGTTTCCAGTTCAGTTTTTGTTCTGCTTTGGTACGATCTCCTTGAAGAAAATCCTGGGAAAAGGAAAAGGAAAATCATTGCACGACCTCTTTGTGTGTTCCTTGTTGCAGTGTGTAACGTTTGCCACTGCAGTGCTTGCTTCTTATCTAAAGCATCTTGAGGCCCCCAGCAGCTTGTCTTTAAAAGACTGAAGCTAGACCAAAACCCTTCAGGCTAACGAAACCACTGGCCTGGCTCCCTTAACAGGTTGCAGTTGAGGTGGAAAGGTAAGGCAAGGGCCACACAAAACTGCTGACAGCTATTGTCTAGCACCACTTATGTAAGAGGCTCCTCTGTTCACACGCATGTCCCTGTAAGTCCTTGGCTAGATCAGCATCGTTACAAGACACACTTAGACACGCTGAGAAAAATCATTTATTTTTGATTGTGCAATTTCAGTTGAAGCTCAGATGCCTATAAATCACCAGGATGCACATTTAAAAAAGCCTAGCACAGGCTATTTAAAACGTAAGGAGTAATTCTTCTTTACATCAAACCTTATTGACTCTTTAATGGTGAACCCTTTACATTAAGTTGTCATATGTCCCGATCACGCTACTAACAGAGCTGTTTCAAATTATTGCATTTTTTCCCTTTTGGTTAAACAGAAGTAAATCACAAAGCAAACATGACAACTGAAATGTTCTCTCTAAAATAAAAAACATGTGATCATGGAAAGACAGTGCTGGATAACTGTTAGAAGCCCTGTTACTGCATTGTTAATAGAGCAGTGATGGCACGTCCAGCAGATAACATGGAGAGTGAAAGCTTTTGGCCCACTATTTTTTACAAGAAGTAACTTGAACATGCATGTGGAAATAAAAGTAACTGGATATATAACAACTAGATACAGAGAAACTACCCTGAAATAGTATTACAGGAACCCAGACACTGTTAGTCAACCACATCTTTATGATTCAAGCCTATTTAAAGCACCACAAACACACACATGCTGCATCTCTAATGAAACAAATATTTGATTATTTATTGTTTCTAAATTAAACATTAGTTATACACATATCCCCCTTTGCTTGAATTTATATACACAACTCACCTAAAACACAGTTAAAAGCTTTCTGTATGTGAAAGGATAGCTGTATAATTTCACAGCAAATTGTCTTTCCCCTTGGGGGAGAGGGAATGTTTGGGATAAATTCTGCCTTCATATTTGAATTCAGTGATGTAAGGCAGCAGTTTTGGTGTCTCTAAAATTGGAAAAATGTGGGGTTTTTCCCCCCTCCTTCCTCCATCCTTTCTGACCAGTGATGGAGCTAATGAGCATTTTGTGGCATCAACTCTCCAAAAGAAGTACTGCTGCACACACAATGTTCCAGATACCATCTTCCTGCATGCCTGTGATCGTGTTAACTTCCAAAAATTGCCTCACCCTGTGCCAAATGTAGGAAATGCTTCTTCAAAAGTGTGCTACATAAAACTAGAGTTCGCTTCCAGGAGCAGAGGAAAATCACCTCAGGTACTGTACTGCAGATGGGGATGTGGAACAAACAGGTCTGCTGAGAATGTTCCAGGCAGCATTTTTAATAATTCAGTCTGTATGCTAAAAATAATGTTGGCTTCCTCCAGAAAAGACTAAATAGCCAGATCAAAACAAAATACAATGACAAGCAAAATCATTTTGTTTTCCTAAGTTCTCCTAAACATTTCCTATTGCAATTCTATCAGGGCATTTGGAAATTGCAGTAGACATTTGGGGCCAAATTCAGTAAAACCCTTCCCAATTTGAGTAATCAGATTATTTCTCTGAGTCAGGAATACCCAGGTGAGCATAGCATTGCAAAATCTGGCCCTGAAATAGGAAAGACTCTCATTGACTTGAATCAGGTTCTAAATCCAACTGGAAGTATTTAATGCATGCCCTCTCTCTCATTTTAGTTTAACATGTATTATATACATCCAGAAGTAAGAAAAATCCTCTTAAAATACACATTTCTGTACAAAACCAGTTCCCTTTCAATCAATACCAATGCAGGCTGTTTTAAACATTTAAACCATTACCTAGTAACTTAGTATTTTTAATATAATCTAATTTTAAAAGTCTTAATGAAAAGGTATGTAATAAAACCAGAGTTTCATTTTTATAAACATTGTATAAAGTAATAATTTTACACCCACAATCTTTATTTCAAAAACAGATTCTTTCAAAACCCTGCCAAATCTAGGGTATTTTTTTTTTAATTCATTGTGGAAAAAGGTCAAGAGATATGGAATGTCATTGTCTCATTGCACAGCAAATAAGTTTACAGGAAAACTCTATATATGCTGCTTTAAAAGGTTTGGGAACAGTCTTTAAACTTTCTAACAAAAATGTTCTCCTTTACAACCATTCATCCCCAAAATGTGTTTTTCAATTCAAACCCTCCATTCAAAAACATAAGTGCTCAATTGCTGATAAGCAAAAAATAAGATTTGTTTTTCAGATCAATAAAAGTTCTAAAGTTGCAGTGATTACATCTGTATGGTGTATATAAGATAACACAGAAGCTAGTATATGAAATCAACTTAAGAATGTAAGATAAAAAACAAAAGAGAAACCTTTAAAAGTTCACATACTTTAACAATAAAATAGTAAAAGTATTACCGTGCTTAGTTTGTAAAAAGATTTACTATATATGATAATACAATTTTTCCCCATCTGATACAGGTTAAACCATTTTAAATCACTTTCCTAAAGAAGTTTATATACTTTCTTGAAACCCTATTTTACAATAAGATTTAGTTACAAATAGCACTACATAAGCAGAATTTCTTCCTATGGATGTTTTAAGGTGTTCAGCTATAAAAGTTAGTAGATAGAAGAGAACATGCATATGAAAAACAATATTATAGTTTAAACCAATCATCATAACGTTACAACCACATTCAAGGATTGAATGTATTGTTACTGAAAGCATGAAACACAGAATGGAAATGTTCTTCACGATGACTGGAAAAAGCTATTACTGATTAAAGGATTGTATTGCAGTCATGTTTCCTGTATTTTTCTACAAGTAGCTCATAATATGAAAACAATAAAGTAATTACAATTTAATAAGAATATTTGAAAAAACTCTTGGAACTGAATCACTGCTTGTTTATGTAATTAAAGTCTTTCATTGAAACTAGAGCTGCACCTATTTAACTTTTAAATTTAGTCTTATAAAGCCTTACTTTATCACTCCAGGGGCTTACAGCTTTTCAGTCCCAGGGCCTTTCTTTCTGGAGGCACAACCAGACCAAAAAAGTTTAAGACGGAAGAGGATGAGTTGAGTCCCACAAGGAAAAATGGATCTTTGTGGTTCTTGAAAGACAGCTGCTGCTGAATACCAACCAGCCAATATTCCTGTTTCTTATAGCATAGTAAGTAAAGTATAGTCATGTAGTAATATTTCTGCAGGATTTCTTGTATCGTGTTTTAGGCACACAATGTATAAAAAGAAAGTTCCTTGACTTCATGTAGAATTCAAGGGAATAGACAGGCAACTAAGAGGTTTTGTTTTGTTTTTACCACAGCTCAAAATGGTAATTGTTTTGTGTTATTTTACAGTACTTGGACTTTGCAAATAAAACAACAGTGAAGTGTTTACATATCCATTTTAGGAGGAAGTGCCATCACACACTTATTTTCCATGAAAAAGAAAATGAAGCATATAAATGGCAAGTTTTACATGTGAGTTACAACTTGTTCCTGAATATGGAAAGCTGAGCATTCAATGAAGTAGCTAAAGGGGTAAAAAGGCAACAGCCAAATTGTCTGTTGCCATTTAACACTATTGTAACAATCTCTGACAGATTTAACTTCACTTAGCTGTGATAGGATCTTCTCTCTAGGCCAGGGAAAAGAATGAATCTGATATGATCTTTTCTGTTTGTCTAGCCCTCTCCCCCTCTGTTTATAATTATAGCTTAAAGCTTAAATGTGCAAAAAGCAACCAAAAAACCTCTCACCCCCCCAAAACCACCTCTACATTTTATTAAATCTGATTTTATGGAGATTCGGTTTTATAGTTCAATCCAAGCTCAAACAAACAAACAAAAAGGTGCACACATGAGTACAGAGAAACTTGCTGTGTAGTGTGGGCTGGCATTTTTTAAAAAGAGTTCTAAAACCCAGATAAAAAAAATGTAAAATATTTCTGTGTAAATATCACATTTCCTGAGCTCTGGTTCTGAGTGTCATCACTACTTTTATTTTGACTCATTAGGTGAATGATCTGGTTTCACTGTGCAATTTATTACTCTCTAATTCAATTAAATTTAACTGAAATTTGAAAAGACTGAAGACAACATGAGGGGCGGGAAAGCCTACAGATTGCTTAAAAGTACTGTAAGTTTTCTCCTAACACTACAGTTGATCTAATCACATTTAGATTAATTCATTTAACTCAACATTTAGGGTCAGATTCTGCCCCCAGTTACACCAGTGCAAATCCAGAACAAAACTAACAAGGTTATGGGTGCTATAAAACACCTACGGTGAAATACTGACCCCACGGAAGTCAATGGCAAAACTCCCATTGACTTCAACAAGGATGAAATTCTATCCCTAAAATAGACAAGAGTTGACCTGAATTGTAACAGTTCTGCAGTTGGAAAGTTGTGGTGGTCACATTCACAAGATGATGCATAAAGTTTTTCTGGAAGGTGACTTCTTATGTCACAGATATCTTATAAACTGATAAAGGGGTTACGCGAAGCTCTGAAAAGTCACTAAACTAAGTGCCTGTTCCTGCAATTTTTTGCCTGAGAAAGGTTGTCAGAATTGGACTTCTAGGTCACAATGTTTTCAAGAATGTAGTAATTTGAATGCCCATTTTTCTCCTCTAACCGATGTATTTCCTTCTTGAGACAGCCCTCTCATCTTTGACTCATGCTATGAAAAAAACAACATTTAAGTAGTCTGTAATATTGTATAATTTTTCCATTTCTTTAATTTTTGGGGCACATACTGAGACCATCTGATCTTCCTCATATGTATTTTATTACGCAGAATATGCTTCTCTCTTCAGGTACTTTTTGGAGCAGTTTTCATATGTAGTTTTAATAAGAGATCATGTAACGCAGCTCATTGACAGGTCAGCCCAATAGCATGTTTGGGTGTCTGCTACACTTCACTGTTAAAACATAGCAGACTTTGTTAAATCATTTCCTGAAATCAGTTAGATTGATCAATTAGACAACCCATGATACTCAAGATGTATCGCTAACTGCAGCAACTGCGTAATTCAATTGCTGTCGCCCTTATCTTCTATTCCCCTAACACTTCCATTACTTGTCACCAGGCTGTTATACTGTCCTGTGTGCCTTAACTACGGCCCTGTTCCTGCAAAGACTTAGGTGCGTGAATGGTCCCATTGACTTAAATGGAAATATTCACTGTGTAAAGTTAATCACGTGTGTAAATCTGCAGGATTGGAGCCAAAGAGCCTCAAAACACACGTTACTGAGCTCAAACGAAGAAGTGCATGGAGCTAGTCATAATAGTCTGGTGGTAGGTGCTTGCAGGATTGAGCCCTTATACTCTGAGATTTTCAAGGCAGGGGACGTTGTCTTAATTTGTCTGTAAAGTGCCATACAAACTATAAATATATAATAAAAGCTTGACTCCTGTAAGCCCTGTAAAGAAGAAGGGACTGTTAAGATGAAGTGTGTCAATAAGGAAAGCCCCAAATCTGCACACAAACAGAGAAAACATATTAAGGCATTTAAGAAGGGCAGTTATGGAGTGGCATTCTGTTTTCATATTCCACACTGTTCTTAGAAAAGCAAAGTTGTGGAACAGTTAACATATGAAGGGAATAAAAGAATGCCAGTGAATTTAGTTCCCATCTAAATTTGTTTTAAGGTGGCACGAGCAGGCTAATTTTCACTCCCATGTCAGTGATTTCTCTCCCCCGAAATATAGTACTTTTCACAAGGAGCCCCAGAGAAAGACAAGGGCAAATGCCTATATGGTGGAAACCCTCAAAATGAACTTGGATATTGTGAAACTCCACTGGCAATATAAATCCTGACCTTTTTCCTAAGTGTATTTTAATATGCAAAAATTGTTTGCTTAAGAAACTTCACATATAATCCAAACATTTCTGTGGAATAGAATGACTTCAGCATGGGGCTGATTTTGAGAGGTGCTGAGCACTTGCACTTGTGATTGACTTCAGTGGGCTACGGGTGCTCAGTACCTTCAGGATAAGGCCCAATCAAAGGGTTCCATTGTATGTGCTAATATCAACGAAACATAAATCAAATGAGATCAGCCTTTCCTCTACCACAAACCAGACACATTACAGCAGTGTCTTTAATTGATCTGTTTGATAATTTTCAATTTGATCAGTCTCCAAAGAGGCAGGCATGAGAACTCATAGCAGTAATAAACAGAAGGGTGATAATTAGTCATGAATGTTCTCTCTCCTCTCTTTCCCTCCTCCCCTGCCCCCACTTTCCCACTTTATTGCTGCGTATCAGCACAAATTGCAGCTGAAGCCAGACCTCTCTTTTAATGACAGGGGGTGATAAGAGACACGAAAAAAACAGCAAACTGTCTGGTCTGCTCAGGAAGTTGGGAATCAGTGGCATTGTCCATCAGGGAGGCCAACAGAATGCCGTCAGTGCTAAAACAATGCTTCAGCTCAACTTCAGGGAAATTGAGTCAGTCAGCACTGGCTCTGACAAGCACACTGACATCGAAGATAAAAAGGCAAATGGAGCAAAACAGAGGGAGCTGGCCCTCTGCATGGTATGATTCTCGTCGCCAGAGCGTTATCACTTTGATGGAGGCAGTGCACAAGTTAATCAACACGAGAGCATAATGCATGTGTACCTCTTAGGAGAGCATATGCAGACATTAGGTTACTACAGTTATTATCTTTGTGCAAAAGTCAACTGAGTTACATGCCTAATATGGTCAAGTTTTAGTCAGTCTTTTAATTTGCCAGATGAAGCCTGAGAAAATGTCTTGGCAATAATTAGTCTTTGGTCCAGATAAAATTCCTCCTGAGTTTGGGCTTGATGAGAGGAACACTAACTTTAAAGGGCTTTGGATCAGGCCTTCAGTTGCTCAACACAAGTGTTCTTTACTGGAGATTTTTACAGGCCAGCTACTGTTACAGTGTAACCAGTTTGAGCCCAGATACTCCTCAGGAACATGAGATTCATGTTTACATATGTCACCGTCCATACATGTGGAATAGTCTCACAAGAAGCGTGCAGGAAGCCCCACAGCTCAGGACTTTTGAAAACTAGACTGGACACTAGAGATAGAAATTCTGGCCCTACTGAAGGCAATGGCAAAACTATAATTGACATCAGTGGGGCCAGGATTTTACTCTAGAAATGTACCGTAGGGCACAATCCTGCATTTGCAGGAAGATAAACTGGATGAGCCAACTCCAGCTTCTATGATTCTATAAACACAATGATAATCCCAGTTTGGGACACTGCAGACACCAATGAAGGCTTCCACTTACTGAGATCTTTTGAAGTGTAACAGGTGCCTATGATAAGAACGGTAAGAATTCCAGGGAAGATGAATTAGATTAAATCAACTACCCTTGCACATACCATTTATTATATAAATCCTGAGTATGGTGAAAAAAAGAAATGGAAAACATGGGACAATATCCCATTTTGTGTGTGTATGTGCATATATTCAAATTTAAAACACAAACACACTGTTTAAATGAATGGCCACATAGCAGCTGAAGACTGAAATCTTAATTACAGTGCATTGATTTTGCTGCCCCCCACTGCAACACAGAAAACTTATTCAAGCAGGCTTTGGGTATGGCTACACTTACAGCTGTACAGCGCTGGGAGTTACAGCTGTCTTCGTACAGCTGTGTAGGGAAAGCGCTCAGTGTGGCCACATTTGCAGCGCTGTTGGGAGTGGTGCATTGTGGGCAGCTATTCCAGCATTCAAGTAGCTGCAACGTGCTTTTCAAAAGAAGCGGGTGGGGTGGAATGTGACAGGGAGCATGGAGGAGACAGAGAGAACGGATTTTTGGAGCTGACAATGTTGTCAGCTCCCTGCCTTCCAAGTTCTAAGGACTGGAAGATACAGCACCTACCTTCAATCATTTTAAAAGTTTCGACCTCTTCCCCCACCCCTCTCTTACTCACTAAATGCAAATTATGCACTCCTAAATAGCCTTCAGACCACATAAGCAGCTGCTCAACACGGACTCCCCCCTCCCCCTCCACCGTGTGGCTTCTCTCCTCAAGCAAACAGCTGTGAACATTCCAAAGCAATTCCCCTTCCTGCCTCCGCTCGCTCGCTGGAGCAAACAGGAGCTGTGTTTGTTTTTTAGATAAGCAGCTCCGGGGTGCCCGGAGTTCAGCCACTCTTCTGGTTTGTTGTGAACAGGCATTCTGGGATACCTCCTAATACCCTGGAGGCCAATAGCAGCGCTTTTGGTGGCCACACTTGACGAGTAGTGGTGCATCACCAGCGCTGCAATCATTATACCCCAAGCAGACCAGGAGTACAGCCAACGCTGCAGCCAGGGAGTTGCAGCGCTGGATGTGCCTTGCAGGTGTGGACGGTTACTAAGTTGCAGCGCTGTAAATCCACCACCAGCGCTGCAACTCTCCAGTGTAGCCATGGCCTCAGTCTATATTAGAAAGTTGTGCTGCTTTAACTACACTGGTATAGTTAAAGTGATACTCCCCTGGTGTGGATGCAGTTATAGTGGTATAAAGGTACTTTATACTGATGTATTTATTCCCATATGGAAGGGGAATAATTACAAATCACCTTTATACACCTAACTGAAACAGTTATACATTACCAGTAAAACCCCTAATGGTAGACCAGACCTTAGATGCACATGTAAGTACATATTCTTTCCCTCTGATATTGTGTATCCAGCCAGCCAGGCCCACACATGTGCACAGAGCTAAAAACCTTTGGGTTAACTTGCAAAAAAAATCTAAGTAAATAACTTGAAACCACATTTTATTACAAACAAAACAGAGTTGTTCAAATTTTCTAGTGAAATGAGTGAGCTTTACTAATAGTGGGATCCTTTTAGAAGGCAGTATAG
Organism: Chelonoidis abingdonii; assembly: GCF_003597395.2. Taxonomy (NCBI): domain Eukaryota; kingdom Metazoa; phylum Chordata; order Testudines; family Testudinidae; genus Chelonoidis; species Chelonoidis abingdonii. The sequence continues at coordinate 176,135,100 of NC_133770.1, read as the reverse complement.
GAGGCAAAATGAGAAGGTCATTTCCAATTGTGACATCATAGAAGAATACCATTCTAGCTATCAGGCCATCTTTTCATTAGTAAATCAATTTTTTTGTTTGTTAATTACTGAACTGTATTATGTTGTATCTTGTGTTCCATTATGCCCTGATCTTTTGAAAACTCTTGTGGAAGTGAATGGGACTTTTGCCCGAGTAAGGAATGAAGAATTGGGTAATCACATTCTGATTCTACAAGCACTTGTTACCAGGCAGAGAGCTTATTATTGCAAGTGAGAGGCTCTTTAAATGTAATTGCCATAGATAATTTTTAATTACATCTGAAGATTATTTTCCTCATCATTTCCCCTTCCTGTCATGCTTTTCATGTGTTTTTTTTTTTTTTTTTTTTTACTATATTGTTAAAGTTGTTTGATTTCAAGAGGATTGATTATGTAGTAAGAAATGTGAATGAAGGCGGTGGAATCAGGTATTCAATGCTTATGTGGCAAGCTGCTGACCCACGCTTAAAAACCTTTGATACGTTCACTGATCTGCTCAGCAGGGTGAAAATTGAAAACTGGCCTCCTGCTATGTTGCTAAATTTTAACTCTGCCACAGAAATACAGTCCATCACTTTTTAAAACTATTTATTCATTTAAAAAGTGTTAGTAGGTTTGCCAATCATTGCTATGTAAGTATCAGAAATGAAAATGATAATCACAACAGTGAGGTTTTTTTTTTTTGGTCAACCTATTTACTATTGTGGGCCACATCCAATACTACCTTTATGGCCCTGAGGATGTCACATGGGCCACAGCTGTGTGTTGACTGGCCTGCATGTGGCCCACGAGCCACAGGTTGAGAACCACTGGTTAAGAGAAATGTTATAAAGCAATAGAATAATCAAGTCTCTATTTAACAGGGTGTTACCATATTACAGAGTGAATCTCTTTACAACATCCAAGCCATGTGATTTCTGGGGATTTCATTAATTTGAGTGAAACTACTGTCTCTACTCATATTTAGCAAACCAAGCATTTCTATAAAAAAAATTTTAAAAAATTGGACAGGTGTGCCCCCCTGCACCCCCACGGTCAATGCACAGTGTTAGATATTTGGTTACCATTTAAACAAAACTCAAAGTATCTACCTGTCCTCTGTCTATTTTGCTGGGTACATTATTGATGTGTTAATTTTTCCATAACAACCACCTATATTTTTGGAAACCATTTCTCTAGTTCTGGGCTATTTTTCTTATTCCAATTAGAGGTTATCAGTAGGCTACCGGCTGCTAACACATGAAAGATGAACTCTTCATTTCTTTGCGCATGACCATTTCTGCTAAGAAATCTCAGGAGATTATTTTGATACAAAACTAGGGATAAAGCATTTCACTAAAAAACAACCTCCTTCCCCTCCAAAAGGGATAATGAAATCTGAGTTTCATTTTGTCTTTGGACATGTCACCTCCAATATTTCCCTTTACAGACTCTCACGTATATCACGACTGCTTGACAAAAAATCCCAAACTAATATATTTTAATTCTATAATAGGGATGTCTAAAAGTACATTCCTATCACTGTTCTACCATCACTACTTTGTTATGATGTAAATGTAATATCTGATGAAGGAGAATGTAATTAACTTTTTATTAAACAAAAACCAGATTTTTTAAAAAATGAAAAGGTTTTTCCCCCCACAAAAATTTGAGTTTAATCATAAAGCCATTTTCGGTCTAAAAACGTTTTTGATGGAAACATTTCAACAGCTGTGACCATCATATATTATTTCCCTTTCTTGGATATATGTTTAGCTAATAACTTCAAACCGTTAAAGGCTAAGTTGTGACTTGTACTATAGGCCTGGACAGAAAAGTAAAAACTCCCTTTACACTGCTACCTTGTCTATTCAGACCTTGGATTCACTTACTTTCTACCCAGGAGCAGGTGGGCAGGAAGCAGGAGGAGAGGGAAGAGGTGGGGAATGAGTGGATTCTTGTCTCCACCCACTCATGTGGAGTCACCATGAGAGACGGGTTAATAATTTGCTGCTGTAACAGGCCAATATATATCCCAGAGCCACAATTCCTTTCCTAGCACAAAACAACTATTTGCTGCCCCTTGTTATTGGTTGTGTCCTAGAGACACAATCTAGCCCTAAATGTCTTAATTACCAGTCATACTTGATTTATTGTCTATAAGCACTTTTTTACCTGCATCTCAATCAATCACTGACAATTGTCAGAATCAGATATCAGTAGAAGATAACTGGAGATAATGTAGGATTTTAATGTTTTAAAGTTCAAGAGTTATGTTTACCTTACATGCCTAACAGCCACAAAAATTACCTCTATTTAAAGAGAGACATTTAAATGTGCAAAGAGTAAAACAACGGGGGTGGGGTGGGGGAAGGGGTGCTATGGGCCCTCCATGAAGCTGGCATATTACAAAACAAATGATCCATGAAAGGGTTAAAGTAAAACACGGTAGGATAATTTTACATTCTGAGCATGTCCTGAAAGTATTCTTCAGCATGCTCGATAGAGAAGGAAATCCAAGCAGTGGCCTTTCACATGACATCATAAAAGCCTAATTTATCACCAGTCACCAAACATCTAGAAAATCATAACATCCTTTCAGGAAAACCATGTGCAAAATAATCAGATTTACTTTGATGAAAGCTTTAGAATACAAGTCCAAATAGGATGCTACAAATAGTAACCCTTTGCAGGTACTTACCATAGCTAACACCTCAGACTCATGTTTTGCCCAATAGGAGGCTGCTGCACTTCCTGCTCATAAATAAGTTTATTTTTATATTGTACAGGTATGCCACCAAATCAGACGGTTGAAGACAAAGGGTCAGATCCTGGCCATCATGAAGTCTGCCGTGCACCACTCTGGTGATAGAAAGCAGCTTTAAGAGTGGCCTAAGTGGCCAACTGAGGACCCCCTTTGCATAGGAAGATCCCTCCGGCAGTTCAGAGGTGATTTAGATGGTCTTATGCTCCCCTCAAGTCCTGGTGCAGGTGCCTCAGGGTTGCAGTCTGAGCACAGCTTTCATGATTCTCAGCTACTGGAATAGCCATTGGGGATGGACATTTGGTATAAAGACACCATTGCCTCCCTCCCCTTTTAGTTCCTGAGCTGAGCATGCTCAAATAGCCCCAAGAGGTGGGCTTATAATCTAATCCATCAAAAAAGGCTCACTTATACATTACATGGCCTGATTTTCAGCACCAAGCACCTGAAGCTTGTTGAGTTCAGTAGGAGTTGTGGGTGCTCAACACCTCTGAAAATCAGGCCGCAGAGTCACATCAGGCTATAGGTGGAGCATCAGGGAATATCTCCAAGTTAGTTGTGGATCATCCTCAAGGCTGGTTGAAGTGTTCTACCAACATCATTTGTTAAATGCAATCACAAAAATTAAAATCCTAATCTGGGAACAAGGAAGCTCTCCACCCACTTACACACTGCATGTAAGCTGTACATTTCATCCAAGGATCCAAAAATACTTTACAAAGATGAGAGAGAGGTCTGTCTGTCGATCCAGGACCCAAAGCATTCTGTGTATTCTAAATGGGTGATTTTTCTGGCCCAGTGAAAATACACATGGACTTATCATAATGTTATTCTAAATCTCCAATTAACATTAATTCAAGAAGCAAAACATGACTGAAAAATCAAATAATCTTGCATTTACAAAATAAATCAAATGAGTGCATTTCTTTGATTTAAAAATTAGATATTCTAGAACATAATATATGACCATGCACATATTTTAAGTGAACAACATATTTAAAACTCTCATTTCTTTTGAGTGAACTGGCCAGCATTTATGTAATGTTCTTGGATTGCAACAATAAATTCAGCTCACTGAGCAAAATGCCTTAGAATCTGGCCTTAGAACGCTTACTGGTCAATGCCCAAGTCTTGCTGATATGACATGAAAAAATAAACTAACTTATTGTTTTGTGTTTTCAGAGATTGGTAATAAAAGCAAATTCTTATGTTACTAGTCAACTTCTGAGAATGAAAATAGGAATACTATGCACAAAGGATGCTGGATCCAGGGAAGGTCTCTAGGCAGGAAAGGTTGAGGAAAATTTTCAGAATGCTTCCCATCCCCCCCTTTTAAAAAGGAAAAAACAAAGACAAAAACACAACAAACCACCATCTAACCACAAATTCAATAAAGCTAATAAAATTATCTTTCTATAAAATAAGACAAACATTTCCTCCTTTGTTTCTTCTATCTTCTCCTTTTTCTATTCCTCTTTTGCGGCTTCTTCATTTTCACGCATTCTTTCTTCAGTCATTTTTCAGTGTCTGTACTTCCCCACAGACTACCTGGGCCAAATTAAGCATGGGGTAAGAGGTTTAATTCTCCACAGACTTCTAGGGAGTTGCACTTGCTTACATCAAGTCTGAATTTGGCCGTTTTCTCTATTTTTTTCACTCTTAGGAAATGTTTTATGTTTTTCCCCCTTGTTAAACCTAGTTCCTCTCTTTTTCAAGATTTTTTCTGTTTTCATTTGATGTTTCTCTCCCTTTCTCTCTAACTCAATCTCTCTCACATTTCTCCATTTAGCACTATTTCTTTCCCACATTTCCCACACCTTAGGTTCCCTCCATTTTTCTTCTTCTTGATCTCCAGTCACCTCATAGTGAGATGCCCCTATTGGTCCTTTCTCCTCTTTTCTTCGACACTGATTTTACATGTTTCATTCTCATGTTGTTTTTCTCCATAGGTATTTTCTACCTCCAACTTCTTCTGCTCTGGTCTTCTCTCCCTATTCCCCCAACTTCATTTCCATTTAACTTGTCCTCCCAGGGACTCTTCTGGGTCAATGATATGAAGAAACTGCAAAGCAAATCTCATCAGCCTCTGAATTTTGATGAATATGTTGCAAAGAGTGAGAGAAAAATTGCAATGCCATCGACACAATGCAAATGAGCTGCTAGGGCTAAAACTATTGTAGCATCTGGAAGCAAATGAAAAAAGGCACACAAGATTCACTGAAGTCTAAGGTGCATCTTCTCACCTAGAGTAACAAAAGCAGACATATACCACTATTACTGTTCACTGAAGTTGCCTAGGAGTGAGGCTTCCATAAATTTGGCAATGCACTCACTATATATACATTAAACACATGCATAATATGCACCACTCCTTTTCACAGCATTGCCAAATGAAAAGAGCGCAGCTTTAAATCTGTTCTCTCTATGACCTTCTTAGCTTAACTACCTTCAATTAAATCAGGAAAGGACTTTTTGATCTGCTACTAAAAAAATCTTGATTATTTCACTCTGTAGCAGTCATATATGAAAAGGCATTACAGAAAGGGGTAAGGTTTCAGAGTAGCAGCCATGCTAGTCTGTCATCTGCAAAGAAAAAAACCAGGAGTACTTCTGACACCTTAGAGACTAACAAATTTATTTGAGCATAAGCTTTTGTCAGCTACAGCTCACTTCATCGGATGCATGTAGTGGAAAAAGGAGAAAGTTAACATTTTCTAGTGATCCTTCCTTAATTACCAAACCTCTTTCAAGTCCAAGAGAAAAAGAAGCCCAGAGCAATTTTCTGTGGAACTCAATATGCAGCAGTGGGCAATGGGTTGGAATCTCCCTAAACCATCATCTGTGTGATATTTGAAATGCAAGATGCATCCATTACTTACTTATCCTGTGATTAAACTGTCCCTTAGACATTCAAACAGTAACCTATTGCCAAGTTTCAGGCTGAATTGTTCTTCAACCAGGCTATAGATGGCCTCATCCGCCCCTGGTATTCAACTGTCCCCCACATTCTTTTAATTTTCATTTACACGGTGGTAGCACATAGAGGCCAGGCAGAGGTTCCATTGTACATTCCTAACACATATAATAAATGACAGTCTCTACTTCAAAAAGCTGTGAATCAAATGTACTCCAGAAAAATGCAAGCAGAATACTTCTAACACTCATACCTTCTCTCCTGGGTAGGTCACTTATAATTCCTACCATTTGGCTTATTTGATTTTATCTATTACTAGAGTCAGGGAGCAATATTACCCAACACAGAAAACAATGAATGACAGAATTGTCATGTATCTGTGGAGAAACTAAAAAGCAGCTGAAATAATGGGCTAGATAAATATCTTGGTAGTTTTATTCTGCTAGTAATTTGAGCAAGGCTCAAAGTAGAACTATTACTGATAAACCAAAGTAGTTCTGGATTAAAATAGCAATCTAATGTGACTACAAGAGACCCCCAGAGAAGAAAGCCGTGTGTGTGTGTGAGACCAGGACAATGTATCTTAGATCATATTTTGCTCTTTCTGTTCAGTAGGGTTGTATACTAGGTTGATGGGATTTCCAGATCTGCACTTCTACTATATATGGTCAATGTTTAAATAAATACAGTCAATATAGAAATCTCTGCTTTCCCATCTTTGTGTTGACTTACCTGTTTTGCTCTGTCTGACTAATGTGAGAATGATATCCAACTCACCTCTTGGTTAGATATAATGTAAAACAGAATAGCAATGATGATTGATATTTTGGGCCAGATTTTCATAACACTGTGTACCCATGGCTGGCCAACTGGATATTAAAATGACGAGTTATACAACGAACTGGCTATTTGCACATGCAATTACTACTGTGTGTGATCTGTATGATCAATCATGGTTACTTGCATGCAAAAATAAGGCACATAGGCCCTGATTCTCCACTCCCCTGTATCTTAGATAGTCATTTATACACCTGAGTAAAGTTGGTGTGAGATGCTACAAACCTAATTAGGTGTTTTACACTTATTTTGCACATGCCTTGCACAGGTGTGGACTAGACAAGGTACAATGCAGTGAAGATACATGCTCATAAATGCATACACAGAATTATGAAAATCTAGCACCCTATTATGAGTATATGTTCATCAGAAATGACAATGTACTGTACAACATATCCAATTAAGGTATGACTAGATAAAGCAGCATATATAAGGATTACTCAATTCACATAGACTAACATTTGCAAATTGGGTGCCTAAAGCTAGGCACCTAAATTCATATTTAGATACCTAATGAAAAGTTCAGGTATTTTCATATGTCTGCAGGAGCTGTGGGTTTTCAGCACCTTTGAAAATAAACCTCCTTTTTCCAGATGCCCAAATATAGATTTAGGTACCTAATTTTACATATCCAAGGTTGAAAGCTTTGACCATATTGCATAAATGTAACTGTTAGAATCACAAACCAAGTAAACTCCATCAGTTCCATAAAACTCTCCGATACGTCTAGCAGAATATTTTGTGTAAGTAATTTCCATTCTTTTGTGTTCTCATATATATGACCACATCCTGATTCACTACGCAGGCAAACTCCCACTGAAATAAACAGGAATGTGGCCAAGTAAGGACTGAGTAAACAAATGACTAAGGACATAGCAGCTTTTGGATATTAAACAAACATGAGCTTTTTAATATTCATCCTTAACATTGTCCATTATTGTTAGCATCCCATCAGGCTAAACTCCTGAAATGTTACAATATAAATAAAGTCTATATTTTTACCAGGTGTCTGTCTCATTTCCTGCTCTTTCTATCGATTGCCTTTATTTATTCTTCCTTTATCTGAGCTTGATGCAAAGCTCATTGAAGTACATGGGAATTTTTTAACTGTCTTCAGTGGACTTTGGTCTCTTTTGTGGGTATCAACAGCAGACAAGAAGCTCCTTCCCAACCTTCCCCCCTGCCTCTGCACTGGCTGCTCTTGTTCATTCCCCAGGGCATTCTGTTCATGACTTTCCCTCTTTCTACTGGTGATCCATCGTGATCATTCTTTGTTGCATTTTTCCCTGAGTCCCAGATGGACTTTGTTCCTCTCCTCCTACTACCTTACCTTCAATTTCCCAATCTATTCCAGTTTCTGATCCTACTTTTTCATGAATCTCTGAACACCTTCTAGCCATGACACACATAAATATCAATCCTGCATCCTGGGTCATTTATCTGTATGTGCAGCAGGTGTATCATTAACTTGGCTTCTTCTATTAATCAGCTTGCCAGTGGGAATAGTTCCTCACTTACAAGGATTGGGGTAAACTATATTTGGATTTATTATTTAAGATCAGTAAATATTAAAATGAAGGCTACTGTATCTGCCACAGATGAAAAATCTATGTATACTATATTTATCAGTGTGAACCATTCATTGGTTGATGGTCCCAAGTCCTTCTGGGAGGGTCACAAATCTACAAGATGTCTCTAAGTACTAGATTTTGCATTTGGATTTTTGATTTAGCTGAAAGATGTGTAAAAACACATGCAGCCAGACAGTTCCTTGGCTATCCATCTGAGAAAGCTTTAGTGCAGAAGTTATTGCTTCCAAAGTCAATTGTAACTTATGCTCACTAAATTGGCTCCAGATCTGCCCTTTTCAGACAGTAGCAAAGGAATAATTTATTCTTTTTGTGAAAATCACCCATGTTTAGCTTAAACAGCCCCCCCTTCTGATTCACTATCATAAATACCAAAGACATGTGGACTCAAGAGCCACAACCTTTGAAGGACAGCAGAACAATGGCGAATCAAACATTACGGGTAGTGGTGTCCGTCAGCACTGCAAACCGTGCAGCCTATTCCAAATATAGATCTGCAGTGTGACTCTGAAAGCAGAATTTGTACCTTTGCTCAATCATCAGGTTTCATGTTTAATTTCCTTTCCTATTTGCACATATGAAATTTATACCAAAAATCTCAAAGATCATGAATGAGCTGTTCCAGTTTATAGTAACCTTGTGTTTTGATCCTAACACACAACATGCATACAGTTTTCTCACATGAAGGAAACTTGTATCTAAATAGAACGCTATGAGTTCAGCTCAAACTGAGACGCTTGCAGCTTGACAGGGGAGCGATCCTTTGATGGCACTAGCCACCTGATTCTGTTTGCTCCACTGTGAATGATACTTAGTGGACTTAACTCCCTGAAAAAAAACTGCATCACAGAATATTGACAGAAATAATATCCTATCCCACTATTTTAGAGTGACTTCTTCCTGGACAATCTTCAGCAGCACCAGCTACCCAGTGGGGACCGCTGATAACAACAGTTGCCTGAGGAAGGTAGGCTCCATTAAAACACTTGTTGCCAAAATGTGTAGGTGAATGGAGGGAGGAGAAGCAAAAGGGAAACTCACTCCTCCAACAGTGTTTACTAGTAGAATGAGCAACCGAGGCAGCGCTCAGTCTGGTGCTGAAATTAGATACAGAGGTTTTATGATGGGAAATCTATTCTTTATATGACAGCTACATTTCTCATCATGGATCATAAAAACCAGATGATCCACCAGATTACTGCTCAATTGTAACTTGCGTCCACAATAAAAATGTCAATTTTCTCTATTGTTTTATGACACTGGCTAAGTTTGGAATGCTTTCAAGCAGGATACTGATGTTAGTTGTGGGTTTAAACAGACCTGGAGTATTTATAAATGGTTATTTATGCAATAATTATTAGCAGTGGTAAGTGTGAGGAATAATACCAGGATCACTGATTCAATACTATCACCAGGAAGATTACTAAAACACCACCACTGTAATGTAAACAAATAGTTTTATTTGTAATTGACAGGAAAGGGTATATGATAACCACTTAATTTCTGACTCATTACCCTTCCCCCTTCAGACAAACATACTATCCTATTTCCTTTTATGATAAAAACTCATCCACAACGATCAATTCAAGAATATAAAATTACAAGTTCTAATAATAAATAATAATATTAATAGTATAATTCTTTGCATTTACACAGGAGCTTTCATCAGATAATTTCCAAGCAACACGGACACAGAGAAAGATTAACTGACTCTTCCGAATATGTACAGTAAGCCCGCATCAGACCTGGGAGTAAAACTCAAGGTCTAGCCACTAGAATATGCAATGGAAATATGAGTTTTGCAGAACTTCAGCATCACTGGAAAATGTGGTACTGAAAGCAATTATTATAATGGATTCTCCTCAAAGGTTATCATACATTTTGGTAAAACACTAATGTGGCAAAAATTCTGCGACACAGAAGGAAACCCTGACAGTGGAGACTAGAGGTAACCAATGTACCCAGCTTTGCCAGCAGAGCTTGTAATTTCTTTGACCCAACAAGTGTGTTCCTAACTAGGGGGTTGATTAAAAGCCCGCTGAAATCAACACACTCCCATTGACATAAATTGTGCACAGAGATGAAGTGTTCGTGTGTCGCAGTGAGCTGGGGCTTAAGGCTATTCCTTTTTTGTGTGATTAATTTCTTATTTTAATAAAGAAACAGCCAATGAAAAGTACAAAATAGTAAATTACTTACATCTTCTGTATGTTTCCAAATACCACACGTTTCACAGGATCACCAACAGAGTTATGCAACTGCAATTTTATAACTTGTCAAAGCTGCAAGACAAGTACTTACACAGACATGACATGTTTGGATGAGGGTAACAGTAACATAAAAGGAGGAGACATACAAGAGCGGACAAAAGAAGGAAAGAGGGGACCAGCGGGGCAAGGAGAGAGGGAGAGAAAAAGTGGAAAAGGCTAGGTGGAATGGAGGTCTGGCATTATTTGAGCCATCTCAACATTTTTTATCCAAATGTATCTAGAAACAGGGTACCGCTGCTCTATTCTGGACATAAGCCTACTCTTCCATTTTTGTAAAATCATGTGCTCAGTGATCACTGTAGCCCAAAGTCTTTATGGTGGAATTAAACTCAGCTTAGCGGGTACATCACCTAGGATATAATTTTTGGCTGAGGTTTGGTTACTCAAGTCGAGTGCTATTTTAACCTCTTTCCACGGCTGCCTGACTGTGGGACAGTCCCACAGCATATGCATCAGGGTTCCTTTTTGTTTGGGACGGTGCCAACAAATATCTGAGGATAAGGGCTTTAGCCTGTGAAATCTTGGAGGCATCCAATATATTTTCAGTAAAATCTTTTGTTATATCAAGTGCAGCCTGAGATCAACAGAAGCTTTCACAAGGAATTCCAGAGTTTCTTTTCATTAGTAAAGTGTACATGGTGGACACTGACATAGGTGTCCTGGAGCACCACAGGAAAAAAAAAAAAGTGGGTGCTTAGTACCACTGGTGGCCCCATGGATCAGCTCCTCCCCTTCCCCCTAGCATCTCCTGCCTGCCCATGGTCCCGCTGATCAGCTCCTCATCCTCCTTCCCAGCACCTCCCGCCTGTCATAGATCAGCTGTTCCATGATGTGCAGGAGGTGCTGAGGGGATGGGCTGGAGCAAGAGTGGGGCACGCCTGGGGGAGTGGGTGGGAAGGGGCGGGTAAAGAGGCAGAGCAGGGGCAGAGTAGGGGTGGGAAGAGGCGGGGTGGGAGACAGGGCAAGGTGGGGCCTTGGAGGAAGGGGTGGGGGTGGGGCCTAGGGCAGAGTGGGGATTGAGCACCCTGTGTAAATGAGGAAGGCAGCCCCTATGGACACAGGCCTAGGGAGTTCATGAAGCATTTCTAAGGTTCCCAATAGTTCTGAGGCCTCTGGCAGTCCTAGAGAATCTGGCCCAAACTGATAAGTTAGCAAGTGTCGTATTTGTAAGTACTGCCACTCCACTGCGGATGGCAGGTCGTAATATTCCTTTAGTATTAGAAAAGGGACAAAGTCCTCATGATGGACTACTTGGGAAATCCATGATACCATGCTCAGCCATTTCCTCCAAATTATAGATTTGTTTTCAATTTGCAAATCTGCATTGTCCCAGATAAGGCTATTTCTATTACACATGATCAAAATGTATTTCCCAAATGGTTCAAAACCAATTCCTCCTCCCCACACAACAAAACAAAGCCAGGCTTCAGTGAAGACTTATGTCTATACCAAGTTCCAATCTGTAGCCACTTTTTCTTTAGCTTTGTCTAAATGGTATGCCTGGACTATTTTAAAATGGAAAAAGGATCAATAACAGAAGGGATTCTGCTTCAACCTGGTAATTACATTTGTGTTTGGACAGAGACCAAGCATAGAAAATTTCATCCCAAAAGACAAGTGTTACAGAAACCCCCCAGTGTGCAGATGTGCAAGATTTGGAGGGCAAAGGGTATAAATAAAACGGTTTTGCAGACTCAAATTCAGCAGGTGCTGTCAAGCTCCCACAATGTCAGAACAGAGTAAGAACAGACGCCCAGTCCCTCGGTTTACAATGCAGTCCTCCACTATTGTCTACATGGATGCTCTGATGAACTCTTCACCCCAAACCTCACCCTTCCCCTAAGTGGCATCAGAGATGCATTGTGCAACCTGTATCTCTAATCCTTCTTTTTTCAAGGCTGACAGGGTAATCCATGTTCTTTACAGACAATGTCTTTCCAACATTCTAGTGAGCTGGTACACACCTTCTCAGTCAATGCCAAACTCCCCAATGTTATATAATTATAATTAATAAAAAAAATGCCTCCAGAGCAGGTATGCCTGATTGCCAGGATGACGCCAAGCCAGCACATACCCCTCTGAACTACAACTGTCTTAATTAACCAGGTAAAACATGAACTATTGAGGTACTATATTGAGTGCCACGGTACATTTGCACAAATACCAGATTTTGGCCACTGCAAGCCTTCTGAGAAGGTGGCCAAAAATGTTAACCAAGTGACTGACCCAATCTTGTCCTCCTCTTCTCTCTTAACTGGCCAGAGATCTCAGGGAGAAATCAAGAGGGAAAGAAACTGGAGAGGACAAGAAGTGGACTGTACTTATGAAATGTAGAGTCTCCCTCTAAGCCACTGGACTGCCATAACCATGGATGATTCTATAGGCTTTAAAGTATTATAACTGTGATGTAGGGAGCTCTACCAGCCATGGTGATTGTGTACAGTTGCAGCAGCTTTAAGATCTGGAACATTCTGGGTGTAATAGAGTACTTGTCTCTTGGAAGCCAGTGTGGCCAGGGTTAAGGCAAGAGAATGAATTGGAGAATTAAATGGGGCTGGATATAGTTAATAAACATGACACCCTCTTCCTTCACTTATTATGTTACTTCAATTTTTTGACTAACTAAAGTCATCATAATTAAGTTAAAAGGCATAACTGAAATTTGGGAGATAGCAACAACAACTAATTCCCTAATTGTGTCCACAGAAAAAAGTAAAAATGTGTACATGTGCAAAGACCTATCATGCTTTAAGAACATTTTAATTGGCATTTGGATGCCAATTCTACGGCACACACAAGCACTCTAATAAAACTCCTTTACCCCCCTTTGATCTACTTATATCTTCAAGTGCAGTGATGGCAAAAGCTTCGGCAGCAATCTGGTGTACCCCAAGAACATTGTATATACAATGACACACATTTGTATATTCTTTTAATCAAGACACTTCGTGTTTTTACTTATGAATGGGCAAATGGGGAGAGCTGCACCCACCCTCTCAACACAGCACCTCCCTCTCCCACCCAGTGTACAAAATTTTCTCTCTACCTGGATTTATGTTTTTAACTTAAATAACACAATAAGTTAGCTATTGCACTTAGCTTGCTCCTACACTTTCTCCATGGAGGCCTCTATTCTTATCCAGAGATGTCTCTGCCCAAACAAGCCCAATGTTCTCTTTGTATCCTGCTTGGAGCTAACTGGACCCATCTGCCAGTATGACTCAGCAGTTACCCTGAATCTTAGAATCAATCCATTCCTATGGGGATGAGGGGGGGGTACCTGAGGCTACATCTACAGTTTCTACACTACACACCACTGTGAAAAGCCTGCTGTGTCCACACTACAGTGTGTAGCTACATGTGCCAGTGAAAGGTTCCGGCACGGGGAAGACAGCAGGGGGAAAAGCTTCAGCAGCTCCTTGCTGCTGGAGCCTTTCATTGTGGTGGGGAAAGGCTCCCCTCCCCAGCCGTTCCCTGCTAGGGGAGTCTTTCCTGCAGAGGAGAAAGGCTCCAGCAGCATGGAGGCAGCGAGACACTGCACTTCTAAAAACAGGGCCACCCGGGGGTGGGGCAAATGGGGCAATTTTCCCCGGGCCCCGCAGGGGTCTGCATGAGAGTTTTTCAGGGCCCCTGGCGCGAGGTCCTTCACTCATTCCGGGGGCCCCAGAAAACTCTCATGGCGCCCGGGACCTTGGAGCTTCTTCCACTCCGGGTCTTTGGCGGAAGGACCCCCCGCTGCCGAATTACCGCCGAAACGGGACACGTTGCTGAGGTGCTGAGTCTTCGGCGGTAATTCGGTGGCGGGGGGCCCCCATCGTGGATCTTCAGGGCACTTTGGCGGCGGGTCCCAAAGCGGAAGGACCCCCTGCCACCTAATTACCACTGAAGCAGGGCCTCCCGCCGCCGAAGACCCCAAACCCCCTGAATCCTCTGGGCAGCCCTGGCTAAAAACAGCAGCATAGATGGGGTAGCATGGTTTGGGCAAGTAGAGAGTATGCAGGGTACGTACTCATACCCTTCAGGTGTGTCTTTACTTGCCTTAGTTGTGCCTCATCGGCTACACTGCTGTTTATACCCATGCTAGGTGGGCTCAATAGCATGTAGAGTACAGATCCACTTAAAGAAGTGTGCAGTGTAGATGTACCTTTAAGATTTCCACACGGTTATAATTTAATTCTCTTTGTTGCTGAAAACTCATTAAATAGATAGAGATATAAAATATATTGTAATTTAGATGTCTACATAGTAATAAAAAGTAGTGACATGACTGGTGACAACTCCATGAAAGAGAATTTGAAATTTTTGATAAACTCACTGCACATACTTATGTACTTGTTCTAGGCAGTGGTATCAGTAACTCCCAGTGTTTCAGAGGTTGGTTGGTCATTGCCATTATTCATGATGCTAAATCACCAATACATATTTTGACAATTTAGCTACATATCTTTTTGGCCTTGACCTAAAAAATGTTTTTGGTCATATCGAGTCGGTTGTTGCCCCTAATTATTGGGATGTTAGCATTCACAGACATCTGTCTGCTGATATTCAAAGTGCTTAAAACACTTTCAGTGGTTCAAAAGGGAGATTTAGGGGAGCTAGGTAATTATGGCTTTTCTCCACTTCTCATTGCTGCCAGCTGAAAAGATGGCAAAATCTGAAATGTGAGAGGGGGGATTCAGAAAAAAAAATTCAAACAAACTGAAGCATATAATCACTTTTTGGTGGTAATTATGGGATCACACTGTCATTCCCTCCTCCACCCCCAACTTGACATGACACAGCTATCAAATTGTATTATACCTTTAACTGCTATTCTAACACTGCATATGTTATAGCTCATGGGAGAACTGTAAATTAAGAATATAATAAGGGATCATACACACAGAGCAGTCCTTGAAAAAACAGAATGTTACTCTCCAAATAACGCAGAATAAAGACTCTTAAACAGGGCTGGCAACTAGTGGGAATAATGGAATCAAAGACATGTAGAGCTGGAAGGAACCTTGAGAGGTTACCTAATAATCTGTTCTCCCACACTCAGGGAGGACCAAGCATACCTACACCATCCCTGACACGTGTTTGTCTAACCTGTTCTTAAAAACCTCCAATGACAGGGATTTCACAACCTCCCTTGGTAAACTTAATTACCCTTATAGTTAGAAAGCTTTTCCTCATATCTAACCTGAATCTCCCATTCTGCAGGTTAAGTCGATTACTTCTTATCCTGCCATCAGTGGATATAGAAAAAAAATTGATCACAGCCCCTTATTACAGTTCTTAATATAGTTGAAGATTGTTCAAAGCCCCCTCCCACTCCCCTGGATCTTATTTTCTGAAGACTACACATATCCAGTGTTTTTAATCTTTCCTCTACAGTCAAGTTTCCTAAATCTTTTAAAATTTTTGTTGCTCTCCTCTGGACTCTCTCCAATTTGTCCACATCTTTTCTGTGTCCAACTGGACACAGCATTGTAGCTGAGGCCTCACTAGTGCCATGTGGTGCAGAAAAATCAACTCTCATTTCTTACTTACAACACTCCTAATAGTACATCCCAGAATATTAACCTTTTTCACAACTGCATCATTTTGCTAGTTCATGTTCAATTTGTGATCCCCTATGATGTCCACATCCTTTTCAGCAACACTACTGCCTAGCCAGTTAATCCCCATTTTGTAGTTGTGGATTTGATTTTTCCTACAGTATTTGTTGTTACTGAATTCCATCTTGTTGATTTCAGACGAATTCTCCAATTTAGCAAGGTCTTTTTGAATTCTAATCCTGTTCTCCAAAGTGCTTGCAACTCCTCCCAGCTTGGTGTCAAAGAAATTTTATAAGTGTACTCCTCACCCTATTATCCAAGTCATTAATGAAATCACTGAATAGTTCTGGACCCAGGACTGACCCATGAGGAACATGGGATACAGTCTCCCAGTTTGACAGCAAACCACTGATAACTACTCTTTGAGTATGTTCTTTCAACTAGTTGTGCACCCACCTTATAGTAAATTTCATCTAGACCACACTTCACTAGTTTGCTTATGAGAATATCATGTGGAATTGTGTCAAAAGCCTTACTAAAATCAAGATATATGACTTCCACTGCTTTCTCCTATCCATTATGCTAGTAAACTTCCTCTTTGTGACTGAAGTGGTACTGCAGGCATTCTCCACCTGAATTTCCTCAAGTGGAGCAGCAATAGATTTACTTTAACCACCCAGGGCAAGGAGAAGCTACCACGTGTTTGCTAAACAGTATGTTCCCTTTCAATAAGGTTTCAGGACAGGAATCATTATAAGACTATTTATCAGGATCCTGGTAAGAGCTCTCAAAAAGTCCACAAACTCAAGTCTGAGAGTCAGGTTAGGCTTGTTTCCTGGTGCCTAAGAGAGAAACCATCAACCACTGCAGCCTGCCTGGTTTCTAACTCTTCTCATCTGCCTCTTCCTTTGTTTAAATAGCTCAGACTGGGGCAGGGTCTCCTTGATTATCCCCAGGCTGTAGGCTCCAGCCTGGCCCTTAAAGGGGTAGTACACTTTTCTCCCCAAAATATTCTTTCACTCCCTGTCAAAGAAGGAAATTAGTTTGGTTTGGCAAGATTTGTTCTCAACAAACCCATGCTGGCCATTACTTATCATCTTATGATCATCCATGTGCTTACAAATAGATCGTTTAAATAATTTGTTTATTTTCCTGGTATCAAAGTTAGACTGACTGATCTATAATTTCCTAGGTGCTCTTTGTTCCCCTTTTAAAGAGCGGTATCATATTTGTCCTTCTCCAGTTCTCTGGGACCTCACCCATCCTCCACGAGTTCCTAAAGATCTTTGCTAATGGTTCCGATATTGCTTCAGCTAGTTCCTTAAGTACCCTAGGGTGAATTTTGTCAGGCCATGCCACTTAAACACATCTAACTTATCTAAATATTCTTAAACCTGTTCTGGCTTGTGATCCTTCCTCCTTGTTGTTAATATCAATTGTGTTACGCATCTGCTCACATTTAACCTTTTTAGTGAAGACTGGTGCATAATAGACATTGAACACCTCAGCCTTCGTAGTATTGTCCTTTATGAGCTCTCCTTCTCTGCTAAGTAGTTATGTCAAATAATGAAACAGAATGAATCAACTATCTTCCTACTTTGAGTGTTACCAACAGTAGGGGCCTGATTCTGATATGAGGCAGGTATAATTCCATTTGCATCCCTATTGGCATCAGTGTAAAGTCAAGATCTGTCCCAATGTGTGCAGTCATGCCATTCTGCCTAAAACTTAGTCTGAAGATATACAAATTATCTGCAGGAAATCAAGTCACAACATATTAACTTTCTTTTCTAAATACCTGTGAAATGTCAGTATATGTTGTTGTATGGCTGCTGTGTTCCACTCCCTGAGGTGGCTGCATTTCAGTGTGATGAATAAAGGATTTTTGGTTCCATTGGGATGTAAAGCTCTGTATTATCCAGTTTAGCCCTAGCAATTTTTATTCTTATGTCTCAAAAGACTGACATGCAGTGCCAAAGCATGATGTACATCTCAAAATATGTAAGCAATAGGAACAGTAATATGTGATGATACCACAAGATAGTGTTGCATGTAGGGCGTGTTGCTGGCCTTGAAATAACCTCTCGCAGTATGATCACACCTTACGGTGTCTAATACCATTGCATCATTATAATACTGAACTGAACAAACAAAACAAAAAAACCTCTGAAGAAACCTATTTTTAATGAGGAGTAAAGAGTGAGTCAGATTAACTGAAGCTGGTGGAGGGAGGTGTACATTAAACCTTTCTATGCTAGCAAAGCCCTTTCAAGTATTCAGCCTAAGGAAGGGCAGATGGTATTAGCACTGTCACCTCGCCTCAGAGTGTGTGTATGGGAAAGCAGCTTCAATTCCCCAAAGAGATGCATGGGAGTTCTGAGGGCGGAATCTCTTGAAGGGAGGCCAGAGCTAAATTTGGGCACTTCCCAGTCGCTTGGGTGACGGTCATCTCCCCTTCCTAAGTCAGCACTGCTCACTTATGGGCTATGCAGAAATTATACAGTCTTCCCCCCCACACCTTGCTAGGGAGATTGTGGCTACTTTCTTATGCTACAACTTCTTTCTCTGATAGATTTTCTATAGCTATGGTCCTTTGCCAGATTTGCATCCTCTGAAACTGGCAAACTGAGGAGTGAATCTAGTCAAGTATTTTAAGTATCATGATTCCACTGAGCCCGTGTTTTCAGATCTCATCTTAACTCAGAGTTTTCCATATCTAATTTGAAATGCTTCCCATCGCCAAACTTTTTTTTATAAATGGTTACATTTGGCCATCTGCAGAATCAAGCCAATGGGGTTCAGGAAGGTAGAGTCCCTGGCTCTGAAGAGCTTTTGGCCTACCATCTTAAAAACATATTTTACTTGCAAAAGTGCCTATCAGTCAGCTTGAGTTGAAACCCATAGGGCAGCCTGGGGTTGAACTTGAGCTGCTAGCCTGAGTTAAAAGCTGAATTGCCATTTTAACTCGAGTTAGCAAATGTGAGCTAGCAAACCTGAGTTAAGAAAACACTTTTTCTTGTTATTGCAGTGTGGATGTATCCTATGACGCCAATTGGCAGTAGTATATCTTCAATTGTTTTAGATAGTTACAGCCACTTGTATAATATGCTAAAATACTATCAGATATATGTCCAAAATATAAATTAAATTTGAAAGCTATGGTAGATCACTTAAATACAATTGGATTTATCTAGTATCAAAATGTGGTTATATTCTGGTGCAAAATGAATATACCTTCAGTTTGCCAGATTCTTCTTACAGAGAACTACTACTGTAGTATGATTTATAATATATGAACAGGAAAATGAACATTTCCTGTTAAATTCTGGCAATTTTATTATGTTAAACCCTAAATACTTTGAATGGCACAGTAATCTATCCCAGCAAGATGTGACAAAAGTCATTCTGATATGGAATTCATGTTTCATTTCATCACACACTATCAGTACCCTAATAAAAGTAACTGCCTGTATATTTGCTAAGTCAAGTTTTTAAAAATTGATCTATTAAGAATGTAAAGACTTAATTTAGTTTACTAACATCTCTAACTTCCAAGTTAAAACAAATATGAAAGGCAGCATGGGCTGATCAGTGGGTTGAAATCTTTGTCCAATGAAAAGGGGAATATGAATTTGGTGAATTTTGCTCTATCAGTGGATGTTTGTCACAATTACCAAAATCGGGCATGTTTGACATCCATGTTAAATTAAAGAACCAGAGTGAAGAAGTATGGTTCAATTAAAGACAATGACTGAATTTTACAGAGAAGCATGCAAGGAATAAGACTTCAAGACGCCTTGATATATAGCAGCCAATCTTATTAGTTCCATAGTTTTATAAGCTCTAAAAGTACCCTTCTTTATCCTCTCCCAAAAAAGGTCATCTTAAAATTATATTAAAAGACTATTTGTGAAAAGTTTGATTTTCATAAAGTTATCTGTAAAAAGCAATGCTTGCACTTATTCCATTATTGTTGGATTTAAAAAAGTTTACTGTAGCTTTTATACTTTCACTGGAATGAAAAGTTCTAATCCCCCGAAAAGTTCTAATCCCATTAATAAGAGTGGTGAAGGCAAATTACCCGCTCTGTTCTGAGGGTACAATCATACAAATAAATGTAATCAAGGTAGTAAAATGATACAAGCCTGTTTTAACATATTTCTATTTCACTTTTCAGGTTGGCTGAACATAAGCTGCATATATAATGAAAATGAATAGTCCGTATTCAATGTTCATTAGCTAATGAATTATGCTAAAGTGATTTAAATTTTAAAATACTTGTAAGTGTTAGATGTATATCTTTCTCAGGGTATCAACAATTCAAAAGCCTTAGTATTACAATACTAAATGATTTCAGGGAATATTTACACAGTAATTTGCACCAAGAGGCAATAAATGTTTTTGAGCTGAAGTTCCAATAGATTAAAATTACAAATACTGCTTTTTACAAGTAGCTCTATACAGAGTTGAAACCTCATCTATTTATGATCAGCAGAGTGAAAAACAAGTGTATATGACACAAAGACAAATTTCTCGAGTCATTCTTTTTACTCCTTAATTTGATTTCTTGAATATATCATAAAACAAACTTTGAAAATACAGCTGTACATACATATACACATGTATCTGCTCATAATTAAATAGTAGTGTTAAATTACGTGCTCATTTGCTACATGAAAAAGGTTGCTATGAGTTTTTAATGTCTATTTAACATAGTCTTGTTTGACGATGATGGGTAGCAATTTCAACATCTTAGCACATAAAATAACCCCTAGAGGTCAATATGCTGCTATGACAGTCATTTTCCCCTTTTATTTGTCATATTAAACGTCAAGGACTGAAATGGTCTAGAGCATCAACTATGAAAGGAGAGTCACAATGAGAGACTTCTCCTTTTGAACCTGTGTGAGAGAAAAGTTAACTATATTGGCTGCAGTTTTTTTTTAAACTGCTTGTTTAGTGGAGTACAACTGCAGTAGGCTTGCAGTCAGCCTCATCTTTAACAGGGAGGTGCAGACTGCAAAGATTACACAGTTCCTAACCTGTCTGTTTGGATTAAACTAGATCATTGCATGTTGGCACCTGTAGTTTCTATGGGACACACCTCTGTATTAAGAAGGAGGATGGCTGCAATGTGTTTCATTTAATGCAAATTAGGTGCAGTTGCCCTCAGGCTCCTGTTAAGCTGTCAAAGCAATCCACAACTCCCTTATTAAGATACTATTACTACAATATTCTACAGTAATCACTCAAAATACTGCAGTTTCCCTAATGTAAGTTTTAGTGTTCTAAAAGACTACTGGTGTTGAATTCTGTAGTTGGGGATTTTTTTAATTATAATAAGGATTGAACAAATTTTGGGTGCTCCTGGCTCACTACATCAACATCTTTTCACAAGTATAAATAAATTATAAAAATAAAACACACTTTGGGGTTTAGCTTTTAGTATTTTGCATGACTGGTTAGAGACACAGCTTCCGCTATTGATAAATGGGCCCAACCCTGAAAAAAGGGATCACTCACTATTGGATTTCTTGCACTGCACTAGCTGGAGCACTTGTCTGATCGGGTGTGGCAATTCCAAGGTTCTGAAAAGTTCATTTCCTGTTACTTATTTTATATGCAAAATCATAACCCTCTGGGACACCACAACTAGTTGGCCTGGAAATTAATATGTTGCCAAATTGGGGTGATAAACAGTACATTTCCAGTAGGTTGGAGGCACTACTGACTTTGGACTGAATCCTGTGAACACTTTTGCACATGAATAACTTTACTCACATGACTTGTCTATTAAAACTAGAATACGTGAGAATAATTTGCCATTAGTAAAGCATGGTTGGTTTATAAATATCATTCAGTAAGACTGCACCCAAACCAACAGGGTCCCAAATACCTTTCCATATTTCCTACAGTACATACAGAGATATATAAAAACACTAGCTCAGATTCTGCCCAAGGTTCAGAGTACACAAAGCTAATGTTGCTGGCCACGGGAGAATCACCCCAATGAAAGTGGATCCATCAGTGCGGCAGAGCCGGCAGAGGGATCTGGCACATGGAGAAGTGTTCCCAGAACTCTCCTAGATTCCATCTGCCATCATGGTTCCTGGAGCCTTTGGAAGCTGTGAATAAGTTATAGTAGCCTTCAGACACATAGCTATCTCAGAGTCAGGGGAACGTAAAGATGGTTTAAATTCACCTTTGCACTCCTCCCTGCCAGTTGTGGGGTACACTCTCATCCACAGCAGAGGATTTTGGCCATTCTATCTATAGGTCAATATAAGCTAGAATCCCTATGGTAAACATCATATTAAACCAGAACAAGTTATCTTCTCTCTCTTATATGGTCTCCTATAGCCATCCCACATGTTGAGCCAGGTCTCCCAAATTCCATTTTGTTCTTTAGAACCATGCCACATAATTTACTGTATAAAATCAAACATGCTGTGTGGTTTTTTTTTTTTACATTAGATTACATTTCACTCCAGTACCAGACTTTTCACTAAATCCTACAAAAAATTACTACTCCTTTCTTTTCTTAAAGCCTGATCTCTCCTTATCTTCATTCGCCTTTTTTCTTTCCTTCTTTGTATACCTGGCTCTTTTCCTTCTGCCCCTTCCCCATCTAAATCTCTCCCTCTTTGCCTTTTTCCCAACCTCTCTCCATCTTTCCCACCCTTGGTGTTTGCTCTGTTCACAATCTCTTCCTTCTCTATTCTCTTCCTCCCACTGGGGTGCACTGACTTTCTTTTCCCTTCAGAGTCACCTCCCTTCTTCATTCACTGGGGTGTTTTCCACCTTCCCTCTAGGAGTCTCATCACCCCGCCTCTACATACGAGGATCCAGTCAGGTTGACTACCTTTCCCCAACATACCAAAGTCATGAGGCTGGGGCCAACTATTGTTGGGGACAGATCAGGTATGGAGTCTATCTCCTCTTCTTGTTCCAATGTATGGCAAGAGACACTCAGAGTGTGGAAAGTAGTAAAGGAGCTAGCAGGGAGACCAGAAAAATAGGTTGTCACCTACAGAGTGCCAGTAGCCTGGTGCACATTTTAGACCGTCTGCCACAAAGCTGCTAGCAACTCTGGCTGAGCAGTGCAGGTGAATGAGGAGGCAATAACATCCCTTGGAGATAGGTCTTTTGATATCTATCATGTCTAGTATGAATGAGTGATGGCAGTGGCAGCTTCCACTGGGTAAGCCACTCAATAAAAAAAGTTCCCTACTCTTAAAGGCAAAGCCCCCCATAAACCTAAGTTTTAACGGTAAGGTGCACCTATTACCAGGAACACACTATAAGCCTACTTGAACATATACTTTCGTAATTACACATGGAATTTTTAAGCCTTCTATTGTTGGTGATAATCTCACAAAAAGAAATGAAAATTATGTAATTTCTGACAATATCAGTGTGGAAGCCCCCACTGGAAGATACTGTAAACCATTTCCCATTCTGCTTTAACACAGGCCTCGGAGTTAAAAGGAAAACTTTAATGTTTAATGGTTAAACCAAATGTTTAATTTTGAACATCCCCACAGAGTTGCACTGTAGTGCCGAGGTTGCAGTTAAGAGTCCAGGTTCCTTTATCTTGCCGACATCCAATCTACAGTATAACAAAAACATTTAGAAACTAATGTTAAAATAGTTCTAACTAGGGTATTAACATAATTTACTTCAGCAGTATTCATCGGGATCATTTATATCTTACACATGTGGTGTATAAATATACGCCCTCCATATACATATACAGTTGGATTTTCATATATATATAAAACACTCCTGTGCAGAGTATGATTCATTGAATTAACAGTTGGTAGTTTAGCTTTTGCTAATATGTTCAAAGGCAGTTTATACTTCTAGCAGTATGATGTATAATCATTATTGCTTTAAAAGGGTCCCATCCCATCTGCAAGAGAAGGAACATAAATGGGCTAATCTCGGCACTGAAAAACAATCGAGGCAATCCAAAAGAAGTGGAAAAAATGTGAACCAACCCTTGGCTGACCATTTACTATGCAATTAGTAAGTATTTTATTAGAAATCTGTAATTACCAAACATAAAAAACCTATATTTCAAGTTTACAAAAATAGCAGAGGTGGAAATTCTATCCCAGATCATGAATGATAGTTAGTCTTACACTAGGATGTAAATCACAAACGAGAAGTGGGGGAAAGTAGCCTAATGACTGGAGCAAAGGAGTAGGAGTCTGCTTCTACCACTGACTTGCACATGACCTTGGACAAGTTGTCTAACTTCTCTGACTCTTGCTTTTCCCTTCTGTAAAACAGTGATATAACTGTACTGACATAACAGGCATATTGTGAAGTTTACTTAATGAATGTTTGAAAAGCACACTGAGATCCTCAGATGAAAAGTACCAAATATTTGACTATTTTCACAGACCCCCAGACATTCCATACATGCTGATTAATAAAATTGCAATGAAAACATCCCATACTTAGCACCCTCAAACAAATATGAGAACAATCTACATGCAAATGCTACTGGACAGACAGAGGGCAAGACCCTCACAAATACACACACAGAGATAAACCTTGTGTCTCATAAGATTTCAAGAGCATCAAGGTTGAATTACGGCAACTCAATGCCCTAAGTATATTCAATATGCGGCTACACAGGGCCCTTTCAGTTCCATCTCCTAATGTCCTCACCCACCTATGTAGACTTTGAGGAGTGATGTTCAGAGCCCTCTTTTTAGGTGGTGGCAGTGAGTGGCAGTGACAGCTATGAGTAGGGTGACCAGCCAGCAAGTGTGAAAAATCGGGACAGGAGGTTAGGGGTAATAGGAGCCTATATAAGAAAAAGACGCAAAAATCGGGACTGTCCCTATAAAATCGGGACATCTGATCACCCCTGCTGTGAGCCAGGATCCCCTCTTCCCTTTGCCCTGCAGGAACAACAGCAGTGGCACTGAGTCTGGGGTAGTGCACAGATCTTGGCTGTGGTGGGCAGCTGGTGCCTGTCTGATTCAGTAGCCCCTTGAGAACCAGACTGACTCATTGGAGGCAATATGTTTCTTGTGCTTTCCAGGCCCAAGGTGTATCTGACCCTAGAACCAGGAGCCCCAAACAGTGACCTATTGTACCTAGCGGTTCATCCAGCCACAAAGAACAGTATGTCTTACCATCTACAGGAAGTTCGTGAAAATGACTATAGAAGATAAAATCCATACTTATCCCTGGAATTTCCTGATCATTTTTAAAAAGAGTTTAACAACACAATCCCCGTATAATGTGTTAATGCTGACTTGATTTTAAATTTTAAAGTGAAACAAAGACTGTTCTGTAAGGGTTCTTTAAAATAGTCACATATGCAACATATTCGATTTAAAAGATTTTTTTACGGCCAGAAGGGACCATTTGATCCTATAGAGAAGACTGACCTCCAGCTTAGCCACTAGTTCCTAGTCCTAGTTTCTCTCCACCCTCTCCCATCCCACAGTTTCACCAAATTCCTTGTCCCAATCTATTCCTTTCACTCTCTCCAAGTGGCTGGATAAGAAATTGTCATCTACCTTCATCATTACGCATATGTCAATGAAAATATACCAGTCAGCTAAAAATGCCTGATTTATAGTCATCTTGGATGTTCAAGGCATAATCTGGAAGAGCCCTGAAAACCCCCCAACTGCCCTGAACACTGTCAAGCACAGACAAGGATCTTAGATGGTAAATACAGATCTCTTGACTTTAACAACCAAAACAAGTGCCTTCAATCTGCAGCAAAAGTCTGTTGTATGTGAGAGAGTTGCACACACAGACTAAGGGGAGCATATGAATGGGCTGAACTATGACTGAAGTTCAGAAAGACACTGTGCCTACATGTCAATTTGTACCTGCTTGAAAAGTGTGTGTGCTACACTTAACCCCGCCCTCAAACAAACCACTCACACTTAAAAGAACATTAAGATTGCAAAGTCAAGTACTCCCAAGAGAGGAAATGTCAGAATTAAGTTAATTTTTTATATAAAAAAAAGGACACTGAAAAAACAGAAATGCTGTGATGTGGCATCATATTGACAACCCAGTGGGTCAGTGGCATGGCTGAAACCTCTAGATCCACTGCACAGTATTCTGCCACTTGAGCTAATGGAGGCTGTCATCTCCTATGTGGAACATCACTCAAGAGGGATGAGATTTGCTGATGGCAGAGGAATGGTGAGACTCAGGAATCTTTGGTTTCATTTCACGCTATGGAGGGGTGTGTGCTCTTCTGCCTGCTTCCCTGAAGCCTGACCCCTTCTGCCTCATCCCTAACATCCCATCCGGTCCCAGTCCTGTTTTCTCCCCACCCCTGGCTTCTGGTCCCAGTACCATTCTCCTTTTCAACCCAGACCCAGTCTCCACTTCTCAGGCTTCTCATCCTGGTCTCCTTGCCCAGCCAGTCCTAGTCTCATTGCCTGAGTCCCAATCATCCATCACCTCCTAGACTCTTTCCTTTCTCACACCCAATCTCCTTGCCAAGCCAGTCCCAGTTTTCTCCTCCAAGCACCTCATTTGATCTGTCCTCCTCCTTCTCCATCCCCTGGTTCCTTGCTCTACTCTCTCTCCCTGGACTCCTTATCCAATCTGAGTCTCTTCCCACTCTCTCCCTGGCTTCTTACCTCTGTCCTCCTGACCTAGCTCCTTGTCCCATGCCCTTTGCCCAGCTAGTTCCAGTTCTGCCCGCTCACCCAGCTCCTGGTCAGATCTGTGTCCCTTCCCGCTTCACCTTCATTTCCACCATATTAGTTCCTAGTCCCAGTCTTCTTACCCAGTCAGTCCCAGCTTCTCTACCTCGCCTCCAGTCCTACAGTTTCAACAAATTCCTTTTCTCAATCTATTTGTTTCACTCTCCCCAATCCATTTTTGTCCTCAGATGCACGTCATTGATAGCACAGGAGAGAGAGGTTCCCTGTTCTGAGTTCCAAGTGCCTGACTCCACCACAGCCTGCAGCATTAATTATATGGAAAATTCAGCTTCAACCCTTTAGCCCTGGGCTAGACCACACTGAAGTAAGTGTTCTCTGGGGATGAGGCATGCATGCTCCACTCACAGGGAGGCACTACGAGGGGATGGATCATCCTCAGTTGCTCTGTGGGAGTGGTGCATGAGCAATCTAGTCAGCACTTAGGAACTGTGAAAGGCTGGGATATGCTCAGTCAGGATGGAATCTTCTGAGATTTTAGTTGTTACAATCGAAGAAGTCTCTACTGATCAAGTGCAAACTGTGATTTTTCAAAAGCTTATAACTTGGCCAAATTTGGATGGATTGTCTCAAGAACAGTGAAACACACATCTCTGACACAAAGGCCAGCTCTTGCCAAATTTCAATTCCCTGTTTTAAAGTGAGGCAGTCATAGAGATGTTCAAAGAAAAAGTCGCCCGAAATTTTGAACATGGTCAAAATAACATTTTTTTATTTAGCCTCATTCTCAGAAATGGCTGAAGTGCTTTGGCTGAAATTTTCCAAAATACTTCAGCATGGGTGTATATTCAGCATAGAAAATTTCAGCCCATGCAAAATTATAAGCAACTGAAAATAGGGTTATATAATGGAAAGTGTTGGGCAACCTTACTAATAGGAAGCACAATCAGCCCCATCTAAAATAAAAAATTCTAAGACCTTTCAGAAATTTACCTTCTCTTAAGAAAGTTATATTTCGGGGCCTACACTGTTTGGCAGAATCCCTTTAACTT
The DNA here is from genome assembly GCF_003597395.2 of Chelonoidis abingdonii. Taxonomy (NCBI): domain Eukaryota; kingdom Metazoa; phylum Chordata; order Testudines; family Testudinidae; genus Chelonoidis; species Chelonoidis abingdonii. The sequence goes on along the minus strand of NC_133770.1, from coordinate 176,107,461 downwards.
CAGGTTGGGATAAACAAACTTGCATGGCATTAGGAGACAGGAGCTATCTTATCAGTCTTTATGCCATCCTTATATTACAGGGGTAGGCAACCTATGGCACGTGTGCCAAAGGCGGCATGTGAGCTGATTTTCAGTGGCACTCACACTGCCCGGGTCCTAGCCACTGGTCCGGGGAGCTCTGCATTTTAATTTAATTTTAAATGAAGCTTCTTAAACATTTGAAAAACCTTATTTACTTTACATACAGTTTAGTTAAGTTTAGTTATATATTATAGACTTATAGAAAGAGACCTTCTGAAAACATTAAAATGTATTACTTGCACGCGAAACTTGAAATTAGAGTGAATAAATGAAGACTTGGCACACCACTTCTGAAAGGTTGCTGACCCCGTTATATTAGGACAGGAGCCTAACGAACTGCTCAGTCTAGCATAGGGTGACCAGACAGCAAGTGCGAAAAATCGGCACAGGGGTGGAGGGTAATAGGAGCCTATATAAGAAAAAGACCCCCAAAATCGGGACTGTCCCTATAAAATCAGGACATCTGATCATCCTAGTTTAGCATATTTCCTCATATTAGTCCTGGTTGCCTGGTGCATACTGAGTATAATGCCTGAACCAATACCTATGAAACTCAGTTTGAACAATAAAAATTAAAAAGAGAACCTTGAATGAGGAAAAATCTTAGCCTAGATCTGGCTTTGCTCCCACAAAGCCCTTGTAATTGACTGTACTCTTCCACTCTGCAAGGACATCTCGGTCCTGGGGTGTGCTGAAGAAAGGCTCTTCATCAAATGAATTGATAACACAACCGAGATTTTGATCAAAGTCTGTCAGTCCTAGTTTATCTATCTGGAATCATAATTCAGGAATGAAGCTGCCCCTAAAATTGCTCCTCCCCACCATTAAATTACATTCAATCACAGCACACAAAATGCAGCCCATGCGGTACAGCCAGATGTTATCATTACAGGCCTTTACTTATAAACTGATGCTGAAACTTGAGTGGTTGATGAGACTAGCTAAGCAGTTGTACCTTTGACCTGATTGCATTAAACTTGCCCTATCAATTTAAGCTTAGTATAAACACCATTTCCTAGAGTCCCTCATGAGTTCAGTGGTGAGAAGAAGCTGACTAAGCCTAAACATTTTTTAACAGCAATCTTGTCTTACAACACCAAGGGGATTTGCCATGTATCTGGGGCTTTATAAAACCATATGAACATGCTGAAAGAATTAAAGTCCTTTAAAACAGAAAAATTGATGGTGACAGTCCTTTCTGAAAATCAGGTTGTAGAATGTCAGCACAAGAAGACCTGGGAACAAGGTTACAATTTTTTTTTAATGTGACAGATTTGTGTTAGTCTCAAACTGTTGCTCCTAAAGACTGATTGAAAACCCCCCAAAAACAATAAAAAGTCATTTTTTAAAAAAACACTAAAGCTATATATCCTAGATTAACCTGTATTCCCTATAGGGACTCTATAGTCTCTTTATCATTCCAGTTTAGAATAAGAGTAAGTTCTAATAAATCTTGGGCTCTTTTACCTTCAGGATATCTTGATTAACCCCAGCAAATGTTTCTCTATAGCAGCACGTGTACCCTACCACATGGTTAACAATAAGAGATACTAAACTGAAACCCCACTCTATTATGCACTTATTCACAATAGTTCCAAAGAAGTAGGGACCAATCATGAAATAAACACAATCCAAAGACAGAATCCTAGAAACAAAGGACTGGAAGGGACCTCGATAGGTCATCTAGTCCAGTCCCCTGCACTGAGACAGGATTAAGTATTATCTAGACCATCTAGATTTCTTATTTTCTGTTCCTATGTGCAGAATGATAAAATACCGTTTTTGCACTGTGCAAACTGACAAAATGCTAGTAATGAACTGAGACAAGTGAACAGGATTTGGGTCTCAATCTTGCCAGGTGCTGAGTACTCTGGCCCCGATCCAGCAAAGCTCATGCAAGTAAGTGAATAGTCCCAACAATTTTAGTGGGAGTGCTCTGCAGGAGCAAACCCTTGGCCCTTAATTAGAAAACACATGAAAGAATAAATAAATAAATAAATAAACAACAACAATCAAACATTCAATCCATTAATGGCCAGGCATTTTGAAATGGAAGAATTGTGTTGTCTTTGGTTAATATATTATAGCAGATAAGTCATTCAAAATTACTGCCAATATTGCAGCGAGGAAGTGAATTAAACGAGATTGAACAACTTCAGTCCACTGATATTTATTAACCGTGTCTTAGTTCACTTCTTAACAAATTAAAAAGCTAACTTGATTCACTCTTTACAAATCTGAAGCAGCAAGGAGATGCATGTATATAACCGTACAAAACTAACTACCAACCAAAAATCTCCCACCACTATTAAGTAATTAAAGAAAGAGAATATTGTGTAAGAGTTAAATTACCTGACACATTACCTCAGTTACTCCTAGCAGCAATGTCATCTGATTTTCATTAAACTAAACAAATGCCAGTATACCATGGCAGGAAGAAAATGTAAGGAAAAAAATATCTGGTGCATAACTGCACATAATCCAGAAGAAATAAATATGCTAGGATTTGAAACTGAGCAGTGTTGTGATTCTAATTAAAGTGGAGTCCTTATTGCTGATTAGTGAAATACACATTAAAATAATGAAAACTAAAACCAACATTTAAAGAAAACTTGGTCAAATAGCCTGCCTGATTGAAACAACTCTGTTCATTTTTCCCTACAGGAATAGGGAGAGACAGAACAGACTCTTAGGCCTGGTCTACACTACGCTGTTAAACCGATGTTAACAGCGTTAAATCGATTTAACGCTGCACCCGTCCACACTACACTGCTCTTTATATCGATTTAAAGGGCTCTTTAAATTGATTTCCGTACTCCTACAAAACGAGAGGAGTAATGCTAAAATTGATATTACTATATTGGAATAGTGTTAGTGTGGACGGAAATCGACATTATTGGCCTCATTATTTTAGAGTAGCTACCCACAGTGCACTGCTCCAGAAATCGATGCTAGCCTCGGACCATGGACGCACACCACCCGAATTAATGTGCCTAGTATGGACGCGCACAGAGTCACTTATAATATCTTTTTATAAGAATCGCGTTTAAGCTAATTCGAATTTATCCTGTAGTGATCGATGTAGCCTTAGTACGATAAATATCTGTTCAAGGAAAAAGGCTCTTGGTGAGCCTCTTTCTTCAACCAATTTTTTGTCGTGAGTTGAGTGATGCTCAATTGACCAATCCCTGTTTGTCAACTGTCCCCCGATTGCTAGAGTTAAGTCTCTCCATTTCACTTTGCTTTTACTGCGATTATTCAGCCACAATTGAAAGCTATAAAGTCTCTGACAGAGACAATGTCATTTCTTGTTACATGTCCTAGATTTAGATCTCAATGGTTTGCTCCTATACCCTCCACATTCCACCCTACCTCAACCAGCTCATTGTCCACCATATGGAGAGAGAGACACACAGGCCAGGTCTACACTGCGATTTTAAATCGGTTTAATGGCGATATCTATACCGATTTAACGCTGTATCCGTTCACATGACGTCGTCATTATATCGAGTTAAACGGCTCCTTAAATCGATTTCGGAACTCCTCCCAAACGAGAGGAGTAGCGCTAAATTCGATAGCGATAACTCGGATTAGGGTTCGTGTGTGACGGAAATCGACGTTATTGGCCTCCGGGCGGCATCCCAGAGTGCAGCACTGACTGCGTTCTGGACAGCAATCTGAACTCGGATGCAGCGGGCAGGTAAACAGGAAAAGCCCCAGCGAACTTTTGAATACATTTCCTGCTTGCCCAGTGTGGAGCTCTGATCAGCACGGCTGGCGATGCAGTCTGAAATCGAAAAAGAGCTCCAGCATAGACCTGTACGGGAGATACTAGAGTCTGATCGCTGTATGGGAGACAAATCTGTTGTATCCAGCTCCATTACAGAACACGAAATGCCAAAGCGTTTGAATAAAAAACTCCAGGATACACAGCGCTGCGTGACAAGCGTACGGGAAGCCAGAGACTCAAATGGACGCTTCATGAAGGGAGGGAGGGAGGTACTGAGGACTCCAGCTATCCCACAGTCCACAGCAGTCTCTGAAAATTATTTGCATTCTTGGCTGAGCTCCCAATGTCTGTAGGTTCAACACAGTGTCTGGCGTGGTTCAGCGGAACAGCTCCTCAGTTTATTCCCCCCCTCCACCACGTGAAAAAAAAAGGGAAAGATTGCTGTGCTATGGCGTTTGCTCAATGCACTCCGCGAAAAAGGCGCCAAAGGGTTGTCTGCTGCCTTCACAAAGGAGGGGTGAGGCTGTACCCAGCACCACCCGGGGAAATGTTTTCTGCCCCATCAGGCACTGTGCTCTCAAACACGGAAGTGAACTATGGGATAGCTGAGGAACAGCTACCCACAGTGCACCGCTCCTGAAATCGATGGTAGCTTTGGACCATGGACGCAAACAATCGATTTCAGGATCCCACTGTGGACGCGCTAAACCGATTTTATTAGATCTGTTTTGTAATATCGGTTTAAGCTAATTTGAAATAATCGTGCAGTGTAGACGTACCCACAGACAGACAGACAGTTTTCAGCATCCTTTAAACTTTAGGGCCTGATCCACAGACCACTGAAGTCAAAGGGAGTCTTTCTATTTGGATCAGGCCCTCTAAGATGTAGACACAAGATAAAATTAAAAACATTACAGTTGCTTCTTGCGTATGTTTTCTGTTTGCACTGATAGGAGTCATATAAATACATCTTAAGCAGAATATAATCCCTCTATGTCTATGAACACTATCGCAATAGGATCAGTGTTAACATCGGTAATGCTGTTCTTAATGATACAATATCTTAAATTTATAGGGTGGTTTTCATGCATCAGATCCCAAAGCACTTAAAAAAAAACCTTAACTAGATATACCATGAAGAGACGGCTTCAACCAGTACAGAAATACAACTCCTCAGGTGAAAGGGAACAGCTGTTTAAAGTGTGGTTATGCTCATACTTCACATTTTCTAATCAGGATGACCAAAATTTGAGGACAGATATTTTCAGTGGAAAAAAATAAAGCCTCTGTATTTTCTAATTCTCTCTAATTTCCAGGCAGTAGCTTTGATGCCCTTTTCATTTATTTTTATTATATACTTTTTGTAATTGTGGGATATCTGAGCAGAGTTGTATAGCCTGGGACTCCAATTCTCTTATCATTAACCGAGGGTCCCAGTTCTTTCCCACAAACTGTCTTTCCATCCCTCCAGTAAGATGGATCATACCTGCTTGGTTTAAAGTTGGAACACCCTGTCAGCTCAGTGTCAGACTTGTTTTAGTAGTTGCTTCAGTGACTTAGCCAAGTTTGCAAAAAATGATTTGCCCATTACAGAGATAACGACCAGCTATAATCAGAAGAGACCTAAAGCTCACCAACATTCAGATGTACTCAGATCTCATATTTTGGCTTGAGCCCTTCTCTAGTTCTCTCTACTTGTCAGGGAAAAGGACAAGAATGAGGTAAAACCTTTTTCTGTAAGCTAATGTCATGAAGATAATTATCCATGCTAGGGACACACTGTGCTAGCAAGAGTTCCAGAAGGCACTGCATTAAACCAAGGGAAAGATGCATCACCCAGAAATGATGTTCTTGATCACAGGTTGATACTCAGTGCATGTATTTTCATCTGGATCACTTTCCTTTTGCAGGTGCAATTTTCACCCAGAACATTTGCGCACCTTCAATTGATTTGTGGCTAACTGGGTAACTGAAACTTTAACTACCTGATTTCAAGTGCAAATACTCAGAGGTGCAGATACCCAGATTTATTCCTGAAATTAATATCTGTAGGGGCAAATATGGGAGTGCAAATTGCAGCTGCAAAAGCAACTCCCGGAGTAGTGAACATCTGAAAGCCCAACCATATAGAACAATGGTGTGCCCCACAATGTTGTATGGTGCAGAAACATGGGTGATAAAGAGCTGACAGTTTCAATGGCTACAGGTGTCTGAGATGAGATATCTTCACACTATAAGAGAAGTTACAAGAAGAAAAATATTTCAGAATGAAAGTATGAGGATGAAAGTCCAAGTCCATGATGTGTCTGACAAAATCTAGGAAGCATGACTGCTGATTTGGACAAATGCTGATGGTGAATGAAGGAGACCCGGTGAAATTAGCATGGCAGGAGATGGTGGTAGGAAAGGGACCTCAAGGAAAGGGGAGGAAGCAATGGACGGATTGCATCAAAGAAGATGGTAAGCAGAAGGACCTTAGTGCCATTTCAGACAGACAAGGATGGCTGATGTTTGCACAAGGACCTGACCCCAGTTGACTGGACAAGAGAAAAAAGTAGATGAAAAGCACCTTCACTGAAAACATGCCTCTAAATTATTACCATTATTAATATTTGTATTAGTAGTAGCCACCAGTCCCCATTAGGATCAGGGTCCTGCTGTGCTGGGCGCTGTACAATGAAAGGAGAGTTTCTGCCCTGAACAGCTTACAATCTAAATACACATGGTCACTATATGTAAACATACTGGCATGGTGCTTCTAGGCAGATTAGGAAAAAAAGAAATCCTATGTCATATAAAAGCATCAAGACCTTTGTTTTAAATAAGACAATATTTAGAGACAATAAAAGTCTCCCTAAAAGGTCGTTAAAGTAGTCAAAGATGATCATTTTACTCATGTCTTTTCCCCTCTACTGCTACATTTCTTTGCTTTATTCTATATTCCACCGCTGCAAAGGCAAAAGTCATTGGCAGGTCACACTATGGCCTGAGGTGTTCCCTAATTTTTTTTAAAAAAAATGTTTCTTCATACTAACTACGCACAACCTGGGCAGGATGGATTACCATGAACAGCCTTTATCTGAACTGCCCCACCCCCCACTTCCTGCTCTTCTCCCACTCACCAAAATTGACTTTTGCTCAGGGATTGACTGTCATTGCACAGCTGTAGGGCTTTTGGAAATTCTAGACAAGGAGGCTCATTTCCACATAGCTCACTCCCAACAAACACACAGCCCTCAAAATGATTTCAGTCCATTGGTTCAGCCTGGGTAACTGACAACAGCTTCCTTGCAAATCACAATAACTGATGCACTACAAACCCCCACTCTCATGAGTCAATCAGCAGACCACAGCTTATCCTTCTAAGCAACCTATGACCTCTAGAGGCGTTAGCCTTTTCAGCTTGGTGGCAGGCTTATCTTATTTTATAAATGTACAGACAAAACAGGCTCAAGGGTAAAAAATAATGCAAGTGTCATCCTCCTCTTCCCCGCAAAATGAATTGCACAATATTGGTATCTTACATGACTTTTCTCCTATATAAACAAATTCAATGTTAAGAGTTATATTGTGCAGGGTGAACCGTTTTAAAAAGGTGTATCCCCTTGGACTGTGGGAGGCATTGTGCCTGACTGAGTCACAATAGGCCAGATTAATCCCTGTGCTGATGCAGTTTCTGGGACAGGGGGTGTTGAGGTCTCATTCAGCCTCCAGTGAATATCTGAAGGCTGTCCTAAGTAGTGCCCCTGTTGCATTAGCTCCTATTGGTATTGCAGGGATGCAGAATTGCCCAGGTCTAAGAATGCCACAGCCATGTCATCTTCTGCTCCAAAACTGATCCTTCCTTCCTCTGACCTGCAGAATGCTCGCTGGGGGCCTTATGCCTGCCCTATGGCCCCTTTGTACCAGTCTAGCTGGCACCAAGGAATCATAGGGCATCAAAGAACGTGGCCCAATTCTTCCAAGAGCTTCCACTGGGGCCATGTTTCTTCACACTCTCTTGCTAGCAGCTAGTGGCTGAAAAGTGAAGCATCTGGTATTAGCTTATTGAAAACAGCTGAATTTAGTGATGGAGGAGACATTTTTCTAACAGTAGGGCCTTCTTCTGAGAGGAGCAGAGCACTTGCTATAAGGTATTGACTGTCTTCAGTCGCTACTGAAGGCAATGGGTATTGAAGGCACTGAACACCTCACACCAACTAGGTCTAGTGGCAGCACTGCAAATTTTCAAACACAGCTACTACTCATGCAGAAGCAGGATTTCCATCATGGAAGTTATCTGTACGAGCAAATGGAATGACACTATCATCGGACCAAAAAGTAATACAAGTGTGTGCGTTTATCTATATTGGTGACGTATATACAGTAAATATATGGCAGTGTATTTTCGGATATATTTTATCTTTTGTCATCTTTCAATGACAATTTCTATTTATTCTCAGCTTGCATTAAAAAAGTCCAAGTGCAAGGATTAAGGAGCAGCCAGTTTACTGTATCTTGATTTTAGTAAGGCTTTCAACACAGTCCCACGTGGTCTAGTGGTCTAGATGAAATTACTATAAGGTGGGTGCACAACTGGTCGCTATCAAAATGCTTACCTAGTGAAGTCCTGCAGGGATCAGTCTTGCTCCTAGTACAATCAAATATTTTTATTAATGTCTTGGATAATGGAGTGGAGAGTAGGCTTATAAAATTTGTGGATGATAGCAAGTGGGGAGGGGTTGCAAGCCCTTTGGACTACAGGATAAGAATTCAAATGATCTTGACAAATTGGAGAATTACTCTGAATTCAACAAGATGAAATTCAATAAAGACAAGTGCAAAGTGCTTCAGTTAGGAAGGAAAAAATCAAATGCACAACTACAAAATGGAGATTAACTGGTTAGGCAGTGGTACTGCTGAAAAGGATGTGGGGGATATAGTGAATCACAAACTGAATATGAGTCAACAATGTGATGTATTTGAGAAAAAGGCAAGTATCATTCTGAGACCTTGTCTACACTACCTGATTAATTCGAATTTGTTTAAACCGATTTTATGAAACCGATTTTATAAAATCAATTTAGTGCGTCCACACTAGGATCCTTAAATCGATTGTGTGCGTCCATGGTCCAAGGCTAGCGTCGATTTCAGGAGTGGTTGCAACTGGTGGGTAGCTGTTCCACAGCATCCGATAGTTCCCACTTCCTGTTGAGAGCCGCAGTGCCTGATGGGCAAAAAACATTGTCCGGGGTGGTGCTGGTGCAGCCTCACCCCTCCCTTTGTGAAGTCAGCAGTCCAACCACTTTTCGCGTCTTTTTCCTGGTGAAGAGCAATACGCGCATATGCACCGCTAAGCATGACCCTGCTGAGAGCATGGACGCTTGCTGAGGAATCAGTAACGCAATTCGGTCGCAAGTTGTAAACAACCTTGCGCCACCTTTGCGTGCTGTCTACTGCCTGAGCCATGACTGGCACAATCAAGGAGAGGGGATGAGCAGGAGGAGGAGTGTAGATGCAGCTCGACAAGCGCACCCTAGAGAAGCATGAACGCATATGGAGACTGAATTCTCCCTACAACGCGGCACCAGGCATTTTGGAGCTACTGCTGTCAATTAGGAGCAGCTTCTATCTCTGAACGCCAGATTCTGGCACGGGAAACAAGCACGAGACTGGTGGCACCTGGCATAGTGTTGCAGGTGTGGGACAAATTCCAGTGGCTGCCAAACTTCGCATGGCGTAAAGAGCACTTTCTTTGAAACTTTGTGACTTGCTTTCCCCGCCCTGAAACGCCATATACTCGCGACGAGAGCAGCCCTCACAGTGGAGAAGCGAGTGGCAATAGCCTCTGGAGCTTGCAAAACATCCAGACAGCTAACGGTTCAGTCGGGAATAGCAATTTGGAGTGGGAAAATCATATGTGGGGCTGCTGTGATTGCAAGTAGCCAAAGCCATCGTTAAGCTGCTGCTCCGAAAGTTGTGACTTCTGGGAAACAGTGCAGTGATAGTGGATGGCTTTGCTGCAATGGAATTTCCCGAACTGTGAGGCGCCATAGATGGACCATATCCCTATCTGGCCCCAGAGCACGCAGGGCAGCCAGTACGTGAACCGCAAGGGGTACTTTTCCATGGTGGCTGGCAAGCCCTGGTGGATCACAAGGGACGTTTCACCCCCACGCATCCAGTGGGGATGGGCGCAGGAAGGGTTCATGATCTTAGCGTCTTCAGAAACCACAACTCTCTTTAAACGGCTGCAGCAGGGAAATTATTCCGCAGACCAAAAACTACAGTTGGCAATGGTGAATGCCTGTCGTTATCCACTGGTGACCCAGCCTACCCTTGATGCCATGGTCATGAAGCCATACATCAGCCGATTGGACCAGTGGTCAGGAGCTGTTTACCCTACAGGCTAGCAAGGCAGGAATGGTGGTTAGAGTGGCATTTGGCCGTTTAAAGGGTCGCTTCCGATCATTACTTACTGCGCGTCAGACCTCAGCCAAAAGAATGTCCATTGCTATTGCTAGCTTGCTGTGTGCTCTCCACAATCTTCTGTGAGAGTAAAGGGGAGACCTTCTGGCGGGGTGGGAGGCTGAGGCACAACACCTGGCCGCTGATTACGAGCAGCCATACACCAGGGCGATTAGAAGAGCACACCAGGAGCGGTGCGCATCACAGAAGCCTGAAAAGTAGTTCAAGCGCGGGCCAGGGTAACGTGTGACTGCTGTTGTTTGTTTCCCCTTGATGAACAATCCCACTTATTGACTCCTTTAAGGCAGGCACCCTCCCCCCTTTACTTACGCTTGCTGAACGGAAATAAAGTCAGTAATATTTTAAAAATAATTTATTCTTATTAAAAGTCATTTGGTATTGCTAAAAATCATCGAATCTTTCTTACAAGTCATTCCCTGTAAGTAAAACCACCCTCCCCCCTTTGGATGTATTTTGATTATAAGTAACTTATAAAAGAGCACAGCATTATCTAGGTATCCCTGCAATGGTGTAGTTTGGGAGGAGGATCGAAGAAAGAAAAGCCCATTAAGCCAACATTTCAGCTTAATCGTCAGCCTTTGTTGGGCTGTCATGGGGGTGGAGTGGGCTGGTGCAGAAATCCGTCCCCACACTAGCGTTCTAACACGTCTGGGTGAGGGAGATATGTAATGTGGGAGCTTTGAGGTTGGTTAAACATGGGCTGCTGGCACTAGGGGACCTACGTCAGGTCTTCTGTACCGCTGCTGTTCTAGAACATCCACCATGCGCCTAGAGGCTCTCAGTTGATTCACCGCAGGCAGTCAGAGCGTTGCACTCAACGCCATCCCAGCGCTGATCTTCCTGCCTACACCTCTGATCTTGCTCTGCCTGTCTTCCTGTCGCCACGCCTCTCTTCTTCCTGCCGGGACTCTCTCAACTCGAGCGTCTCTCCTATCCTCACGCGTCACTGCATCTTTCCTGTATTTTGCTATCACTTCCTTCCAATCATTCTGATGAGCTCTGTCACTGTGGCTTACTTTCGCATGATTTCTGGAAAACATTTCATCTCGAGTTCTCTTCTCCTCCGCCTTTTAGCTACCTTCCTGATGTGTAGGGAGTACAGAAAAAGTGGCGCAGCTGCCATGGTGGAGAGAGGGGGGAGGAAGAAAAAAAAGGAAGACGAAGGGAAGAAAAGGGAGAGAAGTATGTAAAAGATCCATTTTACAGAACAATGTTGTACTCTTTCAACAGTGAATAAAACTCTGCACCTTACATAGTGCACATGTGATTCCACTACAAGGTCGAATTTGCATCTTTAATTTTACTGAGTGCCTGTGTCCCTTACCTCGTGAGCAACTGCAGACGCAGCGACCTCCGGTCCTGGAATCATAATTCAGTGTGCTTCCATGGCGGCATGTAAGGCTTTATGTTTGACTTCTCCAGGTTTATATCCCAGTGACCATATGATGCTTGTTCCTTTCAGAGAACCAGGCAAACGCCCACACCCGCCGGTCTTTCCACTCCTCCCCAGCGCATGCTCTATCCCGTAAGCTAGTTGTTAGTCTCATCTTCCCTGCCTTCCTCCCCGTCCACTCCAAAGCGTGGCTGGTAGCTGGGAAGATCCCCTGTCGCCAGAGAAGCCCAGCGCCAGCCTTCTCCCCCCCACCCAAAGCATGGCTAGTAGCCTGGAAGATTCCTGCTCGCGCAGAGAAGCCCAGCGCCATCCCCGCCTTCCCTCCCCCCAGCCCACAGCAATGCTAGAGCTGGAAGATTCCCTGCTCGCAGCATGAGAAGCCCAGCGCCAGCCTTCCCTCCCCGCACGGACCGATCAAAGTGTGGCTGTTGATTGATGCTTACAAATGTACACTCTCAGGTTCCTTCCTAGTCTTTCCCAAGCCTGTTTCCTGGGGAATAGTGGTTGGGTGGGCTGGGAGTTTTAATTCGTGCTCTCAAAAAGCTCCTGGCTGCTGCGTGTAATTGAGAGCTGTGTGCTATCAGCAATCTCTCCTCCCTTTCGTACTTCGTCATCTTCTCCCTCAGAGAATCCTCAGCCACGGTTGCTATTACAACCCTGACCTCATGAATCCACGGCCGGGGTCGGTACTTTGCGCAGGCACTCTCAAAATTGCATGAGCTCAGCATAGAAGCGCATGTTTTCGACCTGCTCCAGACTTCCGTTTGCCTCTCTGGTTTTTCTGGTATGCCCTGCCTCAGCCTTTCACTTTAGTTCTGCACTGCTGCACTGAAATCCCCGCCTGTGTCCTTTTGCAATCATAGACTTGAAATTCTTTTCAACTATTTTCTCATTTGTCTTGACGAATGGAGTTCTGGTAAGCACTGAATCCTGCACCCAGATGTGATCAGATCCAGTACCTCTTGTGTGGTCCATGCTGGAGCTCTTTTTCTTTTCTCAGGAGACTGCATTGTTACCTGTGCTGTTGAGCCCTGCATGGTCACCTGTGCTGATCAGAGCTCCACGCTGGCCAAACAGGAAATAGAATTCAAAAGTCCGCGGGGCTTTTCCTGTTTACCTGGCCAGTGCATCGGAGTTCTGACTGCTGACCAGAGTGGTGGTGCTCTGTGGGATACCTCCCGGAGGCTAGTAACTTCGATTTCCGTCCACACTACCATAATTCCGATGTAGTAAAATCGATTTTAGGGTAACTCCTGTGGTTTTGATGGAGTACAGAAATCAATTTAAAGAGCCCTTTAAATCTGTAAATCGATTTAAAGGGCTCTTTAAATCGATTTCTGTATTCCATCTGTACATCCATCTGTACATCCATCTGTAAATCGATTTAAAGGGCTCTTTAAATCGATTTACAGGGCGGTGTAGTGTGGACGGGTGCGCGTTAAATCGATTTAACGCTGTTTAAATCGATTTAACTGCGTAGTGTAGATGGGGCCTGAGGTGTATTAACAGGAGTATCACATGTGAGACATGGAAGGTAATTGCCCCACTCTACTCAGCACTGCTGAGGCCTCAGCTGGAGCACTGTATTTAGTTCTGGGTACCACTCTTCAGCAAAGATGAGGACAAACTGGAGAGAGAGTCCAAAGAAGAGCAACAAAAATAACAAAAGGTTTAGAAAATGTGACCTGTGAGGAAAAGTTTAAAAAACTGGACATGTTTAGTCTTGAGAAAAAGTGTGTGGGGTTGGAGGGTGGGGGAGGGAGAAGGAAGGGGACCTGCTAGTCTTCAAATATCTTAAAGGCTGTTATAAAGAGGACTCTGATCACTTGTTCTCCATGATCACTGAGGGTAGGACAAGAAGTAATTGACTTAATCTGCAGCAAGGGATATTTAAGTTAGATATTAGGAAAAACTTTCTAACTATAAGGGTAGTTAAGTTCTGAAATAGGCTTCCAAGGGAAGCTGTGGAATCCTCATAGTAGGAAGTTTTTAAAAACAGACTGGACAAACTCCTGGATGGCCTAGGTTTGTTCAGTCTTGCCACAGTCTAGAGGGCTGAACTTGATGACTTCTCAAGGTCCTTTCCAGCCCTATGTTTCTATGATTCTAATTTAATTTGTCTATACATAATAAAACTGACACATTGCGGTTGCAGCAGGAAGGTAGGGAACCTGTGATTTTGCCTAGGGAGGGATCATAAGCAGAAGAGGAGGAGGAGAGTGTAAAAAATCAGGTTAAAAATTCCTTTAAATTTTTCATTTTACAATTAAAAAAGACAATACAAAAATCTCTGAGCAGCACTTACTGAGGCATATGTACACTACTTAGAAATTTATTTTTTAAATTAAAAAACAAAACAAAAAACATTTTGGTCCTAATTCTAAACAGGCTTTCTGTGGTAGCAGCAAGGAATCCTGTGGTACCTTATAGACTAACAGACGTTTTGGAGCATGAGCTTTTGTGGGTGAATACCCACTTTGTCAGATGCATGTAGTGGAAATGTCCAGGGGCAGGTATATACATGCAAGCAAGCTAGAGATAACGAGGTTAGTTCAATCAGGGAGGATGAGGCCCTGTTCTAGCAGTTGAGGTGTGAAAACCAAGGGAGGAGAAACTGGTTTTGTAGTTGGCAAGCCATTCACAGTCTTTGTTTAATCCTGAGCTGATGGTGTCAAATTTGCAGATGAACTGAAGCTCAGCAGTTTCTCTTTGAAGTCTGGTCCTGAAGTTTTTTTGCTGCAGGATGGCCACCTTAAGGTCTGCTGTAGTGTGGGCAGGGAGGTTGAAGTGCTCTCCTACAGGTTTTTGTATATTGCCATTCCTAATATCCGATTTGTGTCCATTTATCCTTAAAAGCTTTCTCTGGTGTCACTCCATTGACTTCAATGGAATCACTTCCGAGTTAGAGGTTTGTTAACATGGACGTTAGTGCTGGATTGGGGCCTTATTATGGTGTAAAGAGGATGAGAATCAGGCCCATGGCATTCACTGAAAGACATGGCAGATTGTGTGATAATTTGTTAGAAGATGCTCTGCTTTGTCTTCTGCCTAAGTGCTAATTAGCACTGCCACAGAATCTGTCATCTCCTAATGCACAAGTGTATAATTAGCAATAATAATTGTTATTAGTGCACCCATTCATGAATGGTGGTTAAATAAAAGAACTTTCACGTTAAAACTTGAATTTACCAAAAAAGAGTGAAAAATACAAAGCTCCTGTTTGAGTGGGCGTCCTCATGCCAAATGCAGACAGTGGTTATCAAATATTTTTAAGCTGGTGCCCAAAGGTAGGGTTACATCTCAAAAAAGCAATAATAATCTTTTCTGAAGCTTAATTTTGGCTCTAGGTCAAAACTTATGCGAACAATCCAACACACCCATCTTACATGCAGCATATTGATTGTTACAGCCAATGGGAGTGGATGAAACAGGTTTTATATTTGTATATATTTTGTAACATACAGCAAATACGCCATATATACATGTAGGTGCAGTATAGACTGCACACTGGCTAAGTCCAAGTATAGTATCAGAGTAATGTCTGATCTTGTCCTTGATCTAAGAACTATATCGTACATTTAAAGGTGGAAGATGGACTTTTGGGAAATATCTCCCATCTTTAGTTACTATGATCCTGTGTATATGTACACTTCATACCTGTAGAATACTGTTTGGTTGGGTCTCAGTTTGAAAGTGGTTACAGTTCAGCAAAGAATATAGGACTTAATCCTGCAATTCCTTATTCCTATGGGTAATCTTTACATGCTGCGTGTCCTCCTTGAAGCCAACAGGACAACTCCTGTATTTGAACCTATGGGCTTGATTCACAACTGCATTGTTCCAGGTTTATGCCAGAGTAACTGAATAAACGGAATTACCTCAGTATGAAATTGGAGTTATGCAGTGGTGAATTAGGTCCCATATTCCGACAATGTAAAAGGAGTGTTTTACAGTAGTCAGATGAGAGTCTGAGATCCACTTACGGTAAAGCATAGCAGATTCGAAGTAATTTCAGTTTAGTTTGGAACAAAACAAATGTAAATTCTATTGTTAGCCAGACCATAATTGGGCAGAGAGTATGCCAATGCAAACATTTTTAAAATACCCTTCATATTTTACCTTTGAACAATTAATTGGTCTTATGTGGGGAAAAAAGATTGACACTGGATTGTATTGTTCTTTGATGTTGCACAATGGACAAATCACAGTTGGTATTACGTAAATACCTGCCAACCTGATAATTAGTTTCAATTAGGATTTAATTTGACATATTGCATTGGGTGTCGTAAATTCAAAATATATTTAGTGCTGACTGTAGATTTGTTTTATTAGAACTGAGGAGGAGGAAATTCTACTGTCTGGGAGTGAAAATCATGCAGTGTGCAGAGGGTTAGCCCCAGGCCTTCTTATCAATTTTGAGAGCTTCAGTGGGATTTAAGCAGTCAGCAGGCCTTATGCTGATCTTGTGCACATCAGTGAATTTTACCCCTGGTGTACTCAGGGCTGCATGATATTCACCAGATTCTTCCTTATATAAAGGAAGTTGTGCTCCCAGTGCTTAGACGGAACCGTGGCAGAGTTCTGCAAATCCGAACTTCTGAAACACTCAGAAGTTATATTTAATCATGGCTATATTTAATCATATTTCATTCACTGGGGATACCTGGTTTTGGCTTTGAGACAGAGAACAGATCTCCAAAACACCTTACCTGAAAGTATACTGCTTATCTCTTAACAGTGCTAGGAGTAACAAAATCTGTCACAAGAATTAATCCAAATTTTTTTTTACAATGAATTATCCTGGATATTTTGTAAAAATATCAGATACCATGAATAGGCCAAAGATCAGGTAACTTCTCATCTGGACATTCCACGAAGTCACTATTACTGCCATGAAGAAAAGAGATGGAGTTGTAATATTTAGCTAGCTAAATGTAGCTAGCAGAAGAGTAAAGTAAAAAGCATGCCACATATTTGTTTTTCATTTGCAGCATGCCATTTAGGTTATGCCATACTGCTTCTAGTGCTACAGTACATAGCTTTAATTCAGTACCATGCAGATCACATCTACTGCAATCTTTCCCACATTCTCGATCAACAAATTCCATTCTATTCTATTCTCTCACACGGCATCAAAATAGGACAGCAATTTAATTTTCACTGAAACATGAGAGAGCTGGTTGGAAGAAAATGCCTGCACAATTTCTCTTTAATCGTGAAACACGCAGAAACAGAATTCTACCCCATGCTAGATAACAAAATAATATTTTTCCATTAACTGAAATCCCACAGTGAATATTTCAAATCCATATAGTGTTCCTGAGTGTTAAAGCTTGCAGTGGTACCTGTAAATCAGAAGATATCAACTGTATCAACAGGAATTTCAAAAGCAACCCATCTTTCCATAATTCTGCTCCTACAGAAGTCAATTATAGAGCTGCCAGTGACTTCAATGGAAGAAGATAGTTAAGCCAATGCTGAGCACTCTTGAATGTCCCATCTTATATGTAAAAATATATGCACCCACCTAATAATTCCACATCTAAAGAGGTTGCTGTGTGTCACTTATTGCATCTAGAAACTGGAATGACTTTATATCTTTGCTGCTTGCTAATGCTCTTGCTGATTGATTCCTACAGTCATTGTGTAACTGATTTTCATCTTGATAAATGAAAAAAAATGATGGGACATGGCTCTCCTAACTTAACTGATATGGTATCATTGGTAGGACACCTAGATTTTTGGATACACAAATGGAGTAAAATGTGAAGTCATGTGTGAACAAGAATGCCCCAGTGATTCACAAACATAGCACTAGTGCTTTCACTTATAGAGAAAAACCAGATCTGGTTGCTCACGTGAGTAGTCCTTTTGACTGCAACGAACTTCTCTTGTGAGGAAGGTCAACAGGATTCAGCCACAAAGTTGTCTCTGGACAGCTTTAACTTATGCTGTAGATAACCCTAGGAGTCACTGTCCTTGCGAACATCATGTAAGTAATACCATCTCAGGGTTGAGCTTTTTCATGAATAATTGTTCCATCATATCAGGTACAGTTAGTCTTTCCTTCAGCATCAGAAAATGTTATTTATTTATGTCACACATCGTATATTATCCTAGAATCAATCTTTTTTTTTAAAAGATTGTGAAAATGTAAGGAAAAGCATTATCTCCATTTATGTTTCTACTTGCCATGCCTGGCTTTACTGCCACCCGTAAAGGAAGAAATGTGTTTATTGATTTTTCTGAAGCAGCAGTAGTTCGATATTTTAGATATTGAAACAAAATTTCCACCTTTTAACACGTGAAGCTCTGGAAAGTCTTTGCCAATCAACAAAAGATGTCTATACTTCTTTGAGGTCTGTGCCATACTGTTAAGCCACCCAGATATTGTAGATTCACACAAGCACTGGAATAAGCTGCATCTTTGTTGCTTAACACTTTTATAAACTGTTCAAAGTTGGTGTTATGACTTGTCTGGTTCAAGAAGGGGAGAATCCTGCCAAATATCTATCCTGAAGTATGCAGGCACCAAACCACACCCAGATGGAAATGCCTTTTTGTATATTTCAGGTGATCTTTTTACTGCCAACACCAGTACACAGACCCTGATGTGCAGAAGAGCAATGTGCAGATGGGACAAGGAATCAATGCATAATTATGAAAGATCAGAAGAAGGGATTTAAACCATAATTGTCAAGTCTTATAGTCTTTACTCAGGTGAAAATCCCATTAATATCAATGGTGAGACAATGGAAATTTGCCTGAGAACAAGAAGATTATGCTCTAATTAATTCTTAAGGGCCCAGTTCGGCTCCCATTGAAGTTAATGGCAAAAGAATCACTAAGTCAAATAACAGCAGGGTTTTATATTGTACTACTGGAACTTCTGCTTTTCCCCTCCCATATTTTTATCTTTTCTCTTCCTATACTCCATAGTTTTTTTCCTTTTCAACCTGCACAGGAGTCACTGATCAAACTCCATACAGCAATCTCTTTCTCTATCCTATCTGCATCTTGTAACACTTTGTTGTGTGTTGATAAATTGTATAAGAATGTAAGAACATAAGAACGGCAATACTGGATCAGACCAAAGGTCCATCTAGCCCAGTATCCTGTTTTCTAACAGTGGCCAGTGCCAGATGCCCCAGAGGGAATGAATAGAACAGGTAATCATCAAGTGATCCAGCCCCAGCCCATTCCCAGCTTCTGGCAAACAGAGGCTAGGGCCACCAACCCTGGCCATCCTGGCTAATAGCCACTGATGGACCTATCCTCCATGAACTTATCTAGTTTTTTTTTGAACCTTGTTACAGTCTTGGCCTTCACAACATCCTCTGGGAAAGATTCCCACAGGTTAACTGTGCGTTGTGTGAAAAAAAATACTTCCTTTGTTTGTTTTACACTTGCTGCCTATTAATTATATATATTAATATATGGAGATATACCTATCTCATAGAACTGGAAGGGACCTTGAAAGGTCATTGAGTCCAGTCTCCCGCCTTCACTAGCAGGACCAAATACAGTTTCTGACATTTCATTTGGTGACCCCTAGTTCTTGTATTCTGAGAAGGAGTAAGTAACACTTCCTTATTTACTTTCTCCACATAAATCACGATTTTATAGACCTCTATCATATCCCCTCTTTGTTGTCTCTTTTCCAAGCTGAAAAGTCTCAGTCTTATTAATCACTACTCATATAGAAGCCATTCCATACCCCTAATATTTTCTGAACCTTTACATTTCCAATATATTCTTTGAGATGAGGCAATCACATCTGCACACAGTATTCAAGATGTGGGCATACCATGGATTTAAATAGAGGCAATATGATATTTTCTGTCCTATTATCTATCCCTTTCTTAATGTTCTGTTCGCTTTTTTGACTGCCGCTGCACACTGAGTGGATGTTTTCAGAGAACTATCCACAATGACTCCAAGATCTCTTTCTTAAGTAGTAACAGCTAATTTAGACCTCATCAGTTTATATGTATAGTTGGGATTATGTTTTCCAATGTGCATTACCTTGCATTTATCAACACTGAATTTCATTTGTCATTTTGTTGCCAGTCAACCAGTTTTGTGAAATCCTTTTGAAGTTCTTTGCAGTCTGCTTGGGACTTAACTATCTTGATTAGTTTTGTATCATCTGCACATTTTGCCATCTCACTGTTTACCCCTTTTTCCAGATAATTTATAAATACATTGAATAGATTTGGTCCCAGAACAGATCCCTGGGGGACACCACTATTTCCCTCTCTCCATTCTGAAAACTGATCATTTGGTCAGTTGTACCATATGGTGTTGTACTGTTCAAAGTATCAGAGGGGTAGCCGTGTTAGTCTGGATCTGTAAAAGCAGCAAAGAGTCCTGTGGCACCTTATAGACTAACAGATGTATAGGAGCATGAGCTTTCGTGGCTGACATGCATCCGACGAAGTGGGTATTCACCCACGAAAGCTCATGCTCCAATATGTCTGTTAGTCTATAAGGTGCCACAGGACTCTTTGCTGCTTGTACTGTTCAAAGTAATCTCTGACCCTTAACTTTAACTCACTTACACAAAGATTTTAAAGGGTGTACTTAAAGCAATTGGATAGTAGTAAGTGCATGTAATGTGACATATCTGCAACCACACTTCACCCTCACTACACAAAGAGAGGATATAATCATCCTCATTAAGTTTATGCGCCATAAGGAGGTCATATGACTGTTTCCAGTAGTGCCATGTATTGGAGAGCTTGCTGCTCGTGAGCACACTGAGCTTGTGTTGCAAGTTTCAAAAAGGATGGCAAGCTGTTTGTCGCTGAACACTGAAAGTGGATGCTGTAAATTGGTACTTTCAATCCTGACACTAAGAGACTATCAAATAGGAGTCTGTTCTGGTGGTAACTGCGACTGTACTTGTTAGAGGGCTACATGGTATGCTCATGCTTACTGATGTAGAAATAATTTCTATCTAGTTTCAGGGCCTTTATGAAGAAGAAGAGCTGAACTGAATCAGTAGCACTGGAACAACTTTTATAGTGGGGGTGCTGAGAGCCATTGAACCAAACTATAAACCCTGTATGTAATGGAAACCACTTCAAGCCAGGGGGTGTGGTACCATCCCTAGTTCTGGCACCCATGAACAGAATCCAAGCTGAATATGTAACTGCAGTGCAAGCCTAGGTGCTGGGTAAATTGCCATTCATATCCTCCATGAGGAGCACCAGGGATATAAACACAAAGGCCATAATTCTGGGATTCTCAGAGGTCTCTCTATTCTGGCTTTGCCAGTGAACAGGGGCTGCAAAGCACATGCATCTCCACTGGGGAACATCCTCAGCACAAGAAGGATTCCTCAGTGGCACAGGGCTGGTGGAATGGTCCTAGGCCACTCCCTCACAGTTAGGGTGACCAGACCTTTTATTTGCTCTGCCAGCAGCACTCAGCATTTTTTTTTCCCCTCCACTGACAGACCATCCCCTCTCCATGTCCCGATATTTTCTTCATCTTATCTAGTCACCCTACTCACAGTTCCAGATGCAGGAATGCTCCAGCTAATCTTGGGAGCATTGTCAGGGCAGGGCACAAGTAGGAGAGAGGGGATTCAATTAGTTTTTTTGGGGGGGGCAGGGAATTGGGGGTGGTGCCTTTGGCCAGACTGGATCCAGACTAGATTCCCCTTAGTATTAACCCACCTACTACCCAGTTTCCTCAGAGACACATCTTGATACTGAATTGAATTGTCTGAGTTGTGACTCTGAATTGTTATATCATCACCACAGTGGATGGACACAATGCTAGGATATGAACACTAAAATGTGATTTGGTTGAGCCTTTGGGGCTGGTTTTGTTGGTGGGAATTATTATTACATTTTTGTTATATGCAGATGGCTGCTGGGGTCATGCTCTTGGTCAGTCACTCATTGAGTGTACTATGTCTGAATTGTATGTAAGTAGTTTTAAAGTCTGTCAAGGGTGCCAACAGACTGGAACAGTTGCTCTTTTAAGTAGTTAACACAAAACGAAATTCATGAACATACATAGCAACTTGATTATTTTATAGTTCTCTCTCTGTGATGTCACTTGACATAAACTCTGCTCCCCACCCCTGACTGCTTACAGCAACTCCAGTCAAACTCATGGATTCCATTAGAGCTGTATGTATTGCCACAAACTTCTGCAAACAGCTGTAAAGCCGTAAATTGAGGATGACTACTCTAGGTAGTCAGTGTATTCTTTTTATTAGACATATTGTTTGGAAATGACCAGCCTTCACTTTGATTCTTTTCTTTTTCTTCAACAACTGCAGCTAATGATGAATTATTACATTATTAGCAACCAATGCTAGTAATATGTATGCATTTTAGCACTAAGCACTTAATTATACCATCAAATGACTCCACATTTTTAGTGTGTTATAAAAAGAAACTCAAAAGAAACAAAATCTTAACAATACTGTGTTATGGCCTCTTCTTTTCATTTTTAAATCCACTAACAATTAATCTTAAACACCTTAATTAGATGCCACCAGTTCAACCTATCACCTATGCTGTGGTTTTGCATACAACTCCAACATATTTCCAAAGCTAATAACTTTTTACTTGTTATTATTTCAGAGGAATGTGATACATAAATTTAAACATGTCAGACACAGTGTTCAACACTCCTAATGATATATTATCCTCATATTATTGAAGTCCCTGAGGAAGTTTGGCAGACATCATTCAGTCATCAGGGTATCATTACCATGTTTTTAACTTTAATCTTAAGTGCCTAAGAGCTTTGTGCTTCTTAATTCACATTCTATCGTTCTTGGAGGATGGAGATGGGGGAATAACTAGCTTACCTTAATTGGCCTATAGTTTATCATGTTTGGGTGGTCAATTTTTGTTTTCCAAGCTAGACTGCTTGTTTATGAGATAGCATTTCTGGTTAGATAAACTTATACATATCTTACATCTTAAGTCCTAGTAATATTTCAATTACTGAATATACAGCTAGGCTACATAAAAATTCTTCATAAACCAGGAAGTGTTAATTTGATTCTTCCCAAAACATGTGAAAGGCTAAGCAGCTTGTGAACATATGAATTGTATAAGTCTGCAAGTCTAGCAAAATCACCAAATAATTAATATCTCTTCACATCCTCTGAATCAGATACAGGAAAACAACATCAGTTAAGTAACACTGTGGTATTAATATTATCTTACTAATAGGACAAAATTATATGTGGATTTTATTAAATTCACCTCTATGCAGAGGGCTAGAACGATGCCTGTGAACCAATTAAGTTCTGCTTAAATTTCAAATGACTCTTTTCAGCCTCTAACAAAACCTAATCCTTTTCTTTGCTTTTAAAAGACTAAAATACCATCTTAATATGACCACGGAAGCTTTCATTAAGTTACTTCACCAGACCTGATTAACAATAGCACATGCCCACAATCAGGGGTATGTATCATTCAAAAGTAACGCTTTGCCCTTGCTGGGAATATTGTCTTCACCATCCAGGCAGAGCTGTTTAGGACTCAATTTTAAAAGGTATTTATGCATGTAGTAATGCAGATAGGAACCTAGTGGGTTTTCAAAAGCCCCTAAGCAGGGTAGGTGCCTAACTCCCATTAATTTTAATGGAAGTTAGGTGCCTAATATTTTTAGGCACTTTTGAAAAAAATATATGCCTAAACACTTTTGGAAATCTGATCATTACAAACTATGTGATGGTCTATTGTCTGCCTGTGCTCACGTCAATATGTTCCCCTGACAGTGTGCTTCTTCATAAATAAATCATAGATGTAAAGCAGTAGCTCAGATAGACAGCTTTCATAATCTGGCGGATTCTGTTCCATCTAATTGCAAGCTCCTTGGGGCAGGAACATGTCTTATCTTTGTTTGGAAAGTGCAATGGAAATATACAGCACTACTTATATGTTTCGGCAGACAGATGGATTTTATGACAATATAATTTCTTCTGCAAATCTTCCCCCAACATAAAGCTTTACTAGTCAAATGAGTCATAACGCTAACTATTCAACCACAAGCTAGCTAATGGCAAAAAGACATATTTATATGTTCTGAATGGGAAACATTTCTATGCAGGATACAAGCAAAGTTAAGGATGATACAAAAGAGAGAGCCAGCTGGCTCTTTCTGTCCTATAGATAGAAGCAACTGATACAGCTGGGTGTGTCCATCAAGAGGATTAACCTGGAATTGGCTGCTGGCCAAGTTTTAGCAGGCACAAGCACCAGACATGCTCCTTCTTCTGAGAGAGGAATACAATAAGATTGTGCCTTTTAGAGCCTCTCTTATCCCACCTCCTCCTCCACCTGGCAAATTTACTACACTCTCATCACAGGTACAGTGAAACTGGTTAGGGTTAAATCTGTCCTTCAGCAAGAAAACCATGCTCAAAACTAAAAATATCCATTAAAGCAGGGCCTGATCCAATGGGCAATGAATGAAATGGAAGGACTGCACTGATTTCAGTGGATACTAGCTGAGGTCTTCAAAGCTTCATTTTGATTTTAAAACTCAACTCTTGGTTGAAAAATAAAACTGGCTGCTCCTGGAGGGGAGGTCTAACTCCACTTGCACCAATTTAAAAGATTAAGTTGCAAGAGACCGGGGGTGAGGGGGAGGAAGAGGAGAGAAGCAAAGTTCAAACTTATACTGTTGGCTCGCTGCAAGCTGTAGGGACCTCAGGGACCTATGGTTTCCAGTGGTTTTTAAATTCATTTTAAATAAATGAAAATCAATGAAGGCTTGTCATTTGATTGAAATCTAATAAGTGTGTGTGGAGAAACAACAACCCATGAGGGGAACTTTTTTGTTGTTTGTGAGGACACGAGGCAGAATTCTCAGGGGTTTCCTTTCCATACTCCTGAGACAAGGTGGGTTAGGTAATATCTTCTGTTGGTGAAAGAGACAAGCTTTCTAGCTACACAGAGTATTCTGACTTCTCAGTTCTTATCATCAAAGGAAACCTGCACAACGCTTTTAAAAGACAAGCTTGGGAGCTTAAGTTCGTAAATTTGCTAGACACTAAAAATCATGGACTCAATCATGGACACTGGATCTATGGCTTATTACTAAGGCTATATTTTAGTCATGGGTATTTTAGTAAAAGTCATGGATAGGTCACGGGCAGTAAACAAAAATTCATGGCCCGTGACCTGTCCATGACTTGTACTGGATACCCGTGACCTGGTGCTGGGGGGAGGCAAGGGGCGTTGCGGGTGCTGGGGGAGGTGGCCCTGGACCTTACTGGTGCTGGGGGGCAGCATGTGGCCTGGGAACCCCGCTGGTGCTTGGGAGGGGCGGTTGGCAGGGCTGGCAGGCCCCCTACTTGGCTCTGCGTGTCCCTGCAGCTCCTATGGGGAGGGGTGGTCAGGGGCTCTCCGTGTGCTTCTCCCACCACAACTGCCAGCTCCACAACTGCCATTGATTGGGAACTGCAGCCAATGGGAGCTGTGGGAGTGGGACCTGTGGGTGCGGGTAGTGCGCGGAGCCCCTTGGCCCCTCTGCCTAGGATCTGCAGGGATATGCCAGTGGGAGCTGGGGAGCACCCCACCCCAAAGTAAGTGCCGCCCGGCACCCCAATCCCCTGCCCCAGCTCTGAGCCACCTCCCACACACCCAAACTGCTGCAGAAGTCACAGAAAGTGATAGAATCCATGACTTCTGTGACCTTCATGACAGACATGTAGCCTTACTTACTACAACAATCTATACCTCACTAACAACTCCTCCTCCCTCAGCTGCCTTTCCCCTTTCTTTTCCCTCCTATGACTAGAGGGGTGCCCTTCCACCTTAACTGAATTGTCTCATTAGCACTGACCCCCCACTTGGTAAGGCAACTCCCATCTTTTCATGTGCTATAATATATATACTTCTTTCTGTATTTTTCACTCCATGCATCTGATGAAGCCCTCGAAAGCTCATGCCCAAATAAATTTGTTAGTCTCTAAGGTGCCACAAGGACTCCTGATTATTTTTTTCTGATACCTGAAGAAGAGCTCTGTGTAAGCTCAAAAGCTTGGCTCTCTCACCAGTAGAAGTTGATCCAATAAAAGATATTAATTACCTCCCCCACCTTGCGTCTCTAAAATTCTGGGACTGAGACAGCTACAACAACATTCCATGCTCCTGACACTTAGCCCCATTCCAAGGCATTTACTCTCCTTAAATATTAATTATGTATGTCAAAATAATTAGACTATATTATTACATTTGATTATTAAAATCTATTCTGAAATTAATCCATTGGCCAAAGAGAATTTATTCACATAAGGTGTCATTTTACAATAAAGGGAAATAGTTTATGTTTGAATTGAGTACCTCCTCTAGATCTTTCAATGTGTCTTATGTTCTGTGCGTCTGTCTTTTATATCACAAGTTCTACAGGATGAGGACAATTATTATTTGAGTTTGGTCAGTACTTATCCCTGGCCAGTACTTAAACAAACAGTGGTAATAAATCATAATCAAAGTGCAATTTCAAACCAACAATTTGTGATTGATTTAGAGAAGCCAATTTTTCTGGTCCTATCTATGGTGGCCAGGCAGGGCTGCCCAGAGGATTTGGGGCCTGGGGCAAAGCAATTTCAGGGGCCCCTTCCATAAAAAAGAGTTGCAATGCTATAGAATACTATATTCTCCTAGTGGCCCCTGTGGTCTCCAGGGCCTACGGCAAATTCCCGTCCCCCACCCCTCAGGCAGCCCTGTGGCCAGGGATACTGTGTTAGCATCTTCCATGTGTGTTAAAACATTTTTTGTTAGGAAGGCACTCATGCTGGGTCTGATTCTAATTTCACTTACACTAGTTTTACACTGGTGTAACTACACTGACATCAGTGGAGTTATTCCTGATATATGACCTGATCCAACTCTCAGTGGCCCTTTCACTGGTATATAAGCAGATTCAGATTCACCATTTCCCTGGTCAGCGAGAACAGAGCTTTTATGACGTTTCATAAAGAATATTCTTGCCATAGCAGATCCTACAAGGTTTTGTGGCTATTTTCCAAACACAGGTTTCCCTGTTTTACTTGGACCCTGTAGGAATTGCCACTTTTTCATTAATCCACGTTGCACCCACTGCATCGATGGTTCAGCTAGTTTTGCCTCCAAAATATTTCATTTTAGCAGTCAGTGGAAACATTACCTTCCCAAACCCTTTTCATTAGGAAATCCGTAAGGTGAATCTATGCTGATTTATGCCTGCTGAGGATCTTCTCCATAACTTCCCTCCCTCCTTGGATTGTGAACACGACAGATATGTACAGTGCACTGGGAACACTGCAGCTACAGACAGAAATATCAGCGGATGGAGAATCTACAAGAACTCAGAAAAATTCTATTCAAGCCACAGAAACAGAAATAAATCTATGTGCTGCAGGGTCATGGGGCTCTAAGTGAAGATTAGATGTACTAAAAGCAGAAAAAAAATACATATATGCAAAGCACGAGGCTTTTTGTTGCATCAACATTTGTTTATAAGTTGTTCTTTTGTTTTTTAACTTCTCGCATGGGGGAAAAAAGCTTTCTGAAATATGTCAAGTTATCTTGCAGTATGACATTGCATTGCTTGCTGTTCCATAAAATGAGAGAGGCTCTGAAGAGGCTACACACTCACAATAAAAGCTTCTTTTGGAGTCAGTTGCACACATGACATCATTCAAGGCCACATGTGAATTTTATTTGTGTATGTATTTGGGGGAAAAAAAGGGAGTAGACAAAGAGATTCCTCCCACACCCTGAATGCCAGAATCTAGTTTCCTATCCTCAGCTGGTGCTCAAGAGTCTGACTCCAGTAAAAACAGTCTCCCACCGAGATTAAAGCATTGGCAAACACAGCTTATCTTGGGTAATGTATACTTTACTTTTGTATGTATTATACATATATATATTTACATATATAAGCGCACACACACACATATATTTATAAACGTATCCACAGATATACACAGTGTTTATATATATATGATATGTAAAGAAATATTCTTGGAGAAGAAGCTGTCCCTGGGTGGGAAAATCCTAGTTAGTTGGAGTCTATCTAGATTTTAAGTTTGACTTTGCATTAACTGCCCACCACTCCTCTATGGCAAGTTGTACACAAGAAATACATGTCTGAGAAATCTCCGGTATTCTCCCGCAGAGAATCCTGGGTATAACCCAGCTCCTACTTGACTGCTCCTGACCATTCCTGACGGTTCAGTGGGTTCTTCTGCCTCATAGCAGAAAGCAAATACCAGAACATATTCCAAAAGCCAGGGAGTCGAAGTGACAAAGCAATAGAACAGTGGGGTCCAATGCTCAGCATCAGCTGGATAGATATAACAGACTATATAGGTGTCCTTACCTAGCAATTGTTTTGTTCAGTATTTCTTCAGTCCTATGAAGACTACAATTCTTGGGCTACATGTACAATTTTATCTTGTGGGATGGTCAAGCTGGTTGAATGTGGACCACTCTAAAATAACCCAACTTTCAATTTTCTTTATTTTAGAAGTACCAATTTTAAACGTCATACAGGAATTGGAAATATTTTGTAGATAATACAACGAACATTTTGATGGTATGTGATCAACTGAATTTGCATTTACTGGGCCACATATGACTCTCAATTACCTTTGTGTAAATTCAGAGTAGCCCTATTGATAGAAAGGAATAGGATGTGCCAATTGCTTAACATTGGCAAAGGAAACCTTATTAGGATGAAGACTGCATGTATTGTGCATATATTTTATATAGTTACAAACTATAACTCAGAATCACATAGTGTAAAAAAGGACAACACTTCAGGTCTGTAATGTCCAAACAAAATGGGTTACCACAATAAACATAATTTCACCTTTAACTGTGAATATGTTCTGTGGCGTTTACAGTATGTGTGTCTGTGCCTACAATATACTGTTTTACAAACAAAACAAAACCTGAAACCTTTCACACAGTGAAAAACCTAAAATTGTCAGTACTTACTATTCCAGATTCAGTTTTTGGCAACAAAAAGACACAGAAGGCTACATGCATGTAAGTGCTATTAAAATCCAGAAGTACATAAATAAGTACATTTACGTAGCTCTAGATTTTGTATAAATAAAAATATAAGAATGAATGGGAAGGACTGAAGTGAAAGGAACAGAGAGAAAGAGACAACACAAGCCATGGGCACATATGGAGATGGAAACATGGAGGGACGAATCACAGAGAACCCTGATTTTGAAAGTTGGAAATAAAATAGCAGAGAAGTTGGCGGAGAAGGCAGGGCCAGGAGATAGCAGTACTGAAAGTGGACCTTCATGGCAGTGTTTTCCAAACTTACAACACTTGCGTACCCCTTTTGAGACATTTGTCTTACTAGCGTACCCCTTCTCCGGCGAAGATAATTTTGGGGGGGAGGGTGGTAGCCACATTTTTATAACACACTCCTAATTCATTTCATTCTGGATTAAATGTTTATTAGAAATAAATACAAAATTATATTACATACAGTTGAAACAAAACTTTTAATAGAAATAATAGTTACATATAGAAATAGTACTAGAAATAATTAAAATAACAGAAGAGAATCAACAGTGAATATATGGTGAATTTGTATCATTCTGAAATTAAAATATGCTGGTTTGGTTAAGTTAGTGAAGAAAGCACTAGTTTTAATACCTACTATTTCAATATTGAAAAATTTTCTGTACAAACCAAACTATTCAGTGCGAGGGATGAAACTGCTTTAGACCATACACTATCACGGGGATATCTGGCTCGATGTTTGTGATCTTAAGACAAAGATGGGGCTCCACGTCAATATGACAATTTCATGTTTTTGTTTTGATGCCAACCAGCACAGAGAATCCAATCTCACACAAATAGGAGGTGGGAAAAGGCAGAAGATACTTGACAGCTTTGTCCAATAGAGCTGGATATTCAGAGCTAACCCCCAATCAAAATGATGTGAGTATATTTTGCTCAAATTTTGTTTTCAGGAAGCTATCTGAAGCCAGCTCCAAGAGCTGTTCTTCTTCTGAAGCAGAGAGATTATTTGGCAATCTTTGAACATTGATGATAAAAGGGTTCCTTATCCATTCAAAGGTGCAGTCCGGTTCAGGGAAATACTGACAAAGATCTTTCTGCAAGCTTTCCAAATGCTGCTTCACGGTTTGCAACACATCACTATCAAGTTCGTTAGGCGAGTTTATTACTAAGTCATGAAGAGACGCCACAGTTTCAGTTTTGCAACCATGGTTCTGACTTTGTCTTGAACATGGTATGTGGATATGAGTTTTCCTTGCAAGGATATATTGAGGTTGTTTAAATGAGAAAAGATATCTCCAATATATGCTAGTTTGCACAGCCATTTCCAGTCACGTATACGGTCTTGCAGGTTAAAGGTTTCATCTAAAAAACTTACAGTTCTTCTCGCAGCTCAAACAGGCAAGTCAGAACTTTTCCACGTGAAATCCAATGCACTTCAGTGTGAAATAGGAGTTGTGTGTAATCACTTCCCAGCTCATCACAAAGCTGAGAAAACAGCTGGGTGTTCAGAGGGCGGCTTTTCACAAAATTGATTATTTTCACAGCTTCATCCAGTACTTGCTTTAGATCTGCTGGCATGTTCTGGGTGGCGAGTGCTTCCCTGTGAATGCAACAATGAGTCGATTTTGCTTCTGGCGCAACAGCTTGAATACGTGTAACAACTCCTTTCTTTGAACCAATCATGACTCTGGAGCCATCCGTGCTTATTCCAACACAACGACCCCAATCCAAGTCATTGTTTTTGATAAAGTCATCAGTAACTTTAAAAATAGCTTCTCCAGTTGTAAGTGTTGGTATAGGTTGGCAGACAAAATATCATCATGGACTTCATTATTCAGCTCGTATTTGACAAACCACAAAAGATTAGCTAAATTCACAACATCAGTGGATTCATCCACTTGCAGTGCATAGTAGCGACTCTTTTGTACTCTTGACAATAATTGCTGCTTTATGTTTTCGGCCATATCTCTGATTGTACGATGAAGAGTGTTCTTTGAGAGGGGGACAGGACCTATAGCTTTGCTAGCCTTGCCTCTAATCATCACTTGCACCATTACTTTGGCTGCAGGTTTTACTAACGTCTCGCCAATCACTTCAGCAGCTCTGCACTTTGCAATCAAGTACGCCACACTATATGAAGCTTCCAAAGCTTTCATATTTTCACCTCCCGTCACATTATGAATTGCTTTCTGGGACTTTTGGAGATCTTTGCGCTTATTTTCGAAGAATTCTAAAGGTTTTCCCTCGTATTCTTTATGTTTGCTATTGAAATGGTGTTTTAGGTTGGATGGTTTCATATTTTCATTTGTGAGAGTCTTGTAATAAATCACACATAGTGGAACAGGCTCCACCTCATCGCCAGTCCACGAAAATCCCAGTTTAAGATATTCTTCAACATATTTGTGGGCTTTTTTTGTTTTCTTTGCAGTTGATACGTTCAATAAACTTACAGATGGGTCACGCGGTTCACCAATTTTGTCGTCACAGTTGTCTGATGTAGTCATGTCACTGCATTTTTCAGCATAATTATCACTAACATTCATATTTCCTTCATAATTTTCTTTTGTACATTCAAACTTCCCGTTTTTAGCCAGCAATCCATTGCAAATGGGTTTAACAAAAACAAAGAGAAAGTCTGTATATTAATACACAACCAAGTACTTGCTTTGATCTTTAGATTACTGTGAGTAGTTATTCACTTTTATCCGTCAGTATGAGTTCTGCACATGCTGCAAAGGCAAGTGTATTGTCAGAGCCATGGTAACGCGCACGCGTGCTTTGAGTTGGCACGTGAGCTGATTTCTTCTTGCACGCTGCTGCCAGCCGGGGTCCTGGCTGCCAGCTCGGCTCAGCCTGCTGCCGACCTGGTAGTGGGCTGAGCAGGGCTGGCGGTCGGGACCCTGGTTGACAGGAACTGGCGGACGAACCCCACACTGGCAGTGGGCTGAGCCATTCAGCCTGCCACGGATCTGGAGTTCCAGCTGCTGGCCCGGCTCAGCCTGCTACTGGCCTGGGTGAACAGGACCCCCGGCCGGCAGCAGGCTGAGTGGGGCTGGCAACCAGGACCTCGGCTTACAGGAGCTGGCGGATGGAACCCCAGACCGGCAGCAGGCTAAGTTGCTCAGTCCACTGTGGGTCTGGGGTTCTGTCTGCCGGCCCTGCTCAGTCCACTCCCGGTCTGGGTGAATGGGACCCCCGGCTGGCAGTGGGCTGAGCGGGACTGGCGGCTGGGACTCCAGCTGGCAGGAGCCAGTGGACAGAACCCCGGGATGGCAGTGGGCTGAGCTGCTCAGCCCGCAGTGGGTCTGGGGTCCCGGCCGCTGGCCCCGCTCAGCCTGCTTTCGGCCTCTTGTCATCCAGGGTCCCAGCTGCCAGCCCGGCTCAGCCCGCTGCCAGCCTGGGTGAACGGGCCGCATACCCCTTGAAACCCTTTCGTGTACCACCAGCGATATGCATACCACACTTTGGGAAACACTGCTTTAGGGATAGGATGAAGGGATTAACATGAAGTGCTCAGATACAATGGTGATGGGCATGGTATAAGGACTAAACAGAATAGAGAGGAAACCCTATATTGGACTCAGAAAAGATAGGAAAGAACACAAATGGGAAATACTGTGGAATGGAGTGGATAAGTAGGTGTGATGTCATAAGAACCCAAGCTATTTCTATAGTCCTGCATTGTTTGTGATGACCTTCACACTTATGGCTTGATTGTTCTGCCCTCTCTGATGTGTGCAGACCCACTGAACTCAGTGAGGCTACTCACCTGATCAAGGGTTACTCACTTGAAGAAGAGCTACAGGATTAGGCCTGTAGCCATTAGCCAGCCTTGAAATTATCTCAGAGGAAAAGTTCTCATTGAATGAGCAACTTGAAGATTTTTAGGCCCCCAAGTCATTCAAATGACAAAGCAAGGTCAGAGGCTGCATAGGAGGCATACTGTATCACATTTAAAATTCCTGCAAAAGACAGGAGAGATGAATTGCAGACATTAATAAGCCTTTGACCTGCAAGAACAGTACTCAGAGGAGGAGGATGACCTGGGGCAAGTGTGTGCTTGTTGGGTACACAGCGGCCTTGTATTTCACATGGTGCATATTTAAGACAACCAGCCAGAAGAATGAACTGCCTAAATCAAACCAACACATCATTTCACTAATAAATACTTTCTTTTCTCTGCAAATATTAACTCAGGTCCAAATTGTCCATTAGGAAGCATTTCCCTGTAATCTGTTAATATGGATACCCTCCAAGTAGCACCAGTTCACATAAACGGCTCCAGCTGATGTAATCTATTGGATGCCCAGTACTGAGGATCAAGGAGTATTATTGGATTTAGGGACTTCTCTGGAAAAGGGCAGCAGGGAATCAAAGATCGGGAGTGGGAATAATTGATCCTTTCCATAAATCTTGGTAACAATGCAGAAAACTTGAAAGGCGGTTTAGGTTGTCCCCTTGGTGTGTGCAACAAAAGAATCTGAAAGACAATGTTCTGTTTTAAAATGAGCTCTGTGCCCTCACAGATAGCAGGGAGAGAGTGGGTGCAAGGAATAGAGATTAGCTACTCTAATGACTTGGGCCACCAGTTCTGTTTGGCTGTTATCTTACACGCATTTGGGCTGTTTCTTTGTTAACTACAGCAGCCTTTCTCTTGGCACTGCAGAGATGAATGATGGATTAGTGACATTCGCGACATTCCCATGCTTTAATTTCTCATGAGCTGTACAATTTGAAAACCAATTCCAAATCCCAATTTTTGTGCAGGAAAATATTTATCTGTTGAGATTTTTCAATAAATATTATATATCTAAGGGTAATGAAAATATGGTCCTCCAGGGTTAAGTAGGAATGTTATCTCTCTAAAACACTTTTAGAGCTTTTAAAACCATAAAATAGCTACATATTCACCCCAAGATATCTTTTGTGAGGACGGGAAAGGGGCCAAGACTACTCTAGTCCTTCTCTTCCTCTTACATCCACACAAACCCCACTCCTCTCTTTCCATTCCTGCTCTCTTTCCCTTAAACACTTCTGCCATCAGCCCTCCCACCAGCATTGAAAGACTTCTTCCCTGGTGGTCCCCAGCCCCAGAAGGAGTCAAGAACTTGTGGCAGGAGGAAGGTGGTCAGAATGGACTCATAGGTCAGGAATGCAAGGAAAATTCCCAAAAGACAGGAGGGTCAAAATGTATTCGGTGCAGCAGTCAGGATCTGCCATGTCTCCTCAGCGTGCCAGATCTCTTTCTCCTTCCCAGCAACGAACCCTCAGTGATCTGGTGGCAACCTCTGGAAACTGGCTAAAATAAAACACCTGGGGGCTAGTTCTTTTAACTGGTATGCAGCACACAGTTGGGAAAAAAATATTAAAAAAAGCAGCTGACACCTAAGTTCTCACAAGATGAGCGTAAATTACACCAAACCCCCTCCCTCATGATAATGGATGGGGGAAAGGGGCATGATACGATGCACAAGCTTTGCCTCATTTGCATGTACCCTCTAGGAAAAATGGACAGTGTCTTGTGTGAACCCTTTAAAACCTTAACAAAGAAGAAAAAGAAAAGTCAATGGAGCTACATCAATTTACACCCAGGATCTGGCCCAGTTCTCTTCAAAACACTGCATTAACTTTTCAGGTACACCTGTTCACATACTGCCACTTAGTTATTGCTGCTCAATTTAATATTGATGACTGACATGTAACAGCAGCCAATGTAATTTTTGAGTCAAACCTGCTCATCTGAAAAGAGAAAACCATACTGAAAAAAAGCTATAAGCCGATTTTGAGAACAACATTTTGCATCTCAACAGCAGACACAATGTTATAAATGTAAGCCTTCCAAGATTCATGGGGTGTGAGGGATTCCTTAAAACTGATGCATCCCTTTCCTTGGGCACTGTCAGATCCTGAACTGGACTGGAAAACCAATACTACTCCTTCCTAAACAAACTAGATATCAAAAGGCAGAAGATTCTGCTAAAACCATCAGTAAGTGATTTTGCCAAGAAAACACGTTTTCTCAGCAAAAAAATTACTTTCAATTAGCTTTTGTCCAGATTAATAAGCAATTTTTATCTTGTACATGTTTTGTTTTGAATACATAGTGTCAATTAGAGCTTTTTCTGCAGTAAGGGGGCCTCTAACTTGAGGTCAGCTTGCAGTCCCAGGGAAATTTATAATAAAATACCCTCGAGGTAAAGAGGGAATTCAGTACGAGATACTGAACAGTTGGTTTTTCCAACACCAAGTTACCTGGATTAAGGTTTGCAAATGATTTCTCTCCTACACCATCAACAAGTCTAAAAACAGTTCTCTGTTTTATTGTACTACTTTGCTCAGGGAGAGAAGCAGAGGGAAATCAAAGCTATTTGCTTCACAGAAAGGGGAAAAAAAAAAGATAGCAAGAGGGGAAAAATGCTTGTGTTTGCAGGTCTAAACTAGTACTGTCTGGTGGCAAATGGGGTCGGTTGATAGACTTGAATGTTTCTGGATGTATGATTCTGCATGTGTCAAGGCTGACAGCACTAAAGCTGAACTCCTTTTTGAACGAGTAAAGTAGGCTGCACATAACCACATAGCCACGCTGCCCCACCAATGACCTTAACCTTGATCTGGAAGGAACCACCCTCTCAGTGAAAGACAGTTAATTTAGTCTCCATCATAATTTAGCCCCAAGACTGCTGTAAGTAGAGACTATCGGTTGTGTTGAATTATGACTTTTGGTTATGGTGCCCCAGATGACTATCCACTGAAGCTTTCCTAATGTTATTGGATTCTAGCCTATATAGGCAAAAGACAGTTTGAAGTGTTAAATGAGATGCGTGTGCTGAATTGTAGCTCTTTCTACGTCCAGTACACATATTTCCACTGAGGAAACCAATTCCTTTCTTAACTGCAGATGTACATTGTATGTGTTTACTTTATCGACAGTATTTACATGCACACAGATAGATCTGTGAAATCACAAATTTAAAGTAAGAATGAAAGCTTATGCTGCTGTAAAGTGCACAGTAATGTAAAAATATAAATCTGTTTAAAAAGCAAAGCATACTATATGGGATAATATAAGTTCTGGTGCCACTGCTTTAACCTTAGCAGATGTGCAGTTTCACTTTCTTTGATTTTGTGTTCGTTCATCCTGTAATACCAAACTCAGACCCAGAACACACATATTAGGACCTTATTCACAATATTTTTAATGTCCTCTCAAAGTTTCTTCAATATAAAATCTTTCAAGAGTTATAATTATTTGTTTTCCAGGCAGCATTTTTACTTTTGAGAAAATATGCAATTAATGGGGGCAATGAAAAGCTTCAGTCGATCAATAAAGTTTCTAAAATTTACAATAGCTGTAATCAGCAATAAATCCGGGGTCTATTCTGGTTGTTCTGTATGTAGTCACGTTTTTTCCATTTCAGTGTCCAGATTGTTGCTGAACATTTGTATAGTTTGGTGGCTGTACCTTTCCATCTCGAGTATGCAAGAATTGTTAGTCTCAGCTCACAGCCACTATCAGCAAAATTCCACTATTTTATCAAAAAGAAGGAAACAATGAGGAACTCCACAGAACCCCCTGCTTGGATGCCACATATGTCTGTGCTAAAGACATTCATGCTTATGTAACATTGCTTGTGGTAAACAAGCAGCCTTCCCATAAAATCTGTCTCTGATGCCAGTTCGTTACCATTTGACTGATTTGATATGTGTAGATTATGAGCTTGTAACAGGGATGTGGCACATCTGGACTGGTTCAGGAAGAAGGTTGTTTCCCAAAAGAGAATCAGAAGGATAAGAATTTGGAGTTAGGCTGAGCCTTTGCTCAATGCCTCTGCTCTTCCCTTGCTCTGGGTGAGGGGAGTAATTTGTTACAGCCTTTTCTCTTTTCCCTACTGCCTCAGATCTGCTGGGGGGTCAGACCCAAGGCTCCAGCATTGCTTCCCATGCCCACTGGCTCAAGTAGTATGTGCAGCTACTACTCCCTCTCTTGCATCAGGACCCAAGGTCCAGGAGCAGCACTAATGCAACTGTGAGGTTTTACTCTGCTGAGTGGTGGCGTTAGGTTCAGGCACAATCTAATCTAACATTAGCATGATTATCAGATATCAGCGAATGACTGAGCTTTTGGGGCTAAAATAGTTTTAGATGGTACAGAACAGCACCTCTGAAAGCTGGTTTCAAATGTGCCTGAGGTGATTAGTAAAATCAGTGTAATGGCATCAGAGATTTGTTGTAACATTGTAAGAACGATATACTAGACAAAAGGGAGGAAGTTTTGTAAACTCATTCTTTAAATTACCACTTCAGAGCAGCCAGTACCAGCTGTACGTTACTCCTCATAGGGATTTCAGTTAAAACCTTTCATCAGAAAAATGCTGATGGTGACAATGTTTTATTGCGCTGCACTTTGTAGGACTTGTTCTGGAAGTAACATGCAAACATGATGCACTGCAGTTCCATTTCTCCCCCCAGAGATGACGTACTGCATTTCCATTCCTCTCCCTCACCCCTAACTCCACCCAACTGTATGTGGTCTATTAATGCTTATTACTGTGCGTATTACTGTGCGTATTAATGCTTATTACTGTGGGGAGTCCCCGCCAGTGCTATCTAGTCCACTTCAATGGAAGTAAACACTAAGAAAGAGTGAAATATCTTGGCTTCATTGAAGTCAACGGCAAAAGTACTATTTGAACTCAGTCGGCCAGGATTTCACTCTATAACTGGTATTATTTGTTTGCAGGATTTGGCTCTTATATTGAAAGATTTTCTGGTCAGGGATATATGTCCGTAAAGTATATCACACATTTCGGGTGCTATATCAATAATAGTTTCAATAATAAATACATAAATCTCAAGAACATGACTGCACAGATACATTTATTTTGTACTATATACTCCAAGTATTAGCAGTTCTGTTTTACACGTCCCAACCTACAACTAAATCAATTAAATATATTCTCCCAAAAAGATGATTTATGCTATAAATAACTCTATACTTTCTCATTCTCACAACTATTTGAGAGATCCCACCTTGATCAGCCTTTTAACCTGTGGACCTGGCAAATGGCTACAAGCAGAAATGTGAAGTACAGGGATGTATTGAATTCCGGGAGGCTGAAGTCCAAAACATTCTCACACTCAGGCAGTAACTTGTAGTGTCATAAAACTCTTCCTATATCTGTATTACTACAAATCATAGCAGCTACTTTGATACATTAGATAAATACATCAACTAAAGCATAACAGATAGGAACCACTATCAGCCATAATAATAATGAAATACACACATGCAATCATTATTTTAATAATGGGTTATCATTTACCATTTGTTTTGCTAAGCTGGTCAACTGTTTGGCTCATTAAGTAGAATATTTGACATTTAATTAAAATATAGTCCTATAAA
Organism: Chelonoidis abingdonii; assembly: GCF_003597395.2. Classification (NCBI taxonomy): domain Eukaryota; kingdom Metazoa; phylum Chordata; order Testudines; family Testudinidae; genus Chelonoidis; species Chelonoidis abingdonii. The sequence goes on along the minus strand of NC_133770.1, from coordinate 176,069,365 downwards.
GAATGGTACTTAAATTTTTAAGAGTACTCAATATTAATATTAGAATTGGAAAAGAGTAACAAAAATTATTAGGGGAATGGGACAGCTTCCATATGAGGAGAGATTAAAAAAACTGGGACTTCTCATCTTGGAAAAGAGAGGATTAAGGGGAGATATGAAAGAGGTCTATAAAATTATGACCTGTGTTGAGAAAGTGAATAAGGAAATGTTCTTTACTCCTTCACATAACACAAGAACCAGGAGTCACCCAATGAAATTAATAGGCAGCAGGTGTAAAACAAACAAAAGGAAGCACGCAATGCACAGTCAACCTGTGGAACTTGTTGCCAGGGGATGTTGTGAAGGCCAAAACTGTAACTGGGTCCAAAAAAGAATTAGGTAAGTTCCTGCAGGATAGGTCCATCAATGGCTATTAGCCAAGATGGTCAGGGATACAACCCCATGTCTGGGTGTCCCTAGCCTCTGACTGCCAAAAGCTGGGAATGGAACAACAGGGGATGGATCACATGATAATTGCCCTATTCTATTCATTCCCTCTGAAGCACTTGGAATTGGCCACTGTGGGAAGGGATTATTAACATATAGCTCTTAAACAATCTAACTATAAATATACCTTAGCATATTACACTTTTTAAAAAAAGAAAGTAAAAAATTGTTTAAAATAATTGTGCATGTGAAGACAAATTTCTGCAAATAAGCCCCAGGCAGGTAACTGAAGACCTATAAGCATGACCTTAGCAGTGGGAAAATTCCTAGAATCACAAATCAGATGTAGAGAGGTGTATAAAAATATTTACACTGTTGGTGTTCCTGGCAGAAAGAAAAAGAAATCAGGTTTACTGTAGATTCACAAAAATTGTTACTTTCGCATGCTGGAGGCATGAAGGTGAAGATGTCATCAATGTAGCATAGGTAGAGAAGGGGCGTGAGTGGACGAGAGCTGAAGAAACGTTGTTCTAGGTCAGCCATAAAATGTTGGCATATTGTGGGGTCATGTGGGTGCCCATAGCGGTGCCACTGATCTGGAGGTATAAACCTACAACACATACAAAATCTCCAGCAAAAAAACTTCAGGACCAGACTTCAAAGAGAAACTGCTGAGCTTCAGTTCATCTGCAAATTTGACACCATCAGCTCAGGATTAAACAAAGACTGTGAATGGCTTGCCAACTACAAAACCAGTTTCTCCTCCCTTAGTTTTCACACCTCAGCTGCTAGAAGAGGGCCTAATCCTCCCTGATTGAACTAACCTCATTATCTCTAGCCTGCTTCTTGCTTGCATATATATACCTGCCCCTGGAAATTTCCACTACATGCATCCGACGAAGTGGGTATTCACCCACGAAAACTCATGCTCCAAAATATCTGTTAGTCTATAAGGTGCCACAGGATTCTTTGCTGCTTTCCCCCTGTTAAGTATCCTCACAGCTTCTTGTCAAACTGTCTTAAATGGGCTATCTTGATTACCACTACAAAATTTTTTTTGCTCCTGGTGACAACAGTTCATCTTAATTAATCAGCCTCTTAGAGTTGGTTGGGCAACTCCCACCTTTTCATGTTCTCTGTATGTATATATATCTCCACACTATATGTTCCATTCTATGCGTCCGATGAAGCTTATACTCAAATTTGTTAGTCTCTAAGGTGCCACAAGTACTCCTGTTCTTTTAGTAGTGGAAAGAGGCCTTCAAGTAAGTGTAAATATAATTTACTCCCATTAAAAAACCCCGTTAAAATACACACAAATCTTTCTGATGTTACAATGATAAAATTAATCAAAAAATGGTACAGTCAGGAAAATTTTTATAAGACTTGTTTGAAATTTGTTCTTTTCTTGCTACTGTTTGAAATGCTCCTTTATAAGCAGATGATTTTTTTCTTCTACCAATGTTTTCTTTTTTCATTTAGCAAACTTAATTGTTCCTTGTGTTTTAAACAGAGCTGGAATTATTATGGCTGCATTTAACAACTTCAGCCTTTACTCTTCTTTTCTAAGCAAACACAGTTGTGCACTACCAGACTAGTCTTCAATATCAACGTAGTGATGGAAACAATGTTTGTTAGTTAACTGATGCTAAGCAAGTCACTGAGTTGTTGCAGGGTCTACAAAACAAGTGGCATTTTGTTACTTTTAATTTCCCAGTGTGGTAGATTTAAAAAAAACCCACCTTCCTAAAACAAAATAAATAATACTACTTAGCACTTATGAATTCAAACTGGAGTAAAGATATTAATTATTCCTCACTACATCCCTCTGAAGTAGGTCTGATAAGTATTATTATCCTAGCACAATTTCACTTGATTACAGATGGGGACATGGTCAGAAAGATGAAGTAACATGCCTAAGGTCACAGCCACAGGATTATAACTCACAACTGCCCAATTGTTAATCTTGTGCTTATTCTCCCAGAAGCCACTACATCTCATAAGGCAAGATAATCAAAATCTAGAAGGTCTTTCCTTCCCTACTGTATGGAAGACCACATTTTGAGCCTATTACATAATGACAGGATCCTTTTGAAATAGTTTGTACTATTTTCCCCAGTAAGTAAGGAATAAGATGAGACCACATTTACATCTTTAAAATTATTTGATTTCTACGTATATAATATACATCCTTCTAAAATTATGCTGCAGGAATGTTTGTGAAGGTTCCTCATAGTTGTTAAAAATGTGTTGATTTCACATTTACACAAACACAGTATCAATCTAACACCTGTGTATTACAGTAACAACAACCCACTGTGTTGTAACATTGGCACTTCTCTTCTCCCTGTACATTAGAATAATGAATTTAGGTTACTGAATTGTCAGCAGTGCTCACGGTCATACTGCAGATCTCCTCACTGCATGTGGATATTCCACCCTACTTTAGCTGCACAGATACATGAGTGGTTTATATGTTAAATATATATCTGTCACCAAGGATGTAAGTTTACAGTTTCGGATCATTAATTTGAAGCTTACACACCCTACTCATGCAAAGAAAGAAGGGTTTGGTTTCCAGAACAGGCGTCCTATTGATCCATGTAAGGCTGGAAACTATGTATAGAAATACAGTCAAACCTTTTAAGATGACATACAAAGTTTCCAGTAAGAGGATGAGATCCTTGAGACTGAAGGCACTGAAAAGCTGTCTTGTTGCCTAGCCAGTGAACTCAGGGTCTTATATTCCCTTCGATTTTGCATACAGATGGGAGCTTGTACTCATGGGTCAGCGTTGTTAAGAGATAAAAGCAATAGGTTTCCATAAAAGTTACTGTAAAAACCTACAGTTTTTAACAGTGATTTCCTTTCTATGGGTTTTTCTATCCACCCTACAGAATGTTATGCCCTTGCGACAGAATTCTAAGGTTAGAAAAACCCATAGAAAAGAAATCACTCTTTGCAATTTAATATGACTTTCTCATATGTGTTTGCATAGCCAGAACTCAGGTCCCTTGGTGAGAGATGCCTCCTGGAAGTCCAACATTTGGTTTTGCAGTGGAGGTGCCTTTTAAATTTCTAGGACTTGGGTATGGGGTATTATCCAGGGATCAAAGTCTGGTTATTGGGGTGACAGGTCTCGATATCTAGGACAAGGGATTAGGATGAGGTTTGATATTAAAATAACTAAGAGTGGGGTGGTGTGGAAGGAGGAATGCTGCCCAAGCAACTAGGCCTGGGTTATTGGGTAAAGGAGACAGCTGAATATTTAGAACTCTGATTTGAAGGAATGGGACCTAATTTTACTACTAGCATCAATGACCCCTAAGGAGCCTTTCAGAAAAAGTAGGAAAGCAAGGCTCCTGCCCTGACGAGTTATTTGAAATGCAATATTTTCAGTCCAAGGTTATATGAAGTCCACCAGACTCGGGCCGTGTGTGTGTGCGTGTGTATTTTCAAGCAGGCTAGACATGCAGCTGAAACATACTCAGCTTGACTCAAAACATAAATGTGGAACAGTGTATCCAAAACCGAATACTAGCCCCTTTCACAGTACTCAGCTTAACTGTACAAGTGTTTCTGGAAATGTTTAATAGAAAAAAGTTTATTAAGAAACACTACAGGCACAGTTCTGTATATATCTTTTCGTCTTCTTTTTTAATAACCACTTTTATATTGCCTAAATCCCTAAAATCAGTGTCTGGACTCTAGCTAGAGGCTTCCCAAGAATTACTGCTTGTCAGCACCCTTTCCACAGAAATGAGGTTATTTACCTCCACTGACGTAATGTTAACTCATCTTTGTCCACTCATACGCTGGAGCCCTCTTTACGGGAAAGGCAAAACCTCAGTTTTCCCTCTCTAACACACACATATAGAATCCAGATTTAAAATAAACATCTGTGTCAGTACGATGGGTTACTGGCTGCCTTGAGAGAGGCCTAAGATACCAACTATAGCTTCTCAATGTATAAACCTATACAGTTCACTTTAAATACCTGACCTGGATATGATACATTGGGATGGCTGAGGTTACTAGTAATTGAATTCTTTTACACCTTGGTCACCAGTTCAAACATCGGACATATTGTCAGTGATTAGTGATGTGCAAAACTCAAAAAATCCTGAATTTCTGTTAATTTCAGATCTTTACTTAGTTTAACAAACTTTCTGAGTTTCTCCCTGCTCTCTCCCTTTGTTGCATGAAAATTGATAACAGTTTTCTTTCCTCTGTCTCAATTATTTTCTTGTGGGTCTCTGGGTCTGGGAAGTGTTAAAGGGAAGTAAGGGGTATGATGTTCCTCCCAGGCTCGCCATATCATCACATCAGGCTATGGTTCTGGGGTCTGCTGCTGTCCTCTCTGAATCAGGTATTTCTGAGGCTTCCTTGACAGAAATACCATAGACTACACAGTACTCTTCAGAAGCCTTCAATTCACCCAAGATCTGAGTCTTTTATAGAAGTGCTGTGCCCATCATGAAAGCCCAGACAGCAGCAGGCTGAATTGCTGTCATCTAACGGTGAGATAGGAGGCATTTGTGGTGAACCCACCTTTCCCAAGATTCAGCAAGAGTTCATTTGGAGAGAAGCAGAAAATTCTGATGGATAGGGATGGGATGGATTGATTATTAATTAAATTAGCTTGTCCATCCCTAATAGTAACTAGTATTTGGTAGCCTACATGAGATGAGTTGTTGATCACATTCCTTTGACTAGTGGGTGCCCACATAAAAACAAACAAAAAAACCCCTCCATCACTGGTACATTTGTTGCCAGTCTCTGCAAATATCATAGAGACCTAACTGATTTTCTTTCACCTCAAGGTGATCCCTCCAGATCATGATTGTGGTCAGCTGGTAAAATAGTGTGCAGAAACTTGCATCAGAACCAGCACTGTAGGTAAACAGAGGATCTCAGTCAATGGGACACTTTTCAAAAACTCTTAAATTGGCTACAAAAACCCATTAAATTACATTTGGCATATGCATATCTTGGTAATTGTTCTACAATAACTACAGCATGTGTGATGATAATCCTCTCCACTTAATATAGAAAATCTGCTACTTTTTTCACACACGAACTGCACCACAGTCAGCCATGCCTTTGTGACCTCTTGGTTAGACTATTATAATGTGCTGCCTAACTGGGCATACTCTGAAACTGATCACTGACTGAGGCAGTTGCAGGAGGCAGCTGCTTGCTTCTTAAAATAGGGACAGGTTACTTGTAACTGTCACAAGCTACACTGACTACCAGGGCGTCAAAGAATGCAGTTCAAGGTGTTAGTATTAAATATAAACTCCTTCACAATATAGGATTTAGCTACCTAAGTGAGTGATCACATCTTACTTTTTGAATCTGCCCAGCAATAACAGTCAGGGCAGGGTCGATCTGCTTTTGGTCCTTAACACTGGAAGAAAAGTGTAGGACTTTCTTTGCCAAGCGTCTGAGGAGTGAAACTCCCTTCAGAGGCCATCTGTCACAAAACCCTACTGGCTGCATTTTGAAATGCATAAATCTTCTATGTTGGGATTAACCCTTCCGTGACCATTTTGCAGATTCCCTCCCTTGTTTGTTTCTTTTTGTTGTTGTGGTCATCTTTCCCCTCATCCTTTGCACCATGTGAATATTGACCTCTTTGTAGGTAGGTTGATTATCTCTAGGGCTATTTGGTTTCCTCCTTTCCCTACTTCCTGAGTTCTGTTTCACTATATGCAGTATTTGAGCTAGTTGGTTCTTTCGATTGATTGTAACACTCTGGATTTTGACTTTTCTTGCTTTGCTCTTGCAATAGACACCTGACAAATATGTTACATGCAAAGATAATACCCATAAATCATTTCTTTGGGGGGGGCATAGAGTGGGGAGGGAGCCTGAATACAATTTAGGAAACTCCTCTGCAGCCTCTTTAATCTGATATGCCCAGGATAAAAGGTTGTGCTAACCTTATGGGATTAGTAGTACAGAAGAACTGTTTGAAGTGAGGAGTAAATGTCACAACACACAGTCAGTGGTGACACAAAGCGATATAAAAAGAGGGCTTGGTAGGCTATGTTGCTTAGTTACCAATACAGCACACAGAGCAAACCTGGTTATATCACTAACCTGAGCTTTTCCTAATACCTCACATTTCCTCTGTTTACAATTCCATCATCATAACCAACTTTCTAATTCCCCCAATGCACTGAAGTAGAGCCTAGGATCAAGAGGGAAACAGTGCCAGAGATTAGCGGTTTAGGGATTTACAACTGGTATCTAGCAAAAAACTATAGTAGGAGCCAATAGCTTTGGTCAGAGGATGGTTCTTGTTATTTTAGAAAAGTTTTTTTTATATATATATAGATATTTTTTTAAGGATCAGAATGGGTAAAACTGTGTGTTTTCTGGGTAAACAGACAAAACAAAACAAAAACAATTCCTTTCCCACTCACCCCACATGGAAATCTATTAAACTAAGATCTGGAAAGCACTGACTCGGTAACAGATGTAGTGAATTACAAACATATATTTGTCACAGATTACTGTATAAGAAAATAGGCAGCCGTCCCACTTCAAAATACATTTTTTGTGTTCATTATTATTAATCCATCTTTTCTGCATGTGGCTATTCAGTATTAAGCATGACTGAAATGCAATACAGTTCAGCACTCTGGCAAAAAGAAAGCCTGCAAAAAATATAAAAGGTTGCAAAAAGGAAACCTGATTTAAAAGATATTTTTGGTAGGCAATCAGGTGGTTTGCTTTGAATTTCAGTGACTGTCCATAGTACTGTAGTAAGTGTTACTGCATTTGCAGAAGGGCTGACGAGGAGTTTTAGTTTACTCCATTCATAACCATAGTACAATAGATAAAATTCTAAAGACACTAGTCATCTGAGAGCTCTACCAAAGCTAAAAAAATATACTGGCAAAGATGGAAATAAGACATTTAAATGAGGCCAGGTTAGGTGTTTCCAAGAGGTAAGTGACTGATCCTGTTTTACGTTACACCAAACAATGTTAACATCTTAAACACTATCTCTGTCAAGTGACAGATAGATGTATTATTGTCTGTGAATTATTAAAACAACTTCACTTTGTCAGCCTTAATCCTTTCTGGATGAAAAAAAAATCTGTCAAGGCAGGCATTCACTTTTAATCTATTACTAAATCTTTTTGAAGCTTGGTAATATTTTTCATACAGTCTGCTTTGGTCAGCTTGTCAGATACTATGCCTGAACATCGGCCCTGACCACAAGCTAATCGCAAGCATAATGCTCTTTGTTTGTTTGAGAGTCTTTCCTGCCTTGTTGGGAGCTACCGTGTCCCCTTTCACCTACCCAGTTGGGAGACCAGACAATTTGGGGATCATCCAAGATGGGCATTAAGATCCATTCCCCGGTTCAGGGAGAATACTGTAGCTATTACAGCACGCAAATCACTTCTGGGGTTTTAACCAATGAAAAATGTTTGGACAGATAGATCTCTCATGCATGCCTGCAAACCCCCTCCCCCGCACATGCAAATACTTCTTGAACACTAGTAAACACCAGGAATGTGGCATGAGGCTAAAATCAATTAGCAATGTTGTTCAAAATTGCTCACGTTTTGTCACAGGCAGCCTCACTGTCACAGGCTATTCTGGTGTCATGCAGGGATGGAAAATAATGTGATCCAAAGATAACATCCATCCACCGTATTGCTCAAGCAGCAATCTCTACTGTATCTGGGCAGCACCACTGGAACCATGCCCTACATACTGATGTCCCCCTCCCAATTTTGCCAATTTGGTAATGGTGACAAAAAGGGGTGGATTTGTAAGTTTTTAAAACAAACATCTCAAATCCTCCACCCACATCAACCATTTGTCCAAAATGAAGCAAGAGAGAAAAGTTAAAGTGAAAAAGATGGAGATGCTGGGGGTAAAACAGACTGATCATAATAGAAAATTGGGGGTTTGACCAAACAAAAACTGTCGTGTAAATGTCTGCTCTTCCCCAAAATTATTAATTTTTGTTAGAAAACTGAATATCTGAAAATGTGTTTTTTTGGGTTTTTTTTTGCCGAATGTATTTCAGCTTTTGGTTTTTCCAAAGAAAAGTCAAAAAGTCAACAGAAAAAAACACACACAGATTATGGATGTCTTTCAGGGTGGACTGATTTAAATCAAAGCTATTTAAAGCACCAATTTTAATCATGATTTAAATCAGCAAGCAGGAAACTTTGATTTAAATAATTGATTTTAATCATGTTTTGCATTTGTACTTTTTAGTTATTTTGCTAAGAAAGGTTGATTCTTATTGGTTGGTAACCATTAAAACATATTGATTTGCCACTAAATATAGCCTTTACACTAAATTTGGTGCTTCTTTTTGCTAACCAGGAGTATATACTATACCTATACACATTTAGTTAAGCAGTTATACTGCTAAATTTGTACTCTTAATCAGATTCTTAATTTTTATTCTTTTATGTTAGGAAACGGTGAATGATGCATTTCTTATTTACCAGATGATTACTGTTACTTGCAATTCAAATTCAACTGAAAATTCACAAAACAGGATTTTATTTTTTATTATTATTAAATAAAACTCTTAAATGTGTTGCATATGGGAAAAAAAGTTTATCAAACAAATTTTGCATTTAAAGATAATTGAAGTATTAAAACAGTTTACCTATTGATCTAAACTATTTATTTGTAGTTAGTGAACTGAACTAGTTGTTTTTGGCCACTACGTCCTTCAAGATTTTAGAACTCAGAGAGCTAATCCTCTCACACCTAATTTTTATTCATAGATTGGAAGAGGAACACAAGCTTTCCTGATTTTTCAGCTTCTAATTGGTTTCTCAACTCTGAAGGAAATATGTATTGAACTAAACTAGTTGAATAAACTGAAATGACAAAAATTCTCTCTCTGTACCTGCCAAAGAGGTTACTGCTATCAAACGTAGCACTTTTCAGCAAACTCTGGGTCCAAGTGCTTAGTCAGTGGTTTGACTTTCTTTACAACTTGGCAGCACATATGTACTGCTTATTTGTCTTTATTTTTTTGGTATTTAATTCAAATTATTTGACTAGATTATAATAAGTTTAGGTCCCAACATAAACTGACAATTTCAAATTTAATTTTACATATGTTTATTTTTTAAAATATACCTGTATTTAATTTTAATTAAAAATTCAATTTATGTAAAAGTCTATTTTTTAATTAGACATAATTGAATTTTATCCACCCTGGTTTCTTTACAACTTTATCTACCTTTATGGTCTTCATAGCAGTAACCTCGGTGTACCTTGCAAACATTAATGAATTTACTTTCACTCTGAGGAAGAGCAATATCTTCATTGTACAGATTTTACAAAACAAGACACCAAGATCCTGATTCAGCAAAGCACTTTAGTACCCTGCTTAAAGATAAGCATATGCTTAAGAGTTCTGCTATGTCCAGGCCAAACAGATCTGCCCACAATCACAAAGGGAGATAGTGGCAGACCCAGGAATTGAACTCAGATCTTCTGAGTCTTAGATTAGCATTTTAACCACAAGAGTATCCTCTCTCAAACTTGTATATAAACAAGTTAAATGTTTCCCTTCTTTGATCTATTCCTTTGGTAACCAAATCTGGCATTTTCTTCTCGCCTTCATACCATTCACATTAATGGTCTGATTTTCAGAGACTGAAACGGGAACTGCAAGTGTCAAAATCAGTATGATTTAGTTGTCAGTTAGGCAGAGAACCACCTTAGACTAACCTGTGCCTTTACCACAAGCCCCATGTTTATTATTGCAATGCTAGTTTCCCCTTGTTTTGAAACAGATGCAGCTCTACACCTGGTACATCCCTCAGAGTATCAGCAAACTGCACTGCCTGGTGCACTGGGGGGCTCATTTGCCACCCCCAAGGAGGGACGGGGAGTAGCAGCTCTGCTGAGGCTGCTTTACCCACCATGCTGTTACCTGCAATGTGGGCAGCTGGCGCAGGGGGCTAAAAGATGTCGTGTGGACACTTGCTTGCCCTTGCAGGAGTGCTAGACAGGCCACCATCTGGCACTTATCCAACTTGTCTGACTATGTTCACCCTTTCAGGAAATATGTTGCTGTTGTAGGGTATCAGACAGCTGCACGCACCTGAGAGGATTATTCTGTGAACTTCAGAAAGCGGACACCTGCTGAGTCCGTTACTAGGATAAAAAAGAATGGCTACCTTTATACGGCTCTTTAAAAAAAGCTGACAGGACAGAAACAGAACAAAAAATCTTGGTAATTAAAAAGGAAAGTTATCTTGCTGACAGGGTGAAAACAAACTGGAATTTCCCTGATATCACTGTAAAAGGTGATTGTTGGGAAACCAAGAATACAGTCATCTGTCCAGAGGCTGAGCTGGTACACGAGCTTCTCTGCATGGCATCTCCACCCTTGAAAACTCTCCAAATCCACATCCTGTTGCAGAAACATTCACTGTTTTACGGGAAATCAATGTCTCATTTTATAGAGACTTGCTTTTTTATTTATTTTCAAATGTGTAATTTGTCAGATTTTTTTACCGTCTGTACGAGTAATGACCAGAGAGATCAGGGGAAGCGATGAGAGAGATGGGGTTTTACATAAAAATGAATATTGTTCCTAAAACATGAAAAAATTGTGCTCCATGGCATATACAGCTAAACCTATGATTGAATAGCCCTGTTTGGAAGACTTAAATACTAAGTAGGCTAATTTTCAATGCAAATTTAGCAGAAGGTATTTTTAATATCAATATTACAGCATGAAGCTTCACATATTACATGCTAGTATTTTGTGATTGTCACTTACCTCTCTACACCCACACACATACAACAGAAGTAGACAGGGAAAGTGGACAAAGTTCTAGCACTCCAGTACTTTATTCCAAGATTGATGGAGGAAATCTGACCCCATACTCTTTCTCTCCCCTGCATCCAAAGCCCAGAAGTGGCATTTGTCTTTTGCACACAGTTCATGCCTTTAATGCATTCTAAATGCACAAAACACCCTGGGAAAACACCATCTGGACTGTGAGCCATGGTGGGTAAATGTATACCTGAAAAATGTAGGGCTACAGCAGTGGAAAAATTGTGACTTTACTTGCCCCCGTTTTTCATAAAAAAATTTCAAACCTTTTTGGACAAGCTTCTACAAAGGGCTCTGATTTTCAAAAAGAGCTCAGCTCCCATTTAGGAACCAAACTAAGTGACCAGACCAAAAGAACCCATCAAATCAGATGTTGAGCTCTTCTGAAAATATGACCATGTTACAATGGGTGCTGCTGTGTGCTGAGCACTTGAAAATCTGGTCCTGGTCTCTCTTGAAAATCTCACCCCATGTGGGTGAATGGAAAAGGGAGTGGGCTAATGGGCAATACTCAGGCAGGAAAAGATCAGTGGGTGACAAAACTAGATAGGTGGCAAGGATGTATTAGGGCTGGAGCTGTCTGAAGCAAGAGCTTTTACGTATTTTATATGCTTCTGTCTCTCCCCCTTCTCAGTTTCTTCTTGGGTGAGACTGTGCTTCTTCCAACACAGCTGCTTTAACACAGGGAGCCTACCTACAGGCAGAGATAACAAAACAAAAGCGTGGTGGAAGAGGGTGAGAAAACAGATCGAGATAATGAAAGAGGGAAGAGGGCCAAATTGGGGACAATGAGGGGGAGGAGCTGGGGGAAAGAGGAGACAAGGGGATAACTGGTGAACTAAGAAGAGATGTAAAATATAAATAAGTACAAATAAATACATATATGGGGGAAAACCCAAAGGGGGCAACAAAATCAAACAAGAGAAGCAGAGGGATGGCTCAGTGGTTTGAGCATTGGCCTGCTTCAACCCAGAGTTGAGAGTTCAATCCTTGATGGGGCCATTTAGAGATCTGGGGCAAAAATCTGTCTGGGGATTGGTCCTGCTTTGAGCAGGGGGTTGGACTAGATGACCTCCTGAGGTCCCTTCCAACCCTGATATTCTGTGATAAAACAGGAGAGGAGTTATTGAGATAATCTCTAGCCTGATAGGGACAGCACTTCTTGTCAATAAGAGTCAGGAAGCACAGCCTGAGAAACAGTTGATTAAAAATAAAAAGCTATGTGAATTTAATCAAATCCCTTCAGGTCTGCAAACTTGTGCTGGGAATCTGGGGAGAGCAGGCTGTCTTGGGATACTTCAGCCTGTCCACTCCTGAATAGAGAGGTACAGGCTCATGGGGAAAAAAAAAATCAACTGACCTTATTTGAATCTCCACAAATATTTGGATTGATTAGGTCAGTTCTTATTTGAGACGAAGGGCTTCACTTCATCTGAAGGTTTAGCACTTAAGCACATGCTTAACTTTAAGTATGTGAGATATCCCATCAATGACTCACATAAGTAAAGTTGGGCACGTGCTTAAATGCTAATTAGGAAGCTAAATAACCTTCGATTCTCATTCTCCTCTCCCTCAATTCCAATCCTCCATTCTCTCAGGCTTGATTTAAAATGGTTTCCAAGAGTTGGACTTAGGTCTTCTGCATTTCTGTAATTACCACTTGTCAGCCTCATTTAGAGGAATGATCAAGTGGGGCGGGGTAGGGAGCAGCGGCCATTGGCCTGGGTGACAGTTCCATCTCCAAACTAATCTTTCAAAGGATTTGACATCTTTTCACCTAGCCACAGCGGAAAGTTTTTACCTAAAGTCATTCAATTTTCTTCAGCCACTTTCACCATTTAAAAAAAAAAAAGAAGGCCATGAATCTTATAACAAGTACGGTGCAACGTTCAGAGCGCAAAACAGTTTAGAGTTAGATCAGAGGAATTAAGGGAACACTTTCCTTTTGTTAAGGGTTGTCAGTTAGTTGCAGTACTAAGGGATCAAATGGCAGAATGAGAAAGATGTTCTCAGGAAGATCAATGAATACGGGAAGTTCACAGATGACACATCGCTCATTTTAAACCTCAGGAATGACAGCAGGGCATGAGGAGGAGCAGAACCAGCTGTGAAAACTGCCAGAGGAGTACGTTGGAGGCACAGCAGAGGAGAAATGGGACGACATAAAGGGCAGCCACTGGTTAACTGAGAAGCATAGCATGGGATGATTCTAATGGTAGTGTTCAGCAGGATTCCAGTATTGAATGTCACTGGGGTGGATTTAAAAGATGGGACTGTCAAGTATGATGTAATAAGCAAATTGTGAAACAACAACAAGCAGAAGAGTATCTAAAGCATGCACTGTGGATACCGCTCCTATACAAAGGGATGAATGCCAGGGTAGTAGTTAGTCTTACAGCAGAAGGAAAGGACAAGGGTATTTATTAAGAAGATTAATAAGACAGCAAGCAGAATTGAGCATGAACCCGCTGAAGATAGGCAGGGTGGAAGACACCTAGCAAAAAAGACAATCTGATAACAAAAATGATCTTCACCTACTTCACCTAGGAACACAGTGATATTCAAGGAAAAAAAGAATTTAAAGGAATATAGGAGAAGGAAAAGCAAAGGAGGGACAAGAAAAGAAAGCAAAACAACTTCATATATACCCAGACATATACATATGGAATGGTGAGAGCAGGCTCTCTTGGAGTATTTCAGCATGTCCACTCCTCACTAGAGAGGTGCATGGAAATGAAAAAGAAAAAAAAAATTGACATTTTTTGAATCTCCACAAATATTTGGATCAATTAGATCAGTTGCCAGAAGCTGGGAGTGGGCGACAGGGATGGATCACTTGACGATTACCCGTCCTGTTCATTCCCTTTGGGGCACCTGACATTGGCCACCATTGGAAGACAGAATACTGGGCTAGATGGACCTTTGGTCTGACTCAGTGTGGCCGTTCTTCTGTTCTTAATTGGGTCAATTCTTATTTGAGCTGAACTGCTTCACTTCATAGGAAGGTTTGGCAAAGCACTTAAGCACATGGTTAGAGTACATGGCTATTCAGGTCTATTCCTGGCATTACCACTGACTCATAACCGTAGGCAAGTTGCTTAGCGTTTTTTGTCCTTCGATTTACTCACTAGTGAAACAGGGAGACAGCAGTGCCTCTTATCTATTTCACACGCTTAAGATGCTTAAATATTCAATGTTTGTCAAGTGCTGAGTTCCTTATGAAAGGCACAACACAGGAACACATTATCCTTATATAACTGAATCAGAAATGTAAGTTTTCACTGGTAACTCTGAAGCATCTGACATAAGAGACACATGGACTGAAATAGAAAAATGTCTGCAGGGTTTTAATACCAGAAGACAGAGTTTACCAGACAGAAAGGCAAAATGAAGAAGAGGGGTTGGTGGCAATGGAACTGAGGGAAAATACTGAGTCTGAACTAAGTGATGATAAAAATATATTGGCTGACACAGCAGCAGAGTCAGTTTGGAGAAGAGTTAAGGAGAAGGAAGGGTAATCATATGCCAAGGTAGTGATTATCGGATGAGACACAGACTTCCAGGACAAGAAAAGAAAGCAGATCAAGATTTTCTTTTAAAATAGATAAGAGAGCTCTGTTTTTCTTTCTTCAAAGCTAGCATCTAACTCTTATGATTGTTAATACAAATTACATATGCATAATTACAAATTACTGGTGACAAAACAGACCCTTAAGGAAGGGAATAATGGGTTTCCTTATACAGACATTTGAACAGTGTACAGGGTCAGACACAATTCTGGACCTAACAGTAGAAATTGGTCCAGTAGCGCTTCTCATTCTGTGTTCAGTATCATTAGATTTTAAATACTCTTTAGGACAAGAAAACTTAAAGGAAGCATCACCAACGTTTTTGACTCTAGAGATCTGAATTTGGGGGAATGTGATATGCCCCAAGAATTTTTACTGGAATGCGACGAAGTATGGGAAACATAGAGCTGAATATTTGAAAAACATTTAAAGAGAGTGAAATTTAAAGCTATTCTGGTTAAGCAGGGATGTAAAGATTTGGGTAAGCAAAAAATAGAAGACTTTAAATATATATATATATAACAAACAGTCCTTTCCCAATATAAACAAGCTGGCAAGGAGGATTGAGACATCTATTAAAAACAAGCAAGAATAGGTTAACCAGATAATTACAGGAAGGCAAAGAATTACTTCTGTCAGGACCATTCCAGCTAACAATTTTTGTCAAGTATAGCTACACTAGAAAGGCAAAAGAGGAAGAAATAGTCTTCCCCTACGCTGTTCAGAATTGGAAGTAGGCAGGACCGGCACCAGGGTTTCTGGCGCCCTAGGCGCCGGGCCATTTCACCGCCCTGCGCGTGGGTCTCGTGGCTCTGGTGGAGCTGCCGCAGGCATGCCTGCGGCAGGTCCATCAGAGCTGCGGGACCAGCGGACCGTCCGCAGAAATGCCTGCGGGAGGTCCACCGGAGCCGCGAGACCAGTAGACCCTCTGCAGGTACGACTGCGGCAGCTCCACTGGAGCCGCCTGCCGCCCCCCTGGCAAAATGCCCCCCCCCTCCCGGTAATGCTGATGCCCTAGGCGACTGCCTAAGTCGCTTAAATGAAAGCGCCAGCCCTGGAAGTAGGGGATATAACAAAGGAACAGGTTAGTGTGCCTTTGTTCTTTACGGAAGATGATGGACAACTGCTTCAAGACCAATGATATGTCCTCTGCTAAGAGAGAAGTGTTAGGACATCTCTACATTAGGGAAATTTGCATTGATATAAGCAGTAGTTACAGCAGTGCAAACCCCTAATGTAGATACAACGTATAAATGCAACTTAATCCAGGGTGTAAATTTTCCCATCTTAGACAAACCCTAAGATGCCAATAGAACTGTGTGGGAAAAAGGATCCTACTTACGATATATAGAGTGTTAGATTTAGATTACATATAATATTTCCACAAGGTGAAAGAGATTCTTTCCTTCTCTTGAAGAAATGAAGATTGAAATTAGTGAAATCCTAACTGGTATTTTTTTAAGTTCTCTGATGACAGATCAGATTCCTGAGGTCTGGGAAGTGTTAAACATCATTGTTACAACAGAGGGCCATGGGAGGGAGCAATTATAGAACAGTTAGCTTAACATGACTTGTGGAAAAATATTAGAAACAATTTTGCTAAATCACCTCAAGAAGCATAATTTGATTATAAACAGCCATCATGTTAGTCTTGGAGGGAGGTCTCTGCTTAGAGCTAGCTTATTGAATTTCTTCAAATATTACTAAGATGTCTTTTAGTTTTGGGCCATTCCTTGCTTCTAATATTAGGTACATGAGAAGATAGCAAATTAATTATAAACCACATTTGCTGAAAGATCAATAAATGGGAGATACTGCAAACATTTTTCTAATGGGCACTGAAAGTTAGATGGCTACATTTGTATTTAAGTACCTCAGTAAAAGGCATGATTTTTCAGACATGCTGTGCTCTAGGTAACTCAATCCCTTATTTTGGTGCCTAAAAATGGATTAAGCTGCCTTATTTCAAGCATCCACATTTAAACATTTTGCCCATAGTAAAGAGTGAGGGCTAATGAGACCAAAATCACAGGGATTTGAATTCTGTAGGTAAATGAAACAGTAATGGAAGGTTATCATTATATTGTCCAAGCGGTACACATGGAGCTTTAGTCATGTACCTCTTAGCAAAGGAGCCATGTGCTTAAAAACCCAGCACACTGTTTGAAAACATAATCACAGAACACAAAGGCAACAAACCCATAGAGAGTGTATTTGGGATTGTGACACAGCACTCATGAAACCTATTGGCCGTGAGAAGGCTATAAAGGTTATTGTACAAAAATCCTTGTAGCCATCCGCCTATACTGTCTATACATTTTTTAAAAAAAAGTCAGACTGAATAAAGAGAGGGATAGAATACAAACAGAAAGAAATGGTATTGTTAGGTCTGTGATCAGCAAGGGGCGGGGGGAAGGGTCAGAAGGGGAAAATTCCCAAGGCCACTGAGTAGCAAGGGGCCCCAAAGCAGTCAAAGGTTTCAATATCCAAAGACAGCCAACAGATTTAGAGGCAAGACATTCACACAGGCCAGGTCTACACTACGCGCGAAAATCGATTTTAGATACGCAATTTCAGCTACGAGAATAGCGTAGCTGAAATCGATTATCTAAAATCGATTTACTCACCCGTCTTCACCGCGCGGGATCAATGTCCGCAGCTCACCATGTTGAATCTGGAACTCCGTTGGTTTTGGTGGAGTTCCGGAATCGATATAAGCGTGCTCGGGGATCGATATATCGCGTCTAGATGAGACGCGATATATCGATCCCCAAGCAATCGATTTTAACGCGCCGATACGGCGCGTAGTCTAGACGTGGCCAAAGTTTATTTAGTTCAACCAGAATACAGTCTCACATTTCAAGGTTTCTTCTTCAGTGCTGGGTGGATGCTTAAAGCTGCTAAGTTTTTCAATTCT
Source organism: Chelonoidis abingdonii (assembly GCF_003597395.2). Classification (NCBI taxonomy): domain Eukaryota; kingdom Metazoa; phylum Chordata; order Testudines; family Testudinidae; genus Chelonoidis; species Chelonoidis abingdonii. Next base: position 176,051,604 of record NC_133770.1, on the reverse strand, counting down.
GCATTGAAGCAGAGGGAGTGCTAACTGATTGGAATAAATATATTTAAAAAATGAACTCATCCATGCAGTCAGATCTGTATGTAGTATCAGTGTCCATTTGTTTGTACACTTCAGAATATACATTAACCTTAAAAAAGAAAAAGCTTCTCTGCATTAAAGTTTAGTGTCTGAGCTTAAGGATATGTCTAACACTGGCAAGTTTCTGCGCCTCAAGTTATACCACTTTTATTAAAACATTGGAATTAAACTGCTGTTGTGTCTCCACACTGTGCTCCTTTTGATGCTGGAGCGCATCCACATTAGCAGCTCTTGCAACGGCAAAGAGAGCAGTGCATTGTGGTAGCTAACCCACTGTGCAACTGACTGCAGGGTGCTTTGGGAAGGGTCTGCAATGCCTCACGGGGCAGGCACAGCATCAAATGATGCAGGTTTCCCAATCCCATTGTTCCATGCACATCCTACTACATTGCCAGCTGCTTTTCAACTGAAGTGCGTGTGTGTGTGTGTGTGTGGAGTGGGGGGAGAGAGAAAGTGTATTTTGGGGGACAGAGTATCAGTATGCTATTTTTTAAGTTCAGACAGCAGCAGGAAGCAAACAGTCCTGAGGCAGAGGGAGGGGGAAACCCTGACATTAGCCCCCATCTCCCTCCCTGGGCTTTCTGCACAGCAATCTCTCTCTCTCTCTCACACACACACCTACCTCTGTGTTCAACAGCACGAGCATGCCACATTAGTGGCTTGCTTTGTTTCACTGGGCTTATGCACAATGAACTTTTGTTTTGGGAGGTTCACCCACTGATATTTATTTTGGTACCACACCGTTGTGAGAGCTCCTCTGCAATAGTGCATTCGACTCCGGTTTCATTAGTAAGGACACTATAACCTCAGAGGTAGTATAGCTGTGGCAGTTAGATGGGTTCCAAAATTCAAATATATTTATTGTTTTTAGGACACACTAAAGATTTGTTTTTTTAATTCTCGTGGTTCAAGAGAAGTCTTTATGTTAGCTAAATAGGAGTGTATTTTCAAAGGTCTGTGGACTTTGCATGCACACCAACACCAAAGTGCACTTGCAAGCCCTTATTTGTAAGCACATATACCCAGGCAGGCGCACAAATCAGTGGTTGCATGAGTAGTCCTGAGAAGAATCTATGCTTACCTGTCAGAGCAACAACACAGCCACAGAACAATCTATTCACAGTGCAGACGGTTTTGAACTCCAGAAATTGTGTTCTAGAAAAGGGGACAGGTAAGGCAGAGAGGGGAGATCCTGGACAGAACTATTTCAAGCAGAAAGCAGCAAACAGCTGGAGTAAAGTAGAACTAGAGTAATGTTACTGAAGCAGATACACAGTTCCAATGAGTTAGGGGAGTGAATATGTATTTGCAAGGAAAGAGAAAAGATTTGGGGGTGTGATGTCAAAGCTGGCAAGTGGTGTCTTATACAGCACAGACTTCTTGGGTGAAGTGTCCTTTTCCTGTTCAGCAAGTCCTTTTGTCTTTATTTCCCTCTTATCACTCCAACACCTTGCCCAAGTATAGAACGACAGGTAATTCTTAATGACTTAGCTTTTGAAATGGTTGTGGTATAAGAGTCCAGCCATTTTGAATAGTTATTTACAACAAAGTTTCTATTGCTCTTTGAATTTTCAGCTTGGAACTGCTGTTCATTTATAAACATGCCACCCTCCTTCCTTCTCCACTGCAATCTGTGTCAAGACAAATTGTGCTCTTATAGCACCTCACTCATATCAGGAAGTTAATGCCAGCACTTCTGAATGGACCCACTGACAGCTGATGCTGTTTCAGCAGCTAGCAGGGCTGGTAGTGCCCTCCTCAAGAGACGGAATACATCCTTTCTTGGGCACACCCACTCTCCGTTAACACAGTGAATAATTGTTCTCTGGATCTAAAAACCTGGGCTGCGCCCCATGCCAGCACCACATATTGTCATTACTCCACCTGGCTGCATACAAATCATTCACTAATTTTTTTGTCACAAGTTCTCTATTCAGTTAGAACAAACACATTATTGGCCCCATCCAGCAGACCACACTTATGGTATCCTTTTTGACTTCAATAGGGATACTCAAGAGAATAAAAGTTACTTATAAGAGTAAGAGTTTGCTAAGTGGAACCCTATAAATATTTTTTTAAAAGAGTATTTCATAACAATTATACTACCAAAGGTCACAAAAATGGAATTTTTACCCAGGCTATTCAATTGAGGGAGTTTATAAATTAAGCTACAAGCTATTTTTCTTTTTAGTATATTGCGGAAATATTTTAAAATGCAAATTTATCAATGCACCTCTCTTCATTTTTTCCTAACAGGAGAGAGATGATCACATACCACATTTTAAATAAAAAGAGACAACATTTTGATTTGACTTTTCTTTGTTTCCTACATGGTGAAGTTTCATACATGCTCCTTCTGTCCTGTGCAAGGACAGTAGCTTAAACACTGCAGTTGTGTCAATTATTGCCTTGCAAATGTGGCCCTTCAGATTTTTTCCAGAAATTGTTGTTATGTTTGTTTGTTTTTGGATAACTTGCTGGGGGGGGGAGGGGAGAAGAGAGGCTGATGAAGAGCCTAATTTAGAGCATTTGAAAGCTGGTAGCAGGAGTGCAATTAGAACCATTTCCACAGACAGCTGGCCAAATGCAGCAATTTATTGGCTGAATAATTGGATTATTCATTTGCAAGGCTGAGAGAAGGCATTTTCTTACCACTTCAGTTGGTCTGTAGTATTTGTGATCGACTGTCACATGAACCTTGCCAGTCTCCTTGCATCGGCCTACCTCATTTTCATTCTTTCCTTCCCACCTGTAAAGAAGATAAACATTTAATCAACCCATAATTACTTTAGTGCTCTGATCTTAGTAGCATTTGCCTTGTTTTCATTTATTTGAGGCTAGTGTCAATTCTCTCTGCAGGACTGTATAAACTCATTAACTCCAGGAACAAAGGCAGCAGTTTGACCAGAATGGTGCAACAATGGCTTTTGAAGTCCATGGGCTTTGTAAGTCCTAAAACATGGAACTTCCAAGTTAAACACACAAGACTGAAAAAAAAATCAAATAAAATAAAATTAGCACCTTATTGGTATTTCTAATGTCTTATTATCTTCTAAGATATGCCCACGTGCTATTTATTCATTGCTTGGTATGAAGTTGATAAAAATGTTATTTTTAAAAATATTTTTTGTTTTTACAACTAAGGCAAAACTTACAGGAAACCAAGTATCTGCCTCTTAATTTACCAAAGCTGAACTCTGTTTGAGAGCACTATTATTCCATCCTGCCATATTCTAATTCATGCTCAGTTTACGGCCAGGTCTACACTAAAAGGTTAAACTGACCCATCTACGTTGCTCAGGGGTGTGAAAAATCCACACCCCAGAGCAATGTAGGTAAGCCGACCTAACCGCTGGTGCAGACAGCTCTAGGTCAATAAAAGAATTCTTCTGTCCACCGAGCTACAGCCTCCCGGGAAGGTGGATTATCTACGACAGGAGAACCCTGCTCATGGCTGTAGTGAGTGGCTACACTGAAGTGCTACAATGGTGCAGCTGCAGCACTGCATCCGTGCCACACTAGCTTTTTAAGTGTAGACATAGGCTAATACAAGGCTCTTCAGTTTTAAGCCCCAATTCAGCCAGGTAATTAAGCATATGCCCAATGTGAATGCGACTACCCACATGCTTAAAATTAGGCATGTGTCTAACTGAACTCGGGCCTAAATTAGTTTCCTACCTCCTTTGATACTCTAATATTAACGTAATTTGTAGCAGCTAGTTGAGTGTAAGGAAACATTGCGTGTCTGTGCTTCCCACTTTATCCTTTCAACACAGTTTGCACAGTCCAAACTGGCAAGATCTGAAGAATAATACAAATGACTTCCTGGAACACTAGAGCCAACGTGTCCTTAACTTTGGGGAGTCTGAAAGTCCAGATAGGAAGTTTGTGGATTTGGCCTGTTTCAAAAGAAATGATCAAAAAATATTAAGATCTGACTCATGAAACCTACAAAATTCAGAGTTAAGACTGAAACTATCTTTATTCCTTTAAGCTGTGTGCCTAAGCACGGGAGCTTTGAACAGTGAGTGTGTTGCAATACTTCAGCACTAAAGGGTGGGGGTGATGAAATTCCATGCTTTTGTGGGGTTAAGCTAAAAATCTCTGAAAAGCAGCACTTGTGATTTAGATTATTGGGTTTCAATCATCTGGAATAGGAGAGAAGTGCCCTTTACCCCCCTTTACCTGTTGTGCCCTTTATCTGAAATATATTCATGGTTGCTAACTCTTGTGATTTTTATCATACAATATATGGTATTTTTCCTGAAGCTTCAGCTCCTGGAATCATTTAATTTCATAAGAATCTCAGCTTTCATTAACAAATAAAGAAGGAAATTTCTAGTCTACATGGTTCTGGAGAAAACCTGCAAATGTGACCTTAGTGTACCCTAAAGGTTCAGAATCCAGCAGGCAAATAAAAACAAAAACAAAACATTTTTTTAAATCTCATGATTTTTAAGCCAATCACATGATTTTTTTTCGGGGGGGGCGAGGGGAGGGCTGACTCATGGCTTTTGCATGCTTGGGGCTGGAAACATTTAATTTTTGTATACTGTAGACATTAATTGCACTAATGTTTGCAGCAGTGCTATAATGCCTACAGCATTGTAATGAGTAACACTGGGATGCTAAATATGATTTGTGATTTAACTTTTGTTTTCAGTGTTTTTTGCAGTTGTTCTGCTTGAAGCTTGTAAGAAATATTTTCATTCAGAAGCCAAAACTAACATTAGCCCCTCCCTTTAAAGGGCAAAGGCTAAAAGTAAGTAGGACTCAAATGAGCTTAATAGAAAACCAACGGTCACCAGTAAAACAACAGGAAGTGCTCGGATCAGGAGACGTCAGTTGCTGTTGGAGGTCACTGAGCCCCATTTAACACCCAACAGTCTACAAAAGGCTCTTCAGAGCCAACAGAAACTCACTCACTATTACCATCATCAAAGTTTTACAACAATAGAAATAACTTAAGGGAAAACTCCACCCACTTTGCTCAGTAATGTGAAAAGTTCATGAGGAAAGAAGCATTTCTCAGTATGAACAAAAGGGGAGATGCAACTGCAAAGGGAACTTTTAATTACAACTGGCATCACTGACACTGGCATTACAGCAGTAGAGACTACCTTGCTGAAAAGAGATATTATATCTGATACAGACTAGATATGAAGAGCATGTTAATCTAACCTGCTACATATGTTCTTAAAATCACAAGAAAAAAAATCTTTTAATCCACAGTAATGTTCTGTTCAGAACAGTTAATAATCCAGAAAAGGTAAAGCCAAGTTAACACAAGGTCTGGTGGTCAGAGAAAAGAGACATCAGAAACCTTCATACCATCATGGTTTTAGACAGCTAGGCACTTCAGTCCTAGTTACCCCCTAAGATTTTGCTTCACAAAGCTGAAGCCTGACAATGCAATAAAACGTACTCATGGAATTTGGGGAAGACTCTAGATTAACCCAGAGTTTCGGTTAATGGAAGTTAGGTTAAACAGGGTTTGCCTAAATTAAAGTAGGCTGGAAAGTGAACTCCCACAATGCTAGAGTCAAAACCATGACCTTACAATCTCTGGCCCTATGCGTACATGATACACTTAGAGACAGACACATGCGTACACGCTGAGGGTACATCCAGACTACCCACCCTATTGGCGGGTAGCGATCGATTTATCAGGGATTGATATATTGCGTCTCATCTAGATGCGATATATCGATCCCCAAACACACTCCCCATCAACTCCGGAACTCCATCAGAGCGAGCGGCAGTAGTGGAGTTGATGGGGGAGCCGCGGACATGGATCCCGCACCGTGAGGACCTGAGGTAAATCGACCTAAGATACTTCGACTTCAGCTACACTATTCACGTAGCTGAAGTTCCGTATCTTAGATCGACACCCCCCCCACCTCAGTGTAGAATAGCGCTTAGAGACAGTGACCACACCACCACAATGATTTGATCACCACATCCTCCAAACCAAGGGGAGGATGTCTGGGGAAGGGGAAGGATCTGTCATGGTGAATTGTCCTTCATAATAGATAATAACTTCAGCTGTATTCCAAGAACTCTATGCACCTCGAAAAAAGGATGTGGATGATGGAAGAGCACAATGATCTTTTTTTCTGCACTTACTGATAACCTGGATTTGATAGCCGGTCCTTTCAGGTTATCCCCCATTGGCATCTAGACACCTATGGTGGGTGTCTTATAATACTTATCTTACATGAAGTCACTTTTAAACATGGTGGACACTACCTGCGAAAAGGCCTCCGAAATTTCCATGTAAATAAAATAAAAAAATCGATCAAGTTTCAAATGTGGGTTCAGAGTGTAAAAGGATTCTCATCTCCTGAACATTCATACTACTGGACTCAGAAGAAGGGGTAAAAATTTATTTTAAAAGGTTACTATTATCCTTGTTAGGATTGTAAAACATTATTTTTCCTCTTTAGTCCTGAAGATTAGTATTTCCCCTGCCTTTTTTTAACCACCACCCTCATCATCAGCAAGATAATTCGCAAATAAAACCAAACAACCTTCCTTCTCTCCAAAACACGAGTGCTTGTGCATATCATGTACAAGCTGTGACACTGAAATGTGCTGTGATTGCAATGGTACATGTGTTTTACTCCGTTTATTTCTGGGGTGCCTGAAAAGTTGATTAAAAATGAAACCTCTCACAAGAGCCGGAAAAATCAAAACTTCAGGAAAATCCCACTCATCACTCACTCACAGCTGTCAGGAGATATAACTTGCACAGACTTTTCAGATTATTGAATTTACCACCAATATTCCTTTAGGTTGCACACTCCGTTGGATCTGGTTTGGTGTATTATAAACAGTATCCCAGTATGTGTAACACAGAATACTAATGCATGTCTGTGACAGAGTGCTGGGAAACAGCAACTGGTGAAGCACTCTGGTCACTGCAACTACAAGTAGTGTACTGGAGTAGCCCTGGCTAGGAAGAGCTGTGCCTAACTGGTGAATTGGGATGGGTTGAGCAGAGCCCAAAGGCTAATTAGCTCATTACCCAAGAGGTAGAAAAGACAAGGGGAGGGAGAGACAGATCCATAGGCTTTTCAGAGTCAGAGCCAGGAAAGATCTTTCAAGAAGAAGATATCTTCTGTCTCCTCACTCCACCATTGATCAAACTAAGGATTGTATGACATTATAAATACAGAGCTGCACGAGTTTGTACAGGTGGTGCTGCAAATACGGTGAATTAACCCATGAGATGGTTTGACGAGAAGATGGTCTCTGAGTGGTTTGTTGCTTGAAAAGAGACGGGAGTGGGACCCCACCCTGTCATATCACAACAATATTGCATGTGATTAGATTTTAAATTTGACTCTACAAACCCTAATTCAACTTAACCTAATTGTTTAATTTAAATTGGGATGAACTTCAGTACATGCTTAAGTATTTTCCTGAATAGGGATGAACTTAAGCATGTGTTCAAGTGGTTTGATTAATTGGACCCACATATCTATAATTTGACTGACCACAGCAGAGTAACCAAGTTGTACATTCCCAATATTGCCAAGTGCAAGTGTTCAGAAATCATGAGCTAGGTCCAAAAGCTCATTAAATGTCTTAAAAATTAGACTGTTAAAATAATATATTATGGGTAGCTTTTTAGTTGCCTTCTGATTTTTCAACCTTTAAGGTTCACCTGCTCAAGCTTTTGTGAGGGCTAGAAATTTACTTTTTAAAAAATGGAACCTGAGATTCTCAAAATATCACTTGACATCAAGAGCTGGGGCTTTAAGAAAACAACCAAATATCATGAGACTCAGGATAAAATTGCAAGAGTTGGCAAGTCTGCATCCTATTAGGAACACTTGTGTTCAGAAGCAAATGTTTTCATTTAACAATTGTGAATCTCAAAAGGTCTGAAGGTTTAGATCAGATAATTACCCATAATGTTTGGATGAATGACAGGGAGAATGGTCATTGCTTGGTCACTGGTGAAAACACTTAACTTCAGCACAGTTTTCCCTTCCATGAGTATCCGTACAATGGGAGGGGGAAAAAAATCAACTGAAATTAACTCTTTGTTCATCAGGGATCAGACAGGGCTACTGCACCCTGCCAAAGCATTTTAAAATAAAAAAGTCACTCTCTCTTAGTTCCACTTCCCATTTGCTGTTCCACATCACCGAGAGAAACACGCCTGGGCTTCCAGAGGCTCACCTCACCAGACCTTATTCTTGTTATTATAGGGAATCCCATTTGTGGCGTGATCATCACAGACTAGGTGACAAGTTAATTATCACAAAGAATAAAACCATGGAGCCACCATGAGTGTGATAAAATGTTCATCTTCCTGCATTAATTCTGGCCCTGAAAGCAATGCATATTTCTATTGCAAATGTACCTGGAGTTTTATAGTAACCAAAAAAAAAAAAAAAATACAACGAATCTTTCCATTGCCTGAATAGGGTTTTTTTAATTTTCTTTTTTTTTGCCATTTGCAGACAGCAGTCTGAAAAGAATTCTGAGTGCTGTAGTGGTTTCAGGCTATCTTGCAATCCTGTTCTAATTTAATAAGATTAATGACAGAAAATTAGTCAAGACAAGCATTTGCCTGTTTGGTTTAACCCTGCTGTAGTTCAAATTATAGGAGGGAAGTGTTTTTCCCTAGTATTACTTGATTAGTAATAAGTAGAAGGGAAAGTAAAAAGAAAAAAAGTGTAATGCTTACAGGGGAAAAATATTTGTAGCTCAGAGGCTTTCCTGTCAGTGCAAAGGCCTGAATTAGAATGACTCTGAGCCATTCTATAAATATCATTTCAAATTTCTTCCTGGTTAAAAAAAAATGTTAAGAGAAAAATCCACACAAAACAAACCTGTAAAAATAAACCTGTGTTCATTTTATACTACATTTCATAGTCTTGTTGTAGCTATGTATCTAATTATTTACATGATGTACTAACATTTTCTTTTTTTCGTGTTTTAGACTAGATAATATGGTAAAATAAAATGTTGTAATCTTTGACTAAGAGAGTATGATGTAACTTCATTGAAAGGTTTATTAGACGGTACTGTGTGTTTAGCTGCCCAAATTAATAAGTACTAGAAAGAAAAATGACTATACAAATGATGAGAGAAGTTTAACTGTGGTGATGGAGCATTCAAAACTGTTTTCCTGGATACCATATACTGCAATATCAAGCAACCAAAGATATGATGGCTGTGTCTGTACTGGAGGACAGATATTTGTTCCTACACTGACAAACACAAACAACCCAGCTGAAGGGGTTAAAGAACCACTGCAGGCTTGCCCTGTCATGAACTGTTTCAAGGCATTGCATTCTGGATACTTATCCCACAGTTCCCAGACACAGCTTACAGAAGCTGTGGATTTTGAAAGACCACTGGTGCACTGTGGGGCAGTAGTGAGAAGATTTGTTGTCATTTTAACAATGTAAAGGCAGCCAGGAGCTTATTCCCAAGAGTGCCATTTGAGATCCTAACATTTCATAACTCCCGTGAAAAACTGATCTTGCAAGGAGGGAGGGAGGAATCAGCTTTTTCTTGCAGGAGCTGATTTAATGATCACACAGTGCATACTGGAGCATTATGTCTTTGGTGCATCATTAATTTTAAAGCGGTAGATCAATAGGACCTACTAGAGTGGAGAAGGGGACTGCCTGGTTAATTCCCAAAGACAATACCCCACCTCTTCCAATTTCAAAGTAATGGGCCCTCAAGGGTTCCCCAAAGAGGTAAAACACTGCTAGCCATTGAGCCAAGAAGACAGCAGTAGTATGGTGAGAGAGAATGAGTGTATGTTTTGGGAAGGCATAGAGGTCATGTTGGGACCTAGAAAATCAAGAAGGTCCCTAACAAAAATCGTTCCCAAACCTCAAAAAAGTTTTAGATTTAGTTCAGTTTAAGAGAAGAGCAATGGTTTTGGGATGTGGAGGTGGGTTTTTACATTAAATGAAGCATGTTTGTCTATCCCTATTATCAACCCCATTTTGCTGAGATTATTTGGGGAAACTATATTAAAATTATCACAACCGTGCTGTTCTCAAAGCAAAAGTAATTAAAACCTAAATAACATACATCTTTTTTTATGCACCCAAATGGCAAAAACTATATGAACACATTACCTTACTAGATCCAGAAGTGAATATATTAGTATGGCCAGATATTACTTAAGGGAGTAGTTTATAAATTCTATCAAAAAGGGCAAAAATGCCTAAGTGATTTAGGAGCCTAAATCCCTACATCTCATTGACACTGAATGGAAGGTAGAGGCCTTAGTACCTAAGTGACTTTTGAAAATTGGGTTTTCCTTATTATTTATAATAGGATCTATTTGCAAAATTCTTTCCCTTTTGCTTTCCTTTCCTTTGCGGGGCAGATGAGTTCAGAGTTTATTTTTTCTTTTGCTTACAAGAATATATCATTTAGCTTTCGATTCTGGACGTGCCGAGTACACTAGACTAGTCCAGCAAAACTCTTAAGTAGGGGTTTAATTTTAAATAGGTGAGTAGACTGGAAATCAATGGATGCCCAGCACTTCTAAACATGAATTTTGGTGCCTGACTTTAGATATCCATGTTTAAAAATTCTGACCACCAAGTTGTCTTCTTAATGCAGAGAAACATCCACAGCAGAGAGAAGAAAGAGTTCCAGATATCATAAGATTACGCATCTGTACAGAACAACAGTTTCCACAGTAAACACTAAAGTTTCACCTACTTTCAATTTAAAATAATACTTACCAGTGAAAGTCAGTTATAAAAAAAGAAACATAATAAATACAGAAAAAAAAAAGAAAGAGAAAACAATTCCTAGTGCCCTTGAAAAATGTCACTGTGGTTAAAGTTCACACTGTTAATTGTACAGAGGTAGAGAAGATGGGCAAGCAAATCAAGAAAGATACTAAATATTTGAAGAAGAATATCCTAAAAATCGAGCTTTGGGGCTGGAAGTTCATTACTATACTGCCCCTCTGAATTTTTTCTGAAAGTAAATGCCAAAAATTGAAACCAGACTAACATTCATCAAGGGAAAATGTTATCATCTACCCAACCACCCACTGACTGTTCAAATAATATTGTATATTATCTGTGCACTTCTGCATATTTATTGAATGTGTCAAGTTTTTGCTCCCAAGTAAAACTTACTGGCCCTGTCAAAAGTTCACCAGCTGCACCAGTGTCTTTGATGGCCTGAGGAAGAGCCCTGGTGCTAGCGTCATGGAAGAGCCTGTGGCTTTCCTCTCCCTCTTCCAGCTGAGATTGGTATGTTGATGCATGGGGCCCAGAGAAGATACAGAAGGAGGGAAATTGAAAAAATAATAAACAATAAAAATATAAATTACAGAAAGCATTCACAAAGCCAGCCTGATTTTATTATCTGGCCTTGAGAAGGAATTCTGTATTTTCAGTCAAACTATGCAGAATATGCACTATAAACATTCTGCACCCACAGCTCAACATTTTTATGGCTCAGTAGGACAAGAACTAATAAGAATGCAGAGCGATGCTGCTATATAGTCCCAGCAGTGTGGCCAACATGCTGCCACACGGAAAGGAATCGAGTTTACAGGTGTCACATCTTAAACTGGCGAAGTCTGGGAAAGTGGCTGAAGTGGCAGTTTCTGTTTTGGGGCTGGTGATGAGGACAGAAGTGCACCAACAATAAAAAGTGTCTCAAACATCCATTCCCTATGAGCCAGTATAGAATGGTATAGCATTGTAATCTCAGCTGAGGTGGTCAGCCCTCCCGGAGTATGGAGGGCAACGGTGTTGGGGAACTGAGGGCAGGGAGATGGGATTTACAATGGAAAAGGAGCAGCCTATAAGAATGCTGAGGTGAGATATCTACAACCTACCCCACCTGGAGTGGATGAAATTCTGCTAGATCTGTTTTTGGTAGAGGGGAGGGTGCTGGAGCAATACCCTGTGGTTGGATAGGCTGAGCGAGAGTCAGTGATTCACATCCAGAGGCCTTATGTTACAAACATAAGACACATGAAAGTGAAAACGAATACAAAAGAAATATTGCTATGTAATGGCAAAATCAAAGCCACATGTCAATAGTTGATAGGATACAGAAACCCACTGCTGCTAGCTCCTATTCATACTTACACAATGGTTTTCCCAATGTGTTTAAATGACTTCTCCACAAATTCACGGACACTGTGGACCTCCCCAGTAGCTATGACAAAGTCCTCTGGCTCATCCGTTTGCAACATCAGCCACATAGCCTGCAGAAAGATAAACAAATCCAGATTAAGTGCACCTGTAAGTGGGCCCTTTTGTACATGATATTATATTACCACATTTTGATTTGCAGATAATAAGATACATATATGCATGCAACTAGGGAAATTAGCACTTTTTAACAGGAGGCTGTTAGCTAGTTCAGCACAAATCTTACAAGTGACTAACTGGAATTATTTTACATTACAGAAAATTGTCTGTAATATACCTGATTTTCTCTTTGTTTCACACCAGGGATTTCTGTGGGGGATATTTTAAATCAAGACTCAGTGTTCAAAAGTAGACAGTAACCCTTAGGAGTAAGAAGAACCCATTTATTATAAACCTTACATTTATTCACATGTAATGGGAAGAAAAATATTATATACTGCTCTCCAATTTAAGAGATGTTGTCAGTAGGGCAAAAACATAGAACTACCTAACTGTGGTCAAATACACTGTTGACTATTTTAAACTAGATTTAACCCAAATAAATACAGGACAGACAGGACAGAGAGGACCAGTATTTTCATAGTGCATTACTTCAAATTCAGCTATTCCTCCTGTACACCTCTGGAGATGCATTTGAAGGTGTGGCAAACAAGATTCCCCTTTTCAATGTACGGAAATACTAATGGGAAAGTTAGGCAAACACCAAAGATTCTCTTTCAAAGATTGCAGGCTGTGCAAAGATCAGAACAGTGACCCAAATCAGAACTATTTCTAAATCACAACTTCACAGATTACTACTATTGTTATTTGTGTTACATTTGTGCCTAGAGGCCCCAGAGGAGATTTTGTGGCTTCACTGTACTTAGCACTGTTCAAACACATAATGAGAGAGAATGGCTGCCCCAAACAGTTTCCAGTCTAAATAGAAAAGTCAGACAAAGGGTGGGAGGGAAAACAGAAGCACACTGAGGTAAAGTAATTTGCCTAAAGTCACACAGCCAATCAATGTCAGTAATAGAACCCAGGTCTTCTTACACCCAATCCAGTGCCCTATCCATGAGACCACACTGCCACCCAGAAACTATAGATGGAAAAAATAAAACTATCACTCTAGGTCAAAGTGATGGAAACACTTTAAGTTAGAAACAGGGAGCAATCGATGCACATCAGAGCTTTCTTTTAATAAATAATCAGTACACAAAAGCAAAATAATTCATCTCTTTCTCCACAGGGTAAAAAGGAATTGCCATCTTCTTATAGTGTAATCCACAATGCTATTTTCATTGACCTCTTCACATCAGATTTAAAATAAACTTTAGTAGGTCCCCAGATGCTAGTGGATACTCTGCAAATCAGATTAATAAAAGCTTTGGGACAGCTCCGTTTCTCTCAGTAAATACCACCTGAAAAGTTCAATTCTTCTTTCCCCCCACCCCCACCCCCTTTTAGTAAATCAGTGTCAGGCAAAGCAAGAAGATATACTCTCTTCAAATTATTCTATTTGCAAGTCATTTTGCTTCCTGTTGTTTTTTTGCATCTTTAATATTTCTGTGAGATTTTATTAACACGCTCCTTTTGCCTCTTGAATGTGCACGGAAGATGGGATTTTGGGCAACTCCTGTGTATGTCCTTGACATTAATTGTGCTTTAGGGATGTGGCATGCTGGGTGGGACAATGGCAGCAGCTTTATTTTTCCTCCCCAGGGTTGAGCTCTCTAGCTAATGACGCAGCAATATATGATTGACTGATTAAATTCCTTCTGCTGGCAAGAGATGTCTTAATTGCTATCTTTGAAACTATTTTTCTTGGAACATTCGGGTTTCTGTTTTGATTCACAAGATTACAGTAAATCACTGACACCCTTTCTTTCACGTCTGACTAAACTTTTAGGGTTCACAGCCATACCAACCTTCAACAGAGCAAAAATGAATATTTTAAACATGGGGCTAATCCTGAAGTCCTAACTCAATCCCTGATCCCACAAACCTTTACTTACCTAAGTAGATCTACTGAAACCAATAGGATTGTTCAAAGGAGTAGGCACTATCTGAGTGAATAAGGGACTGTAGGATCAGACTCTCAGTCCTTATTCGATCAATCAAAATTCATACGGACTCTCCTATTGCCATAAATGGGACTTTTATAGGAGTAGTTACATCAGAATACAGCCTATGGTATTTGGAGAGTTTAAAGCAATGTACAATGATTTAGTAACACAAATATTTTAATTTTTGCATATATTTACTGTGGCAGAGTATTCACATTGCCAAATTAAAAACCAAAAAACCCAGTCAATACAGCATCAGGTATTCATGTAGTCACTGTTATTTTTGTGTGATGCTAAACTGCATTTTAGCTACAGAAATATATACATTTCACCCACAAAAAAAAACAGTAACCACATAAATATCTGATGCTACTTTGACTGGGTTTTTTGGTTTTTAGTTTGGCAACATGAATGTTCTCTCTCTTTCTATATATTTTTAAAACTTCCTACCAGCTTTTTTGGATTTGCTTTGTCATGCTTTTCTACCATTTCAAAGAGCAAGCAAATCTTGGAGCATACATTGTGGTGCATTACTACAGGGTCAAGCTTGTAATGATCAAACAACACAGATGGTGTTAAACTAAAAGGAACTTCTCCCTGAATTTCTGCTAGTAAAAGTGGTGCATGGAATAATGATTACTTGAAAATTTATCACAGTTTGTCCTTCTATTTTTCTTTTGGCATTCAGTCCATCTTATAATTAGCCCAATCAAACCAGTGAAAAGTAACATTCTAATAATTAGGAAAAAATCATTGATTGTTTCAACATGGAGGTAAAGAGTTGTTCATCTGAACATGTCTGCATGCGGTTTTTGTACAATAAAGACAAAGGCAAGCCAGTGGGCAGAAAATACTTCAACAAACTCAACATCAAAAATGTTCATTTCTGCTGTTACATATTATGTATCCAAAAAGAAATCTGTGTATAAGTAGTAGCTACACACTTTCCCTACAGAATGTGCCAGGAATGTGCTCTTTTTTCATCATACTATCAGAGCCCCTTGATCTATCAATTTCTAGACATTTCCCGTAAGAGATCATATTGTACAACACTCCAGGCAGAGAACAAGAATAAGGAGGGAGAAGGGATATGCAGCTCCAGATTTAATTGTCATTACTGAATGGTTTACTGGTATTAACAGAGAGGAACAGCTTTGTTTAAATTTCCACTGAGCATAATTAATGGTTATTGACTGGTAAATGAAGAACAGGTGACACTCTGAATTAGAAGATAAATGATCTGGTGTTCTAGCATGATAATGGCTTAGTAATTGCTACAAAGCTGCAACCTAGTGCGCCCCATCATAATGCTAGATCATGTTCAGGATACAAAGGCCTCTGTGTGAAAAGTATTCAGCCGTTCACCTCCTTATACAGCTGCACAGTGATTTGGTCCATTTATTCGCTGATGGACTGCACAACTGAGGCAAAAGTTCACCAATTCTCACCTTCCTGTTCACATGCTGAACCACATGACCCATGACATGCCTGGGCTGCAATCTATGATAAAATCATTGCCCAGCTCCAGCTCTTGGCTATCTTTTAACCATCATGAGGTCACATATTTTAGGAATTTTTGTGGAGTGGAAAGAGGGGCATGGTTTTTCCTAATTTTCTCTGTATGTATTTTTTTTTTTGATATCCCTAATGGGCCGCCAGAAAGTCACTTATCACAATACATATCTCTAACTCTTTCCTTACTCTTTGGATGGATTTGGTTACCAAAATGTGGTTAAGGCTGAAGAGGAGGAGAAAACTATTACAGAAACTATCCAGGCTCTAGCTCTCTTCAAATCACATTGTTCGTTTAATGGCAAATGTACAAAACATATTTTTCATATTTGAACTCTTTTTGTCTCTGCTCTAGTGACTCACAAAGTTGAAAGGCAATACTATGTCATTTAAATTTAAAGACAGAAAATTCACTGTAGAAGAATACATAGCAAGTTTAACATGCGGATGCACTTTTGTGATTACGTGAGCTGGATATCTGTTCTGCAAGTCTTAACTACAACTGCTGCCAACACTTTTTTTTTTTTTTTTTAAAGACAATATTAAAAAAAAAAATCCCTCTAGGTGAGGAACTCTAATTTCAAGCAACATTTCTAAACCGGAGCCAGTTTTCTTTGAGGACAACACCCATTTAGAAGTCTCTTCCTCACAGTGTTGTTCATGTTCACACCTGGATCAGTGAAGGGGAAAACCTGAACTGGACTAGCACAGCCAATACATACTAATTCCGTACATGCCTCTTGTACTGTGATTGTGATGTGTGTGTGTTTGTCTTGAGAATCTGCAGTCTGTTGCACTTGTGCCTCACCATTAAATTCCAGTACAGCATCCCAGCCAGAAAACACTTATTAACTGTGCTGTCATCCATGAACAACAAGACTTGTTAATCAAGGTTATGTTTAACTATATTTATTTGATTCCTTTCTTTAAATCATCCACTCCTCT
The DNA here is from genome assembly GCF_003597395.2 of Chelonoidis abingdonii. NCBI lineage: Eukaryota > Metazoa > Chordata > Testudines > Testudinidae > Chelonoidis > Chelonoidis abingdonii. The sequence goes on along the minus strand of NC_133770.1, from coordinate 176,034,851 downwards.
ACTGGTGAGCACAGTACATTGTCAGAAATCAGCTTAATTAGGGACCTGTCTGTTAAGAAGAAAAGACAAATCTAAACCTCAAACAGTGACTATGGTTTAAATAATGATTGATGATTTCTACTGCAGAAATAAAATGCTAATTGCTGATTTGTCCACAAAATTAACAAAGCCTTTTTTGTGAATTATATGTGGTAGCAAGTCCTAAATTCTAACAAGATGTCCAAACACAGTCAGACAGATTGATGTGTGTTACTTAGAAAATATAGGTACCAGTGATTCTGGTAGATTTAATTGTTGTATTCCACCCCTACAGAACATATGCATCACATGAAGTCACATTTCTATGTACCATATATAGTTCTGCAATAAAATGAAAAACATGTTCTAACCACAAATCAAATGTACTTACTACAGGAGACTTAACAGATAGCATGGGTCTGATGCAGAACACATCACCCTAACGGTACAGAGACAGACACACTGACTGGTGGCTGTCTAGTTCTATTTATTTTTTGTGCGTGGAGGGCACAGGTTACCTCAAGTCTGCCAAAAATTAGAGAGTAATTTGTGACTCAGGCAAAAAACATCACCAGTTAGAGAGACTCAAGAGTACATTGGTGTTATTTATAGCAATTCTGTTTTTATAATCTTTCATACTCCACTGTCTAGAAGTGGACAGAGGAATTCAGTGGGTTGAACAAGGCACTATGGTGATTCAAAGTCTAGCTACTTTGCCGGGGTCATCACTGAGCAGCATAACCGAACATTCTAGCCTCAAGTGTGAGAAGATGTTACAGGGATAGCATGGTGGGATGGGAAGCCAAATATCCTGTTTCCCCAACGTGGCCAGCTATGGGTCTGGCACAATTGCAGTTCCTGCACTGACAGTGAGGGACTATTTCTTTTGTGCCACAATTGATCCACCTCCCTCTGTAGTCTGTACTGTCCCATGGAGCAGATCAGGTATCTTGGTGGGAAATAGCTGGCTTCCCTATCCCCTGCACCCTGGCTGCTGGGGAAGGTATTATGCCCTCCTCTGACTCAATCCCTGTCTGAGCTACCCTTAATGTGAAGTGGCTCCTTACAACTCACTGTCTTCTAAATCCAGTGTTAAATGGAATAATTGGGCCTTTTATGAAGTAACCCAGACTAGCAGTTGTGGTTTCTGAAACTACTAGTTAAATGGATATAAATGATTGCTTATTAGAAGGAAACTTAAAATGAGGAATTGGGAATGATGGCTAATATTTGCTTCTTGGGTTCTCTGACAACTTCAGTTTTGGACCTAAATTGCAATGATAGCATCCCTTTAATTTATTTACTTCAGAGAGGGTAAAAGGAGGTGTTACTGGTCTGAGTAACAGAAATTTGACTGACTGCTTACACGACACTGTAAGAAGTATAGGAGTGTACTAAGTATACAAACAGTATGCATGAAAGCACACTGGATAAAGAGAGGCAGTGACACATACTCATTATGAATGCTAGACTGAATAGCTTAATATGTAGATTCTGTACATAATACATATCGCAACACAAAAGGCTGAAAAACATCAGTGAAGCTCAATTACAGTAGAAAATGCCTTGTGAGTCATATAAGCTGATTCCATCTTAATGCCAATATAAAATCACTGGGTGTGATCCTGCAGTCCTTACTACAATGGGAGTTCTGACTAAGTAAGGATAGTAGCACTTGGCCTACTATTAAATCTTGTCACTGACAATGTTATTTGGACAAGACTTGTACAGCAGCAAGCCTCCAAACTACATGTGTATTCTGCCTACTATGTTTTATTGAAGAAAACAGCAGTGATGTATTGACAGTATTTTAACAAGGGGATCTGACCAAAAAAAAAAAAAAATCAGGGCCATTTGAGTATGTGTAACTGATCTAGTTATTTGTTTTCCCATTGAAACAAAAATAGCTTTGTGTAATCATAATCAAGAAGGAGGGCAACATGCCCAAATTAACCTGCAGTTTGCTACAAATAGTGATAGTTTGTTCTTGAAGAACATACTAACTATGCTGGAAGTACAGAACAAAGTATAACCCCAAAGGGAGGCACTCTACGTCAGGACCAAACAATGTATTTTGGATCCCTAACATGAGGCAACTAATTTTCAGAAAGTGCTGAGCACCCCACACTCTGAAGATTAAGTCCCTCTATGGTGGGGCTCAACCTGAGCATGTAAATTCACCAGCAATTCCTGAAAATTTAGGCTATTCTGTAGACAAAGCAGTTCTTAGCTCTGTTAATGCAGCACTTTTCATAAGCACTAAATTCTCTAGAAGTTTTCATGGATTTTATTTAAGTCTCTCTACCAAACATAAATAGTTGAAATATATTTAGCTCAGTCAGAACTATTGTTGTCAGTGTTTCTTTCCAACTAATTTAATATTGAATATAAAGATACCCATGTCTGAATACAAGTTCCCCCATTTTCACTGTATATTGTATTCAGTGGTTACCATTTAGTGCTTGTATCACAATTACTTCCACTGTGCACAACAGTGATGTTACAAACTATGGATTTTGGTATCACTAACCAGAAACCTTTTTTTTTTTCAAAAGGAAATAGAATCAAGATGAGAAAAATTTCTATTGAGAAAAAACACAGTACTTGATAGAATAATGGACGGTGAAATACAAAATAACATCTAACATAATTTTAATAGGTTCTGACCAGCTTTTTCAGAGGCTCACAAAGTTGCAACCAACAAATTGTCACAGAAGCATTTTAAAACATTTTTCAGAGCTGTACCCAAGCCATAAAGTTGGGATCCAGATGTGAACTTTCTCAAAGTTCAATGATGTTCAGATAAACAGTTTTGGTTCAGGTCCTTTTCTATTTTTTAAAAGTTTCAAGAGGATAGGTGAGACATTTAGAGACAATAATCCAACAATTCTAAAGTCGCTAAAATAATAAAATATTTGATAATCTTTGTGGAACATCTTAAATGAAAACAATATCAATGTCTAATGAAACAAAAGCCCTCACACCAGTTGGAAATACTAGGAACACTGTATAACTCTTCTCTTGTAAGCAGACAGTTCAATTGTTTTACAACTCTCAGTAAGGACTCATGAGACATTAATAAGGCAGTATTATTAATAAAAACCACAAGCAGCATAATCCAGATAAACTTGTAAGGTCAAGTTCTGAGTAACCTTCCTTGTCAGTGCAACACAACACTTTTCACATTCATTTTAGGTGAATGCACAATGCTCTTATTGCGTTGTCAAACACTAAATTAGTAGGGTTGATTGGTGTTTGATTTTGGGTTTGATTTTTTTTTTGCTTGTGTCAATGAGTGTCAAAATATTGTTCTTTTAATACATGAAAGTATTTGTATAAAGCTTTATTACTGATCTTTAGATGACAGCCAGAGGCAAAATAAAGCAGTGAAGTTGCTTGTTGGGAAATCTCACTGACAATGAAAATTAAGAAAGCATTTAATGTTTTTAATTTTTTTCTAAAAAAAAAAAAAATCTGTTCAATTTTTTTGGCAAAGTCCACAATGAATTATTTACCTTTCAAGTGGTGAAACTGAAAGTGATGTGTATGACATGAAAATAATATCAATGAAAATGTACAGAGAAGATGCAAATAAATTCAGTTTCTTTCATTTTTCTTTCTGAGATCATGAACATTAATAAAAAACTGTTTTAAATACTGGTATATTTAAAAAACTAAAATCCAAACTATTATATACAGAAATTTCACAGTGTACTGAGGCAAATGAGGGATCATCTGTAGTGGATAAGCCCAAAGGTAATATTCCTTATTAAATTATTCCTTCATGCACCAATTACAGAAAGCACTCAATTATTTTCCATCACTCATGTTTATCTTAGCTATAGAAAATCATAAAGCAAGTCTAAATTTCCCAGGCTCCACCTAGTAGATTGTTCTAAAAGAAGATATTTGACAGTTTCCCTTTTTTTTCCCTTTCAGAATTAATTTTCCTTGCTATTTTTACACGAATGAAAGACAAAAATACCATTTCATAAAGAAGCAGACTCCATTTGACAGGATTACTCATTACGAAAGAAAAGGGTTGCACCTAGGTTGCGGTCAGAGTAGAGCAGTCTTAGGGATCAGTGCCAAGAAGGGCTAGTCAAGGCCATGATCTTACCACAAGAAACCAGACTAGACTTTCAAGTCAAGTGTTGGCTTGTTGCTATAACAACTTGATCAGCTCCAAAATAATAATCACAATGCAGGTATTGACTGCAAAAAGTTTATGATGCAACATTTGGCTGGAAAAAGATTCTGGTTTCCACTTGTAATGTTTCTGTGTTTCTGAAGTCAATGGGACTGCTCACATGCTTAAAATTTATCACATGCTCTGCTCAGGGCCCAAGAGGCAGCACAGTCCATGTGTCAAAATACCTAGGTTCTATTCATGGCTCTGCCACTGATCTGCTGCACTACCTTGGGCAAATCTCTCTTCTCTCTGCATCTATTTCTCTTCCCACCCTTTGTAATTGGGACTGTAACTCCCTCAAGCTAGGGACTGTTGGTCATTATGTGTTTTGTACAGTACCCATCACAAAGGAGCCCTGATCTCAGATTGAGCCTCTATTAAGTAATAACGCTACCACAGTGCTCAGCACCTTGCAAGATCACGCTGTTAGAGCTCTAAGCACATACACACTGGCTAAGAGATAAGTAACTGAAGGAGGTGATAAAAGTTGACAGGTATTTGAAGGGCATACATATAAAGGAGGGAGAATTGCTATAGTAGGAGTTATAGGATAAAATTAAGAATGGGAAAATTTAGACTGAATATCAGGAACAACTTGGGGACAGTGAGCTCTATTAGGCTGTTGAGTAATCTAGGTCAAAGCCATTGGAGGTCGTCAAAATATTAGGGCCATTTAAAGCCATAATGGAAAAAAACAGAGAATGTAATGTATGAAACCATTTTGCATTGTCAGGGAGATAGAATGGATGAGCTAATAATGCTAAAACAGAATATCTGACTTCTGCATTTAAATTCACTTTTCCCTCAAGTATTAAAAATTCTCCCGCTTCTAGCATCGGTACACTATATGAGTTTCAGTTATTTTCAAAAGGCTTTAAAGTGATCTCAGACTGCTGAATAATAATCTAAACAGCTGTCAGAAAATGTTAATTTACTCATCCTGAGGAAGAGGTTTACTATGTGTTCTATTCTTACAAAAATAAACTGGTATGTATCATCCATCTGTCTAAACCACAGTGTGCTCCATTTGACAATATCAGTGAAACTTTACCTTCTAATTTATTCCAGTTTTCAGTTCTCTGCATATAAAGTTCAAAAGAGAAAAGGTATGTTTTCATCTCTTCCTCATTAGCTGTGAAGCACTGGGAACAAACACAGATCTAGCAGCGTTTTTAAACCAACAGCTAGAATTCAACGAAATGTACTTCATTAGGTGGCAAGATGGAAAAGCAGCCTAATTTTTGGATCAGTGGAATTTTTATTTTTTTGTATACGAGATCATTTCAGGAGATAGGTTTGAAATATAATGCCAAAATGTCATTTGCTGGGGAGCAAGTCATGGAGCAGCCTGGACAGCTCTCGGAATTGGTAATGGGATACAACATCTTTACCTTATGTCACAAGTTCAAATCCAGGTCAATAGAAACCAAATTTGACACCATCTGATTCAGTGGCCTATGTACAAGAGGTTTGGTGGTCTTAGTCCAGCTGCTAGGAGACAAGTGTCCACCTCACAAATTCACTAGTGCAATTGGTATCAATTGGCACTACTGCTGCCAGTCACAGAAGAATAAAATTCACCTCCATGTGGAATACCACCACAAAACCTATGTATCACTTAAGACCTTAAAAAAGAGCTCAACACAGAGGTGAATTTCAGCCAGCAAATGTCCAGCATTAAGAGATCATAGAAATGGAATTATGTATGTTAGTCTATAGAGCTCAAACATAAATGGATAACAGCTTATCAACAAACTAATATGCAGTTCTCTCCAGGCCACGTTTAACATGCCCTGTGTAGGCTGCCCAAGGAAACCTGCATTGCCACTCCCCTTGCTGTACTTATTCTGTGCATTCAATTTCTGGCAGTCACTTAGCCATTTTTCAAAAACACTGAATGTACTTACAACTCTATTAACATTAATAATAACAATTATTAATTACATCAGAGCCCAAAGCAGAGCTTTCCAATTGTGTCAATAAACTGGAGATAGAGCTACTTTTCATCAGCAGCAGGCACAGTGGAATATAAAGTTTTATTCAGTTTGTTCCCAGCAACTAATATAGTCCTGGCATTTCTGATAAACCTTTAACGAAACAGCGTGTGTTCTTTTATACACTATAGAAGCATTTCTATTTAAAACCATGGACTTGTGGGTGTGAGACTGTAAACACATCCACTTACCCAAAAACAAAATTAAAATGTGTCTTCTATTAGAGGCAGGAGAGCGGTTACTAAAAATGCAAACCATATGAAGTTCTAAGTGTATTCATGTTTGGTATCTGTCTCTGTATAACACATACAATATATTTTCACATGCCTAGATGAAGTGGTGACAACTGTTTTACCATGTTATCACAGAATAACCCCAGCAACATTACCACACTACAACTTAACACTTGTAATAAATCTGCACACTGCATATACACGGACAAGAATCATCAGCTTTATCACCCAGACATCATCAGGGATAGAACTTGGAATTTCGGCACCTCAGACACAGGCCCTTACCACCTGAGCTAAAAGAGAAATGTCAATAGTTATAGTATTAAAGTATTAAAGCTTGTCTCTTCTGTATGCCAGCCACTAGAAAGTGACATTCCCACATACATGCTTGGCTAGGTCTGACATTTTACCTGCTAGAGAACAATGGTGGCACATCCAGGAATTGTAACAGGCCATAAGAGATTTATCACTACTGTGTAATGATCATCCATTCGGTTGATGACTGCCCTCATTTCTGTAATATCAATCCTTTTTTCTGGAGTTTTATAACTCAATTGTTTAAATATATTTTAGGCTTGAATTCAGTTATAATATCTTAGCTCTGATGTGAATATTGCCATTGATTTTATCTTCAACCACATTCTGATTGTTGGGTTTTTATTAGCTTATTTATTCGTTTCAGCTTGGTCGAAGTAAATGATGAAGAGCCAGAATCTCCAGGGTTCTAATTTCAGCTGTGGTGACAACTCTCCCTGTGGCCTTGAGCAAGACATTTAACTTCAATTCTCCTGCTCCTCCATCTGTAAAATGGGAACTATGATATTTACATGACTGGAGTGTTGTCAGAATTTTAACGTCTGTAAAGGCATTTCAAGATTAAATGAACTATGTGAGATTTATGTGTTATTTGGTCCTTTGACCTACACTCTTACAATGAAAAAAAAGGGGTATTTTTAAAATAGGTATTATTCCATAATATTGACTAGGTTCTTTGGTATAATTAAACAAAATAAATAAAATAGTAAAGAAATCTAATCGTTAAAAAAAAAAAGAGAGAGACAGAATATAGTAGAACCTCAGAGTTATGAACACCAGTCAACCACACACCTCATTTGGAATTGGAAGTATGCAATCAGCAACACACACACACACACACACAAATACACACACACTACAACAGAGTACTGTGTTCAATATAAACTACTAAAAAATAAAGCGAATTTTTCTTCTGAATAGTGAAATTTCAAAGCTGTATTAGGTCAATGTTCAGTTGTAAGCTTCTGAAAGAACAACCATAACGTTTCGTTCAGAGTTACGAACATTTCAGAGTTATTAACAACGTGCATTCCTGAGGTTCCTGTAACTCTGAGGCTCCACTGCACTGCACTTCCCCAATAACTATTTTTCAAAGGCATTTCCTAAAGGTTGCTGAATTACACATTGACCAGACACTGGGTTTCTCACATGATGGTCTGTGAGGGAGTGTTTGCAATCAGATAGCTAGCTCCCAATCCCCCCCAAATTTAAAAAAAAAAAAAAAAAAAAAAATCAGAATATGGATGGTCTCTCTGTTACATCCACACACGTACATTAAGGAAATCCCAGTTCTGCCCTTTGCTCAGAAATGTGGGGAGAAATCCAGAAAATGATTCCCAAAATCTGTTTTTTAAAAATGTATAAAGGACTTCATCCTGCGGACAGGCATGGGATCTGACTCTGACCTTGCTGACATCAGTACAACTCCATTGATTTCAACAGCCTTACTCTAGGTTTACACTGGTGTAAGTGAGGGGAGCATAAGGCCCATAATGCTTACTACTATGAGTAGCCCCAGTGAAGTCAGTGCCGGGCCCTTTGTGGTAGTAAGCATTTGCAGGATCAGGCCCCACAAGCATGCTTTTAAAAGCATTTGCAATAGAAGCCCAGTTACAACTAAAATGTACATAAAACTGTCATACTGTTACTGAAAATACTGAAACTACATATTCAGTACTCTTAACAGAAAGTGGGTTTTTTTCCCCTCAGAAGGCATTAGAGTGAGATTAGCTATATTATTTTCTTCTACTGCTCTTTTTATTTATCTGTATATCCCACAGAAACCTATGAAAGCTGAAAATAGAGTCAGACCTCCCTTGAATTCTGCTCTTTCGAGCTGCCACCTCTTCCCAGTCCCCATGCTGACCCCCTGAGTCAAGCCAGATGGAATTGGTGGAAAGATGTCAAGGATGTGCTGAAAAGGTGACTTGGGTCTCTGGCAGCTAGTCTGGAGCTAGTTTCTATGCAAAATCTCTGGGGGCTCTTGCTTTGCAATTTCTCAGGAATGTTTAATTCCCCTCATCCCTTTGCTGAGTATCTCTGGAGGGGTCATGGAGGCATGTGACATCCCTGGAGGGCACTGCCTAACTAAATTAGCATGAGATAACTTTGGACTCTCTTCCAAACAAGAAAATACAGGGGAGAGAATTTCATTAAAAGCAGAAGACTAGGTGATCCAAGTTAATCCCAGCCCTGAGCTGCTGCAGAAATGTTCTGTGTTTACATTTTGACTTTACTCTCTGTTACAGAGTTCACTGACTATAATGGAAGCTGTGTTAAGTGCACAACTTGACCTCAGTTGACCAAATCTTAGTTTCATAATAAAGACAAAAAGTGGGTTTGGCGGCTTTAAAGGGTTTGATTAGTAGCTTCTCAGCCTGTTTATGTGTTACTATGTGGAGCACAGAGATCCAATGGCAAAAGATAAACATTGAAGTACTTCAGTCTTTATATGAGCTCTTTAATCAGGAAACATGAACTCTAATATGCAGGAATATTACACTTCATACATATACATGCACAGATTTAGTATTCATTAGGAACACAAACACTGTAAACCTCCAAACACACACATACACAGTTTATACTTATGTATGCACACGTTTATGTCCTATCAATCAGTGGAGAATAAATCACATCTTACAACCTAGGAATGAGAGTGCTGATATCCCCTCTGCCCATTGCTATGGCGCAATTCTAAGAAGTCTCATGTCCAGTGTGAGATACAGTTTTATTCAAGCCAGGATGTCTAAACAAAAGCCACTGTTGCTCCCATCTCAGTCTTCCACTAATGAGAAAAATCGTAACAGAAAATATTATGCTGACAACCTTCAAATACATGTTCTTGCTCTTCATAAACAGGATTCAAAATGAAGTAGAAACTTTTCACTCTGACAGAGGCTATGATCACTTCAAGAGACACAGAAATGGCATAAAAAGGTATTCTTGAAGCTGTAGCTAATTTTTTTTGCCCCGGTGGCACAGTTGGGTTTTAAGACCCAGAAATGAACAGTTCAAGGGGTCCGAAATTTTTCCAGTAGTTATAAATTTGGACTCTGTAGCATACTGTGATTTGACGGCAGTGAAACGTACTAGTTTTGCTCATTGCTGTGCTCAAACTATATTATTTTAAATGAAATGATGTTTGTGGGCTCCTGAATGCTAATGTGATTTAATGCCCCCTTTGGTATTATGGGACAAATGAGTCCCTTCTGTGAAAAAGCATGTAGATGAGAAAATGTAAGTACAAAAGTTCATGCAGTTCACCACAGAGACAACCTAATGCATTCTCCCCTCCGGAGAGAAGCATTAGTATGGCCTCCTAACTGCACAGAGGGCAAGCTTGGTTCCAAGCCCACAGATCTAAGGGCATCCACATGGTATATCAGCCCCTCTGTGCATTGATGTAGACCTCCGCGCCACACAGATGGCTGTCGTCATCTTTGGCCCCCTAGGGTTTGATCCTGCACAACTGAAGTCAAATGGAAATTTTGACAGACTTCAACAGGAGAAGGATCAGCTTCCTCATATGTGAGTTCTTACTCCATCCTCCTTTGGAAGGGGGCCAGAGACAGCATATTATTGTGATATGGAGCAGTATTACATTTGCAGCAGGAGGGGGCAACGCATGGAAAACAATATTTAAAGCTTCTGCATGGTGAGTGCTCACCAGTTCTCCCCCCTCCCTTAAACTGGCCTCACACCCTAAAATCACACACAGCCTCAGACATCTGGGATGAAATCCTGGCCTCACTGAAGACAATGGAAGCTCTGCTATTGACTTCACTGGGGAGAGAATTCCACCTACAGTGTCCATATATACAGGGGTGAGAGGATTGTATAATTTTTGGTAGTGCCCAGAACGGCTCCAGGTCCCGTCCTCCCTTCCCCACCTGCCTTGTAAGCCAATATACACATATTTTTTAAAATAATGTGAAAATGTGAGGGCTCTGGGGTGAGGCTGGGGATGAGGAGTTTGGGGTCTCGGAGGGGCTCGGGGAGAGGGTTAGGGTGCGGGGGTGAGGGCTGAGAGGTGGGGTGAGGTTCACAGTGCAGGAGGGGACTCAGGGCTGGGGCAGAGGGTTGAGGGCTCTGGCTGCAGGTGCGGCCTCTGAAGTGGGGTGGGACCTGGGATGACGAATTTGGGGTGCAAGCAGGCTGCCTCCAGCTGGGGCCAGAGAGGAGGACTTCCCCCAGCCCTCTCCCCACCGTCAACAGCGAGCTCCAGGGGAAGGGTCTCCCTCCCCCAGCAGCATACTCACCTCGCACCAGGCACTGCAAGTGCTCCTAGGGCCACTCTCAGGTCCAGGAAGCCCCCTTGCCTCCCCTGTGGTGGGTGTTGGGAGGGGTTGCCATCACGTGTGCCTCCTCCCCGCTGCTGCTCCTCACTGTTGCCTCACTAGGGGTGGGGGATTGGGGCTGCCTCTTGCCTAATGTGGGGCAGGAGTGGTGACTGCGGGCCGCGGGGAGCCCCTGTGCTGGTGGAGAGTCCTGCCAAAAAAGGAAAAGGTCCGTCCGTCCGAGGCAGAAGGGTAGGGTCAGGGTCATCCTGGGTTAGCCTGCCCTGGCGCTACTGTGGGGGTGTTAGGACCCCGTGGCGGCAGTTGACGCTGGGAGCCAGCAGAGCGGAGCTGAAGGGGGCAGCTGCCTGATGCTCAGGGCGCAGGCAGGGACACAGGGGTGGCAGGCGGGGTTGGGGCAGAGTCTCGGCCCTGAACATTGGCGGACCTGGGCCCCTGAATATTGCTGGAGCACAGGCACCACGAGCCCATATAGCAAAGGGAGTAGAAGATGGAATTTTAGCCTAGAGTTTTCAGTCTGAACATTGAATTTCCCTGGCTTTTTTTTGGATCTTAAGTCAGATCATTAATGTTACTTTACATTCTGCCTACTTAAAATTCCCCCTGTAATTTCAAATGGACATAGTGGTCTGCACTTCCCGCCCTAAACTGTTCTGTAGCATTGCTTGGCCTCTTAAGCAAATGCTGTGTTTCACCTCATGCAAAAGCAGCATTTCATCGTGAAGAGATTCCAGTACATGCAGTATTACTTACATGGAGAAAGAGATATATGCACACTACATATACACACATGTCCATATTTACATCTCTCTCACACACACGTATCTGTAAATCAGTTTGTAATGTACTTTAGGCGATTTCTGGATAAAGGTGCAATATAAATGTAAATCATTCTTATCATGACCAGAGCTTTTGTACCTTAACTATAACCAGAATAGACATATATAGTGAGTAACGTTTTTGTTGCAGAACAAGAAAGGGAGATGCCTTATTTCCAGCTCCTCCAGCAATTCAACGTCTGCAGGAGCAACAGGAAAGAAACCACAGTGACCTCTCTGAACCTACAGCAGCAGCTGCCAACTCAGCAGGAGAAACATTACCGATGGATTGCAGTATCTATCCTTGGAAGAAGCCCCTAAGCCAGTTTTCTCCATCCTTTTCTTTCGACACCCTCTGCCCCAAAATTATACGCATGGAAGAGCAAGAGAGGCCTTTAAAAATAGCAAAACTCAATCTGATATTACAATAGATAGAAAATACCATGATAATACAATGGATAGAAAACACCAGGCTAGTGTTTCTAATAATCCATATGAAAAACCATATGAATAGTTGCTCTATCAAGGCGTAGGGGTGGTTTGTGTATTATGTCAACCTGTAGAAATACTTATCCTTTTGGTATATTTATATTACTAGGTCTTTTAGACTTGTGAAGGTTTTGCAGTTTATCGGCTTTAGTTTAGTTTCACGTTTGCAAAGTTCAACAATAAAAACAATAGTAAAATGTTAATTTTCTAATATTTCCACAGTAAATATAACAAGCAGACACCTTTGAAAGGCAGCGAGTCAGGCTGCCCAGTGAAATTCAATAATGGCTCATTGCACCTCTTTTTGGGAGAAGACAGGTGTACAAAACCCAACAAAAAGCTGATCTCTTTTTTTCGGTAAGTGCAAGGCTATGAAAATGTCAAGAAAACAGAGTAATTGATACTGCTCTGATCCTGCAAGCACTTACAGATGGCTTTAACTTTAGGCCTGGACGCAGTCTCATACTTGTGTGTAAAATTAAGCATGAGTTTAAGTGTATGTGGGATCTGGGCCTAAGACTGAGTGGATCAAAGACGGATGCCTCAGTTTGCTTTCTTACTCCTGGAAATCCAGGATCCCAGAAGGGTCCCCCATTGTTCCAAAGGCAGGCCCTGATTCTGCAAATACTTGCACACATAATAGGTAGCAGGTATCCAACCCACATTTAAAACTGTGTTTAATTTACTTACACAAGAAAACAAAAAACAAAACAAAAAAACCCCTTGGGGAATCCCCAGAACATGACATTTGGTTTCAAAAAGCAATAGTTAAAGTGAAAACAACATAGTTAGCCACCCCATCATTTATAAAACCAAAGCACTTAGAAGCATGGAAACTAATAGTTAAGGCCTCCATCAACCTAATGCCATTTACATAATAAACATATTTGATCAAATTCTGCTGAGTTGCACTGTCAGCAACTGATGTCAATTATTTTACTTCCGGTTTATACTAGTGTAACAGAGCAGAATCAGGACCATCCTTCTTAGCAATGATAAGAAAACAAAGCAAAACTGTGAACCATAATACATCCTTTCATCAGTAAAATAAAATATAACTTTAACTTCAAATTCTTGAAAAAGTAACTTAAAAATTATGTATGTACACATTAATGACACATGTTGTGTGCAGACTTGCTTTGCTGCTGAACAGTTTTATAAGAAGTCAATAATTTTATAATTCTTATTATTACATGTACAATATAAATCTCAACTGTTATAAATACTTTTTACCAAACATTCTATTGCCAATTGGTAAACATACTAACAGACAGCATTTCCCATTCCACCATGTCTCTTAAAAGCAAATACCGGATATAGGTACTGAAAATAATAAAACAACACCTATTTCTGCCCCTCCAAAACCAAACCAAAAACAATTCCTGGTCGGAGTTAAGGCTGTAGTGGTAAAAATAATTTATTTAATATTTGGTAAAAGTAATAATGTGTTTGTTTATTATGGGCAGCATAAGATTTATTAAGGCTTTATTCACTTAATTACTTTTATGCATTTAAGTTTTAAAAATGACAGGTAACTACAACCTTGTATCTATGTACACTGCTGTAAACTTTTTTTTAAAATGAGGTTTTTGGAATATTTTCACAGGGTGATTCTACTCCTTAATCAAGCAATTCTTCAGTGGAAGATTGTTTTTTCTCAAATTTCATGTGCATAATGGAAACATCTCACCAGATCTGGTCTTCATAAAGTCTCACACTCCATAGCTATATAGAGTGATATGATACATAGTAAAACACTGGGATTTTTAAGCATTGTTGGCACTTTAACTATTGGCTTGTAATAACTAGAAAGGATGAGATTGAGGCTAAGCCTACATGTCTGGGCAACCTTCCTATGTGGGTTACCTATCTTGGGGAGCAGCTGCTTCTCCTCCCGTACAGCTGGTTAGGGCCTAGACAGGCAAGAACAGGAAGTGGGGAGAGTCTTCAACTTGCTACCTCCAGCACCGTCAGCCAGCACATTTGACCCAAAAAGGGAAGCTGATCTGCTTACCCTGTAAGTCTCTACCAGTAGCAGACTACCTCCTTCTTAGGAGCACAGGAGAAATGAGGGAGCCAACTTTGATTTTTTTTTTTTAAAGTCACAGTTTATTTCCTATTCCTCTCATGAAGAAGAGCAGCTGCATACTGCCTCTTACTCAAGGGAGATTGCAAACTTATATTTCGTGTTAGACTGTAACTAAAATTAGTTTGATAATATTCACAAGAAAATGAAAAGCACAAATGTAGCCAATTTAATTGTTTTGCATTGCTTTATGCATTACCTACTCCATCTCTCTTCCATCCCTTTCCTTGTTTCCAAATGGAGAAGGTTCAGAGGAACAATGCTTCCTAGTTCATTCTCCATCTGGAGACAGCTATGCAAGAAGCCCTTGGTGACAAGCAACATATTCTAGTGGTCTCAAATTATGGCTCTGACTTCTGCTATGTGGAGAGACAAAAAAATAGTGTATCAAACTCTTCAGCAGCTAGAAGAACATAAAAATCTGCCAAAGTCTTGAATAAACTGTCATCAAAAGCTCGTCTTTTGTCGGCTCTCATCTCACCAGCAGGCATCACTACATGACTGGAATTCACATAAATTCTTTCTAGTACATATTCCAAGCTATGTAATCCTTTGTTGAAGTAACAATGTCCACATATGTAGGTCTCCTATGGAAAGCATTCTTTCCCTTGTTAATGTTAACATTCTCCTTCATAAATTCTTCTTCAGTCCATGGTGTGACATCGAAGAAGACAAAGCACAACAGAAGTCCTTGCTTCACTATTGGCCACACTGCCAGAAATTAAATTATGGTGCAGAAACATTTGATGATGTTTCCAGTGTCCTGGGGTGTGCTGTGAAGTTTAAATATCTTGTAAGCACCTTCATTGTGATTTCTATCATATACCTTTACAGTATCTCTAAAGCTGGCTATTGTAGTCTGTTCTACCACTCAATACATACTACAGAATGTCTGTGTGTGTAGCTGTATAGAAGAGTAGATACAGTGGAACACTTGATGATTTGTTCATCCAATAGAAAAGTTAATATAAATTATATTGAGCCAATAAAAATATTACACCACCATCCTTACATAGACACAGAACAATGATTTTTCTTAAGATGTTTTTTTCCTACTCAGTCTGAAGTCAAAGCCTGTATTCTTATTGCAGACTATTCTGAAGTGCACAGTCTTCTTTGCCTCTTATTAAGAAAGTTTTTGTGTTTGTTTCATTTCTCATTTTAGTGAGTGGTGTAAAAGACTCAATTCAGCAAAGTATTCAGGCAAATGCTTAACTGTAAACACATGCTTACCTCCATCCCAATTCAGCAAAGCTCTGAAGTGTATGTTTATCTTTAAGAAGAGTGCTTAAATCTTATTGATTTTAACTGGACTTAAGCACATACTTAAGTGATTCACTGGTACAATTATTTGAAATAAGAGATTTAATTTGTGTTAAATCTCAGTGGAATGAATGTTAAGGATTATCATTATTATAATAATAGGGTGACCATCCGTCCTGTTTTTAAAAAGACAGTCCCGTTTTTTGGGACTTTTTCTTATGTAGGCACCTATTGCCCCCCACCCCCATCCCGTTTTTTCACAGTTGCTATTTGGTAACCCTATATACTAAACAAGAATACTTTCTATTTTCAAAGTGCTCTGCATGCCTTAGATATTTCATCCTCATGATACTGGTGTGAATAAGGTAGGCAGGTAAATATTTCCCCATTTTACATACAGGGAAACAGACAAATAAGTGAAGTTACTTTCTCAAAGTAGCACAGGCAGCAAATAGCAAAAACAGAATGAGAACTCAGAGCAGTTTCTGGCTCCCAGTCCTGTTCATAATCCTCAATATTGTCTCTGACATCATTTCTGAGGGAAAAATAAAACACAAACCATGGTTACTATATTTTATATTACACTGATCTGTAGCACCACGTCCACGTTCTAATCCTAAAGCCAAATATTATTCTTAAAGTTCTTAAATTTTGCTGAAAGTCATCATTAGCTTCTGTGTGGAGGTCCAGCCTCTGTAGATTACTTGGAATGAACTGCTCCAACTTAATCCAGGCACTATTCTCTGATGGGTCTTCTAGTCTGCATGAGACACACCTCTATATTAAAGGTGACAGAAACTACAATCCATGGCACATCATGAAAATTAGGGGTGGCTCCTGGATTTCCAGCAGCATGCCTTTCAGCCATATATTGTGAATCATTGGAACAACAGAGTGTATAGTTTTTACAGGCATACGCAAATACCATAGATGTTTTATTGCTAGCTTTTCTTGTACACTGATAAATAATACCTATCATCTATCTAAAGTTAATCTTTCAGTGATCTTAATTTCCTTTGCTATTATTTGAGAGAATGGCAATTACAAACTCTGATGAACTGATGAAATCACTCAATCAGGAAACTAAACCAAACAACAAAAACTAAGCAGCCTATATATTGCTGAGTAGGAATGTGGCATCATCATTTATTGAAAGAAGACTTCAGTACCATAAAATAAATTGATTGCGTTTTCAGGTAGTACAAAAATTGTTAGTGGAGAATGAAAACAGACTCAGCACAGTTTATTTTCCCCTAGCTTCAAACTTCATTTAGATTTTGTAGTTGGCAGTGTGTCAGGATCAACAGGCTTCCGGCAGGAGGTCATTATTTTAAAACATTAACTCCTGTGTTAATGTTTGATTTGCTAATGTTTAAATTGGGATATGTTTCTGAGTAAGACGATGCAAGGGGAAAAAGAGATCACACATACCACTTTCAGTCTTCACTATTAAAAGTAACCATCTGGTTCAAAGAATAAAAAAAAAATCTCATTTCTTCCTTTCTTTATGAGAGATGGTATCTGCTCAAAATTAATTGCTGACATTACACCAAATCACACTATTAAAACATACTTCTAAGATAAATTTGTATACGTAGGCAATAGACAAAGTACAATGCCTATAGGTATTTAATGAATTCAAAGTGCATGAAAAACACTGAAAATCTAAAGAATGAGCTTACAAAGGGAAAAATTTTGTATCAGCCATAACACCTTTTGTAGGATGTGCTGGTAGTTTTCCCTGAGACAACTATTTGGATGGGAGACATGAAACATGGATGTTCCATGTAACATCTACTATGGTACTACAGGAAGTTGATTGGCGGTTTACAAGGTGACATTTTTCTTCAACAGTCAGTAACGAAACCATGTCTTTTTAGGGATGCAGTGTTTTGGATGTGGCCTAAACCTGATTATTTGTAGTCATCAAAGATCCCATGACACTTTTGACAAGAATAAGTATGTTAACTGTGTTGTGGTCAAGTTCCTCTTTGGGTAATATATTAGCATGATGACAGCGTAGGGTGCAAAGATTATGACTGAAGAAATATTGTACAAATAGAAATTCTGTGTCATCCTCACATTGAACTCCGTAAGAATTTTTTGCTATAAACTGGGGATGTATCAGTTGGGAGCAACAGAGGAGGAGAAAGACCTGAGCGTAGTGGCTGATCACAGGATGACTATAAGCTGCCAATGTGATATGGCCATGAAAAAGGCTAATGCAGTTTTAGGATGCATCAGGCGAGGTATTTCCAGTAGAGACATGGAAGTGTTAGTACCATTCTACCAGGTACTGATGAGACCTCATCTGGAATACTGCATGCAGTTCTAGTCTCCCATGTTTAAGAAAAATGAATTCAAGCTGGAAGAGGCACAGACAAGGGCTACTAGGATGATCTGAGGAATGCAAAACCTACTTTATGAAAGGAGACTCAAAGAGCACGGCTTGTTAAGCCTAACTAAAAGAAGGCTATGGGGAGATATAATAGCTCTCTATAAATACATTAGAGGGATAAATTCTAGCAAGGGAGAGGAGTTATTAAAGTTAAGTGCTAATGTGGACACAGGAATAAATGGATATAAACTGGCCATCAACAAATTTAGGCTTGAAATTAGATGAAGGTTTCTAACTATCAGAGTGAAATTCAGGAGCAGCCTTCCAAGGGAAATAGGGGGCAAAAATCCTAACTGGCTTCAAGACTGCCCTTGATAAGTTTATGGAGAGGAAGGTATGATGTAACTGCCTACAATGATATGTAGCTAATTTGTGACTGCTAGTTGCAAATATCCCCAATGGCCAGTAATGGGACACGGGATGGGGAAGGCTCTGAATTACTATAGAGAATTCTTTTCCTGGGTGCTGGCTGTTGGGTCTTGCTGACATGCTCAGGATTTAACTGATCACCATATTTGGTGTCAGGAAGGAATTTTCCCCCCAGGTCAGGTTGGCAGAGACCCAGGGAGTTTTTTACCTTTCTCTGCAACATAGGGCATGGGTTACATGCAGGTTTAAACTAGTGTAAATGGTGGATCCTCTGTAACTCCAAGTCTTTAAATCATGATTTGAGAACTTCAGTAACTCAGCCAGATGTTAGGGGTCCATTACAGGAGAAGATGGGCGAGGTTCTGTGGCCTGTGATATGCAGAAAGTCAGACTAGATCAGGGGTCTCAAACACGCGGCCCACGAGGTTATTTTCTGCGGCCCGTGAGCTCCTTGCGGCCCCCCCACCCAGCCTCCTGCAGGGTTTACCTAGAGTGGCTCTGGCCCGGCGTGCACCAGGGGCAGGGCAGGCCCCTGCGCCACTCTGGGAAGCGGAAAGAACATAGGGGAAGAGAGGTGCAGAGGTGTATGTTGCTGTTGCTTCAGGCATCGCCCCAGCAGCTCCCATTGGTCGCAGTTGCCCATTCCCAGCCAATGGGAGATGCTGGGGGCGATGCCTGAAGCAACAGCAACATACACCCCTCTGTCCTTGCTCCCCCACCTTCCAGACGCTTCTTGGAGCAGAGCGGAGCAGTGCGGGGGCAGTGCAAGGCAGGCAGGAAGGCAGGCAGGCAGCGTGTCCTGCCCCCAGTGTGTGCCGGGCCAGAGCCTGCCCCCCAAGCCCCTCCTGGAGTCGAACCCCCTGCTCTGAGCCCATTGCCGCACCCTGCACCCTGACCCCCTGCCACACCCCTCCTGCACCCCAAACCACTGCCCTGAGCCTTCTGCCGCACCCTGACCCCCTGCCGTACCGTGCACCTGACTCCCTGCCAAGTCCCCTGCTGCACCCTGCACCCTTCCTGTACCCCAACCCCCTTCCCTGAGCCGCCTACCACACCCTGCACCTAACACCCTGCCCTGAACCCCCTGCCACACCCCACTGCCCTGAGCCCCCTGCTGCACCCCTCTGCACTCCAATATCCTGCCTTGACCCCCTGCCGCACCCTCACCCCTCCCGCACCCCACACCCCAACTCCCTGCCCTGAGCCACCTGCCGTACTCTTCTGCACCCCAATCCCCTGCCCTGACCTCCGGCCGCACCCTCACACCTCCCGCACCCCACACCCCAACCCACTGCCCTGAGCCTCTTGCCTCATCCCTCCTGCATTCCAATATCCTGCCTTGAACCCCTGCCGCACCCTCACCCCTCCTGCACCCCACACCCAACCCACTGCCCTGAGCCTCCTGCCACACCCGTCATGCACCCCAATCCCCTGACCCCCTGCCATACCCTCACCCCTCCTGTACCCCACACCCCAACTCCCTGCCCTGAACCCCCTGCTGCAACCCTCCTGCACCCCGACCCCCTGCCACACCCCTCATCCCTCCTGCACCCCACACCCCAAATCCCTGCCCTGAGCCCCTGCCACACTGCACACCCCTCCTGCACCCTCTGGGGGCAGGGAGGTGGCGGAGTTGTGGTGGGAATTTCGGGGAAGGGGTTGGAATGCAGGTAGAAAAGGTGTGGGAAGAGGTGGGGCCTCATGGAAGGGTTGGAGTGGGGGCAGGGCCGAGGGCAGGGTGTGGGGGAGGTGTCAGTAATGTGGTCCTTGGGCCAATGTACTAGTCCACATGTGGCCCTTGTGGTCATTTGAGTTTGAGACCCCTGGACTAGATGATCTTGATGGTTCCTTCTGGCCTTAAAGTCTATGAGTCTATAAGTTAAACTCGAGTCTGAATAAGTGAAGGGGTGGAAAAGCTAAGCAGCAAACTAATGGGTACAACAATAATTGGTTATATAATCAAATGAAAGTGGAATCCCCAAAATATCCTTGTCTGTATTTTGTGATAACTTGAAGGATAAAATTCTGTAGCTGTCTGCTGGCTTCAGCTAGTGGAACTGCCCTGGTATCTTGAATGCAAAACATCCTTGTGGGGAGTCTGTTCCCAGCAATTGTTTTTGCCCATACAATAATTTCAGTCATAGAAGTTGTGCTGCCATTGGGAAAAGAGTGAAAATCTCTAGTCATATCTACAAATTAAAATAAATGACAATTGTTGTGCTCTTCCTTTAGCTCCCAGTTTATCTGTACAGCTCCAAGTCTGTTTTTGAAAGTGCTGACCATCCTTCTTCTAATCAAATTGCAGAGGATGGTGTAGCGGTTAGGGGGCTAGCTTGGGACTCGGGGACACCTCAGTTTAATGCCCTATTCCTCTACAGACTTCCTGAGTAAATCTGGGCCTCCCTGTTCTCCATCTGTAAAATGGGAATAATCTCTCCTTCAAAATGGTATTTTAAGACCAAACACAAAAATTGTGAGGTGCCCAGGTACTATGGTTATGGGGGCTATATAAATACAACAGATAGTTTTTGTACACAACTCATATTCTCAATTTATCAGTTTCTATGCACTTAGTTTTGCAAGATGGGAATAGCATTAATATGTATAAGAATAATTTTGTGTGTGCATCTGTATGAATTATCCACGCGAGTTGGTTAAATTAAAAAAAATAATAATGTGGCATTTAGTGGCACAAGTGGAGGGGGGAAGAGTGTGAAATAAGCTTAATCGGAATATTTTGGGATGAAATTCCCATTTGCAGAATGCTTTTTGAATGCAAAACTGCTTTTGCCTTTTATAAAACACAAACTCTGTTCACTCACCATGAATAATGAACTGGGAATTAAAAGCTTTACCCCTGTTAAAGAAGTAATATTAACTTAAGTATAAATATAGCTGAAATAATCTAGACAGTTTTATGACCTTACACCCCCAAATGAAGGTGAAATGCAGAATTCTTTCCCTAGGAATAGTGGTAAACATAGCTAACAGATGGAAGAGCTGAATGGCAATTTCAGTAAAGTAGGCCACAAAGAAACATTTGTAAGCACAAGGGTGCTCACTTTAAAAAAAAAAAAAAAGGCTAAAAATGGGACTTTGTTTTATTTTGATAGAGTGCCAAAACAGTACTGCATTCCTTAAAGAGCCGAATAAAGGATCAAGTTAGACTGGCCTTCTCAACACCTCAGCAAAAGCCCCCATGGGTCTCATTTTGCTAGGACGACTATTTATATGACAGGTAAGGGAATAATTTTGTTGGATTCAGTTACGCTAGGCCTCCATGACCTCTGGGTCAAAAGAGCAAATGCAAAAGTGACAATGTGGATAATTGCCTGTTTAGGATAATGGAATACTGATTGAGGGTCAATTATTATAACACTTGAAAGATAAATGAGCTGATGTGAAAGGTTCAGCAGAGATAGCAAACAAGGACAACTGTCTGTATGCACTGTGCCAGGGTGAATAATGCACAGTACAGACTGCTCCGTTTGAAAGCGAAGAAGCGTATTTCCGGAGCTGAACTACTAAAGCCTAGAGGTTTCCAAGATTTAAAATACATTCGTTTGTAAAACATGCCATAAAACTGAAATACAGCTCAACTGCAGGATTAAAGTAATATTATTTAACATGCTACCCAATGAATTTCCATTATAGCCCAGGTCTGTGCCTCATGTCCAAGACTCATTCTTTTGTCTCTCGAGTGAAATTTCCTGCTTTACTACATGCAAAAAAGAAAGTCACCACTGATGTTCACATTTCAAAACTCAGCCACACTGCTTCGATCCACATTCAACCCCCTACAGCATAGGTGCCCCACGATTGCTGGGAATTTACAAATCAGCTATTATTTTTCATTCTCTCTGTTAGCCCAGCTGTAACTGTCATCTTCCTTGGTGTGGTCACTAGCCTGGGAGAGAGATCTCTGAAATGCCTTTCCCTGTCACTGATTTGTGTTGGTTTTCTTCCCATGTCCTGTGCCCAGAAGGCACTCTGAACAGAGAGAGCCTTCTACACCATGTGGGAGGTGTGGGAAAAAGAAAATGGTATTTTAAAGAGAAACACAGAACTGACCTCCCCTTATGTTTACAATCAGGCCAGGGGTAGGTCGCCAGTCCCCACATTCCTTTCTATGTAGGAAAATCTTTTCTTTGTGCTCTTCGATAGGAGGACACACATCAATATCTACTAGTCCTTAAAAAAGCCACACACCTGGAGATTGTTTTCCTTAGAGGAGTATTACAGTACACTGCCAGCTAATATCCAGACACTTGAGAAAAACAGCTCTTTAATGCAAAGCTTTCTCAAATACCATTTTAAAGATCTACTCTTCTTGTGGGGTCAAAGAATCAAAGGACACCAACTTTGAAACACAGCAGTATACTTCCCCTCAAGGTGGGCATTCTTGGGATGAATACTGACACTCATGAATGAATGTGCTGCAGTGTTATGGAGCAGAAAGCAACATGGGTTTGATTTGCAACATCGTGCCCTGTGTTGTGTGGGTGCACCACGGTGCGATGATAATGATGCTGGGAGCCTTTCCCCACCCTAACCATGATGAAGCAGCTGCACAGGAATCTATGCCAGTGCTCTCTTGCAGAGCAACATGCCTGCTGGTGTTCTACAGCCCCTAGGGAACACGGTGATTTTATTTATTCAGTGTGCTGGCTACTGTACCTACATTAAATCACCCAACATATGTATTTAAATAGGGTCCCTCTCCATGTGACTTCTAACACTGACTATTTTCATCACTAGGACATTGGACCGTAATATTAATTTACCTAACACCTCCCACTCACAAGTCAGTCAATTTTTTGGTTTAACCCAGCAAGATTTCTCAATGGGCAGATGCAAGGAATACCCTAAAATTCT
Source organism: Chelonoidis abingdonii (assembly GCF_003597395.2). NCBI lineage: Eukaryota > Metazoa > Chordata > Testudines > Testudinidae > Chelonoidis > Chelonoidis abingdonii. Next base: position 176,011,500 of record NC_133770.1, on the reverse strand, counting down.
CCCAGTGTAACAATTCTAAATAGAATACTCAAAACTGTGATTTTTGGCATACACAGAGCTATCATCACTCACAGACCTTACACAGACTCTCACAGATAGTTCCTGGTAGTTGGAAGTCTGCTGGGAGAATGTTGTGATAGATCAGGAAGCCCACAACCTCCCCACTCAATGAAGGAATTGATAGGTACCACAAGTAGGCAGGACTGTCAGGGAAGGAGGCATTCTCAAGTCAACTGCGAGATCCAACTGTATTTCTGTGCAGTCTTCACCACCAGAGATCGTATCAAGCTCACAACAAAAATGAAAACTGCCTCAGGACAGGTCTACACTTAAAACGTTGCAGCAGTGCAGCTGTGCTACCATAGCACTTCAGTGAAGACACTACGCACGCTGATGGGAAAGCTTCTTCCGTTAGCGTAGTTAATCAACCTCCATGAGAGCCAGCAGCTATGTCGATGGGAGAAGCCCTCCCACATACATAGCATTGTCTACACCGGCGGCTAGATCAGTATAACCGTGTTGCTCAGGGGAATGGATTGTTCACACCTCTGAGCGATACAGTTATACCAATGTAAGTTTATAATGTAGACTTAGCCTCCATACTGGCTGAACATGGAGGCAGACGATGGTAAGTGAAAGGCGCTTGCAGGGGTGAATCTGGCCCATAGCTCATTGGAGTCTAATTGCTATCCCACTCCCTCAGAGATGTACATTTATATTTTAATTGAGGGGAAAATACAGTACTATTCTTTATTAGTTAGTCATGACCATTGGAGGAACATACACCTAATACACACTTTTCATATATTCTACAGAACAGGCTCATCTGCCCATAATGCAATATACCACAGCAGCACAAAGTTACAGAACTTTTTCAGAGCGAACAAATGGGACTACACACCAGAGACAACGCCACATGTAACACCCTATCTCTTATAAATGAATAATCAATATGGTATTTAACAAAGCTACTCCCTACAATTTTTAAATTGATACATCACAGCATTTCAGTTCCTTTTTAGACCATGTAGCTTGGAAAAAGAGATCTAATTAATGTCTTAATGACTAGACCCAGTTCAGATGCTTTGGGTTGGTTTTCCTCTCCAGCTGCTTCAGTAGGAATGTAGTCCTGCTGTTCTGTGATATCAGTAGCCATACGAAAAGCCACTCTGGCACAGACCACTGTGGTACAGACAATCCATAATGAGACCCACTTTAAGTGTAGAGATACAAGTTCAAAAATAATTAAAAAGAGAGAGACAGACAGTTTGTCCCATCAGAAACAACCGTGGTCAGAACAATAAGGGAGGAGAGTGAGTCACAACTTGTGTAAGAAAACAAAATAGAAATAACCTGGGGCACTAGCTGGACACTGTCTCATAGTGACTAATTACTGACTAGAACTCTACTGTTTTGGTTTTCCTTTCTCTCAACCAAGATGAAGCACTGCACAAGCCAAGAAAAAGAGGGCATCTTTTTCCTTGCCTTTCCCCTCTTGGCTGCCAAAGCCCTCTTGATATTAGTGTGTGACAAGAATCCATCCTGCAATGATGAGAGATTTCTAAAATTCACTTCAGTCTTTGATGCCTAAGGAATTCTCAGGTTTTCCTCCAGTTAAATAGCTCTTATTCCAAATGAGATGTATTTTCTCTCCCCCTGCATCCAGTATCTGAGACTTTTGAAAGATATTCTCCCTCACATTTCAAGAAGTCTCTCTCATTTTAGTCTCAAAGCTAATGATATTCTACACAAATGTGGTGTCCCTGGACTTTTACCATTAAAAATTATTTATATCAGAAACAATGAATTGTTAGTCAGGTTATAAAGTGGTTTAATCTAAAGGAATCAAACCCACAGCATTTTAAATTCCACACTTTTTTTCATCACTTGTGTCTGTCACACACTGTGTTCTGCATTTGGGCATTGGCAGGCTGAGAAGTATGTGTGAGAGAAAGCTTATTTAGGTATGCCACATATCAGATATTTCAATGTGAACACACTGTGCTAACAGTTTGATATTGGAGTAAATTCTTGTGAATGACAGGAATTAGTTAACACCATAAAACTGTGCAAGTTCTCAGGAAAGCACCATTTAGCTTAGTTCTACAGAACTATGTAAAATCTCATTAAGTGTTCTTGTTCTTAGGTTGATGGCACCATATAAATATGTGTACAAGAACTTATCTTTTTTAATGACTACTGGATGAAGCCAAATCTTAGAACATGGAGGAGTTATAACTAGTATTAGACCTGTACATTTAAATAAATGTCATGGGTAAACAAATATAAAACACAGTGGAATGGATACACCACTGTAGATGCAAAAGATGCAAACTGGGTCTCTCCCCACCAATGGAGGCAGCTCCATTTGCACCCAGAGGAGAAAAGCACTGGTACCTACACCCCAGGGATTTCCCCAAGGAGAGAAATTTTAAACTCCAGCAGAGGCTGCTTGGTGATGCTCTCAATCAATGCACCAAGAGAATGCGCTAACCACAACCCCTTTCTAACTGCTCCTATCCACCTTGTGATCTTTTCGGAAAAGACTATTCCCTCGGAGAAATGAGGTTTGTGGGTGACTTGAAAAACCACAAGAATCTGGGGGTGGGGAGAGACTCAGGGACAAGTGTAGCACCCGATACTACTGAATTTGGCATTTTTATAAGTTTGATGTCTAACTTTTTTCCTTTTTCAGGACTGTGGTGGACCCTAACCCTAGCAATGGTAGATGCAGATAGTGTGAACTCTACACTAGCCAGCTGAACAACAGGAAGGATGGCATGTTCCTTCTTGATTCTGGAACTGCTGAAGTCTGGCTTAGCTCCCAGTGCTAAGATGAAGCGAGGGGAGTACTGAGTACTCTGTACTGAGGGCTTCTGCAGAAACAGTGTCAGGGCCAGTTCTAAGCTCTGAGAGAGGCCCCATGTGGGAGGTATTCACCGCAAGGGCTTTAGGCCTGCTTTATGGTTCCTTTATGCCAGCAAAGATGATGCCCGGGGGGAATAGAGTAATGCTGGGCCTCTTTGCCTACCTGCAGACAACAGACCTATAAAAGAGTTGCTCCATACCAATCTCAGGGAGCCCTCAGCACATGGGTGAGAGGCTCTCCTTGGATCTCATGCACCGCAATCTGAATGCCATGAAGAGCTGCATGATGTCATTGGTAGGCAAGACAAAAAGCTTGATAGCTAAAGATGGCTGTAAATTATTTATTATTAAAATTACATAAGAAGAATGAAGGAGTTTTGAAAGGAAAGTTTTGCAGACTGTGTGACAAAGGCCCATAAGAATATGGAAAGTAAATGTGAGATGATGGAGAACCAAGTGGAGACTAGAAACCTTAGGTTTGGGGGCATCTGGATGGGCAAGGAAGCAACTGATATCTTGGGGTTTTCATGGAGAAATATCTGCCATCAATTAGGGATAAAAGAGGGATCTCTGTGTATAGAATGATATCAGAAAATTCCATGCACAAGAGTGACTTGGGAAAGTGTCACAGCAGAAGCCACATCAGAGGTAATGGCCAGTATAACTGAGAAAGAGAAAGTGCTGAAAGCCAGCAGGAAAAAAAAAAGGAGACATTGTGCATAGCGGAAATAAATTGTTAATTCCCCCTATCCCCCCAACTTCAGCTCACTTACGCAGCACAGGAGGAAGGAAATACATCAAATCAAAGAGATCTTTATCAGTGAAGAAGTTGATGCTGCTACTCTGTACCTGGCAGAGTTCTAGAGAACACTTGTGAGGAAGAAGCCCATTTAAGTTTTAACCTGAAATAGACCTTCCAGGCATGCTATAAAAAAGAAGGCTGAAGGTATGTTTCCCAGAATGAAGGAAGGGTGGAAAAGAGCTTTTTTGTAGCTGGCAGACTGGCAGAGTCTCTTTACAATTATTTTAATGCTGCTGGGGTTTAGTTAAAATATTAATTATGATTCAGGGCACCTAGAACTTTAGGCATCTTTGTATTATTAAACCTAAATAAATAAAAATAAAATGTAAGAATAGTTTGGGACACTAAGAGCCTGATCCTGAAAAGTACTTCATGCACCTGGAAAACTCACGAGTTAATTTACTGGAAGAAGTAAGAATAAATGGAAGGTAGGAGCTGGTCAAAAGCTACAGAAACTGAGGGAGACAGATTATTAATGAAAAAAATATAAGCATTTTTAGCAGAATTTGTTTTTAACTGATTTTCTCCTTAACAGCCTAACTTTCTAATACTTGGTAGAATTATTGAGAATACTGCTGGTGCTCCACAGCTTATGTGGTTTTAAGCATATCTGCAGAAGACTGGGTTATCAAAAACCCAAATCCTAAAAAATCCCCAGATGTTAGATTTATTAAAAATACAAAAGTGGTGAAGCAAAAATGTCATTCTGAGTGATTTTGGGGCATGTGGCCAGTGTTCTGAGCTATTTTTTTTATTCCTTTGTGATTTTTTGCCTGCAAAAATTATATTTTATGCAAAAAATAATGAACATAATCTTTGTAAAAGACAGAGAAAGATGCATAACTCAAAGGACTAGCCAAGTCACACAAAAACACAATCCGCTGTATGCTGGGCTGGGGCCAAGCTCAAGAATGCTTGGACACTCTTTAATAGACAGTGTAAGATCTTAGACAGATAGCTCAAAGTTAACTTCTTGAGAAAAATATAAATGGCTAAAAAGAGGGAGTTAAAATGCCAACCCATTTCCAGCTAAACTTTAACACCGCAGCTTACCATACAATTACAGAGCTGCCCCGGCTTGTCTGACATGACACATTCACCATCCCATTCAGATCCTCGAACATATTTCCCTATATCTATGCATCCATTAAGCCTCTCCCCCAATCTCTTCCTTCTTGGCTACGACCTACATGAACCAAGAATCTGGAGTGGGTAAGAGTGGATAGGAAAGGCTGAATTGTGAAGGGTCTTAAAAGGTGAGGACAAGAAGCTTGAATGCGATGTGTCAGAGCAGGGAAGGCCTACAGTAAGAGAGATTTGTTAGTTTGTGTGTGTGTTAGGGGTTTTGGGGTTGGTTGTTTGCGAGAGGATGGGAAGAGAGAAGGGAAGGTTTAAGGTATTTCACAGAAAGAACAAAAATGAACTAAGTTAGAAACTCCAACTATAGTGTGGTCAAAGGGAGGCTTGGATGGAGAAATATTCATTAGCTCAGGACTTCACAGAATATTAAAGTAAGTACTGGGAATGTAAAGCCTTTTAAATTCAGGTAATAATGAACTCATCTTTCCCATATGAGAGCCTGCTTGAGCTACTCTCCAATAGTTTGGAATACACATCCGGATAAAAAGAAGTGACTGTCCTTCTTATATGCTAGGTAAAATGTTGAAAAAGAATCTAGGATTTGAAACAAATAAGCAGAGTTCAAAGAGCACTAACAGCAACAGAAAAGACTTCTCAAATGTGCATTTGGATTTTCACTGAGACTCACTAACAGCTGTTGGTTTTTTACATTAGTAACAATAATGCTTTCTGAAATAAATAAAAAAGACTGTGGCACAAGAAGAAGTGGATATTGCCTGGTCCCTGCTGAAAAATCTGAAATAGACAGGAAATTTGAAAACAGAAGGTACAAGTTACCCGACAGTGCAGCATACGATATTAATGACACAGCCACATCAAGGGAGAACAGACCCAGTGGTAGTTAGTGCCATACTAACTCTTAAGAATTCATGCAAAATTTAATCTGCCAGACAGCAAACTCATGTTCAATGGTTTTCCCATCAGGGGAAAACCATTGAACATCACTCTGCTGTCTGACAGATGAGTTTTCTTTGGAAAGAAAAAAAAATATTTTAACAATACTCATTTATTTCAGCAGGTCAATATCAATTTCTTTCCTTATTTACAAAGGAAATTTGTATAAAAAATTGCTATAAAGATAACATTCTCTTTGGGGGCAGGCTCTGCTTATCGTAACTGCCTGCTGGTGACTTAGTCTAGGAAATAAGCAACAGATTTGTACAAACCGGAAGGGCTAAAAATAAATAAATAAAAAATAATGCAGAGAACAACTTTTGTTTCTGAATTCTTCTCTCCCTTCTCTGCAGCTGAGTCGGTGGAGACCTTGCCTACTCTCACATGAGCCGAATTAAAAAAGAGGGAGAGAAAAGATCATGAGGCTATCAATTGCCACCTTTACAGTAAAATCTAGGCAGTGGGTATAGCATCCTGTCTAGAAATTCATTAACCTTCTACTATAGTATGATATACATTTACAATGGACTTTTAATCAATTCCCTCACTGGTGTGTGTGTAAGCATTTTACACTCAGATAAAACCAACCAAAACATAAAAATGAGGAACTAATATTTTCTGCTTTTATCCCTGCCAGTTTTGTCATAAGCTCATCTATAATGTATTTCCCCTCCACTGACTAGCTTCATCACCATGAGTAGTCCCACTGAATATATAAGCAGGTGAATCAGCTTTACTCAAATGCTTATGTATTTCCAAGTAAAATAAAAGCTGTTTTTATTCATTCTTCTTAGCTCATCTGCCCACTCTACTCACAATCACAAATCTGTCCTAATTAGCTATTTATATATCAAAATCGTATTGCATTTGTCTGCTAATTAGCAGTAACAAGAAAAATGTGGCAGATTGGCCTAGTGGTAGTGCCTTGCACTGCAATCAGGAAACCAAATGTGTGGTAGGCAAGTTCCACATGAGCAAATGACATTATATGGACTTTTTATCTGCTCATGACTTTTCATTTCATGCTCTGAAGGAAGGGATAGCTCAGTGGTTTGAGCATTGGCCTGTTAAACCCAGGATTGTGAGTTCAATCCTTGAGGGGGCCATTTGGGGCAAAAATCTGTCTGGGGATTTGTCCTACTTTGTGCAGGGGGTTGGACTAGATGATCTCCTGAGGTCCCTTCCAACCATGATACTCTACTCTTAAAATGTTAACTCTACCAACTATTTTATTAACAACTGAGAGTTGACCCCGAGAAATGAGTTTTGTGGTGTCACATCAGTTCCCTTTGGAGCTATGTCCAGATCACAAAAAAACCCTCTACAATTGGCACTCTTATTAGGAGACCAGAAAAGAAGCTGACCATGCTAAATCATTGGCAGGACAGTGTGGAAAAACTTGCAGTACCACTGCCCCTGCTGTACCTGTTCTCTGGACAAACACGACTAAATCAAGGATGTTCATCTGGTTAAGCCAAACTACAGTTAGCAAGACATTTTTTACAAGACTGAAAATAAATCATGGATTTCTGTCTGAGACGTGTGGATTTAAAAATCCAGTGGCCATGCAGCAAGATCCACTGCAATGGGGTTACTCAGTGGGCAACGTAAGCTATTCCATGGAGCTCTCTCCTCCACTTCTCTGTTGTGACAACAGCATAGACTTTACACCTCCTCTTCAAGGCTAATAGAGCATATAAAATAACAAAATTACCATTACCAAGGGATCCATTAATAATCTGTGGGTTTCTCTATTACCTATGCAGCAGCTCAGTACACTGTGGTCCACTGCTCTCAAAATTACAATCTCTCCACCAAATGAGACACAATTAAAATAATACAATATTTGAAAGGAGTTAATGTTCCCATGTGGTGAATGGTTCTTTAAATGTAATTTACCAACTACATATATGGTGGGATTGTTTTAATAAAATACCCAGTGCTACTATGTAAGTACTGTATTGTTTCCCGACACACTCCTATTCTGCACAATTATTCCAGATGTTCCTCCCCCCATCTTGTGAATTTTTTTTAAGCCAAAAAAGTTCACAACTTAATAAAATAAAAGCAAATGTTAAAGACTTTTACATTTATTGCATGCGCTCTGGTTATGTCAATCTTCTCTTTACTAACCTGTAACCATATAAATCAAACCCCACATTATCATGATCCTAAGTTGTAATAAAAATAATAATAAAATTACGGAGGTCAAAAACTGTCAAGCACAAGCAAGACAAAATACAGAGATGCAAAAAGGAGTTGAAAAGGCCAAGTGCTTTTGGAAAAATCCAGGTACTGTGCTTTCAAGTATCTTGCAGCAGGAGGTGGCTGGCTACTGCTGTTTTATTTAATAAGACTCCACATAAATTCCAGCTGCAAACCATGTGATAAGTCCATCTCAGAAAACAAGGGCTTCTATTCTCTTGCCAGTACTTGGACCTAATTTCCATTTACCTTACTGGGAATTATGTCTACACTGAGGGAAGAACAGACCCCAAGACGCTTTTCCCTGTGTATAGGTTTGATTCTGCATGTAAACTGCATGGTTAAGTCAATCTGAAACCAAATATATGATTAAGAGGTATACTGGACAGGGCCAGATTTACACCTTACAGGACCCTAGGCACAGCATCTTCAGCCCTCCCCCCCCCCACCTATAGCTGACCTTCGTGTTTCACACAGTTTTGGAGAGGTAAGGCACCCCTAGACAGCTGGCATCCGGCCCTGATACTGGATCTTGACTACACAACAATCTTCAAACTCAGCTTTTAAATATGAAAAGATTGACTTCTCTGATTATCCTTCTCCTCTCTTCCTTTTCCCCACCCCCATTTCTGGCTTTACTTTTTGTCCCCCTTTTTCACAGGGGGGAAAAAAGGGAGGAGGGAGTTAAAGAAAATGAAAGAAAGTGGGATATTTCCCTACCATTTTGCAATGAAGATTTTGGGGAAAAAATATAAATTCCTTGTTCAAAAATTTTGTTTCATTTAAAATATTTCATTTAATTGAAAAATATTGATGGAAACGACTTTTTGTGAAAAGTCTTCTTTTGGTCATAAGACCATTTTTTGACACAAATATCATGCACTATATAGTATTTTTAAATCAGAAGAATGGCACAGAATAAAAAAACCCCTCATTTTCAGGAGAGAGATAGATATACAAACAGCACTGCATATTGCAGTGGTAAAATGTGTTTTTTCACTTGTAGATTTTTAATCTCATTACAATGTCTCTCACACGAAAACTTAATTTCTACTCTCTCAGCCTGTAACCTGTCCTCTGGAGACCTACAGACACACAAGTAGAAACTACATTCAACATCATTGTACCAAAAATCACTCTAAAAAGCAAAATCTTTAAAACCATTACAGTGTAAATGTTTAAAAATACGAATACAAATGGCAGACATTTCAAATTATAGACATTTTATATGTAACTAGTTGGGAGGGAATGGGGCAACTTGGTACAGTGAGTTACTACAGTGGTCTTTCACCTCTGGAGACCTACATGATGGTCATAAATGAAAATTTATCTGGTGGATTTATCATGACCCAAGCTGGCTACTGATGTAATCAAACAGGAAAGGGTGAACCAATCAGTCAAAAATAACCAGCCTTGGTCTTCTGTACAAGTCTGAACACAAAATGGACACCACTCCAAGTTCACATTTCTCTAGATAAATCTGAACTACACCACCACTTGCCCATCCATCTTGCCATCAGTTTCAATCCCCAATCCTCCTCCTCCTCCAAGGTCCCAGTACAGTACTGACTGCAGATCTGCTAGCTGCCTGGATCTTGGCTGTTGCTAGCATCCCAGACTACTTAGTGAGCTAGCAAATCAGTACTGGGGCCTTGGAAAGAGACCACCAGAGCTTTAGGGTCTGACAAAAGCACAGAAGAAGCAGCAGCATTGAATCTTGGATTGGGGATTGAAACTCAGGGCAAGTTGGGAAGGCAGGGCAGTGGTGGTGAAATTCAGATTTTGTTCCAAGTTGCATAAAAAGATCAAGAAGCCTTGGAAGCATGTGAGATTGCAAGCTTTAGCACTTTCCCCACAGAGGCTGGAAACCAGGACACAATAACAGGGATGAAACAAAGACCTAGCAAATTTACAGTGAGTAAAGCACTGGGACACAGTAGGGATGCTAAGAGACATGCTAGGGTTGGGTATGTCTGTGCTGCAAGTGGGAATGATTTGCAGCATGGGTAGACAGAATCACACCAGCTCAGCTTGAGTTAGCATGCTAAAATGAGCAGTGTGGATGTTGCAGCATGGGTGGTGGTTTGGGCTGAGTCCAAGCCTACCCAAACCCCTGTATACGAGCTCAGGCATCTAGCCCAAGTCGCCACCAGTTCCGCAACGTCCACACTGCTATTTTTAGCATGTTAGCTGAGCTAATGCAAGTCTGTCCACCCGCACTGGGAATCACAACTCCCAGACATATTCTTAGGTCCCCTGCTTGAAAAGTTCGGAATGGAGAAAATACTAGAATAAAGAAAGAATGAGAAAAAGGAAGAGGGTCCACACAGTGAGTGACTCGGGGGTAGGTGAAAATACCACGTAGGTCTGGTGGGAGGAAGAGAGGTCATAAAGGCTTAGTGGAAGATTGGAGACACTGTTATAGGTCTGGCTAAGGTTTAAGCAAGCACCTGACATTCTGGATGCTTATCCAAACTGAGCTGAACCTTTTGAAACTTTCCCTTTGCTAATGACAAAGCCCAAGATTATGTGCTAGAACTTCTACCAAATACTCAGCTTTTCTTCTCCTCACAAAAAATGTCCCACCATACCACAGTAATGAAACCAAACTGAAGAAACATAACTAACAATCTATAGCATATTGAAAAATTATTATTTTGCAGTACCATGTAGCACTTCAGGGACTTCTTAGACAAAATTAAATATTGGCAATACAGGTTCAAATTTAGCTCTGGTGCAACTCTAATAAAGTCAAACCTTTCGAGTTAATAAGAGAGCCCAAACTCTGATTGTGTTACTTCTGCAAATAATTTCATCATTATTATTTAAGCAACAATATGCTAATATCTTGCTAAAGAATTATAAGAAAAAGTCTATGCGTGTGTGAGGATGATGAGCAGGATTTGGCCTTCAGCACAAAATTTATCACAGTAAAGAAGCCAGTGTTGCAGGTCCTAAGTAGTTCTTATTTATATGTGAATAAGAGTTGCAGAAGCAGGAGGGATATTGTGTTAGTTTTCTGTTTGCCACTCATAACACATGAGAGACAGCACTGTAAAATGTGGCTTATTCCACATAAGTGATAAAAGGCTCAGCAATGTCACGGTATTCCATTGACATAAAACATTTTGAGGTAAAGTGTGTATTTTGTTTTAATGGATACTAATATAAATAGATGTGCTTATCATGACATTAGTTCACTCATATCAGCTTCAATAAAATATTTTTATTGCAAACACTAAGCCACATTCTGTTCTCACTTAAACTGATGTAAATCCAAAATAACTCAATAGAAGTCATTGGTTTACACTGGTGTAAATTTTAGGTTACTTTGGATTTTTACCAGTATGAGAGGAGAATCTGCCCCTGAATCTAAATAGCACTTTGATTTAAACACAGCTTGAGCAGACTGTAATACGACCCTAAAGAATCTCTCTGCATAACGAAGAGTGTGGTAATAATTTAAACTGCTATATAACAGAGAATCCTATTATTTAGTTTTTCATAAGTCAGCCTGATTCACCAACAAACATCCATGAAAAAAAATTGCATGTTATCTCAATATCAACCTGTAGCTATGGTTTTTTATTCATATTACCTTTGAAAATACACAATTACCACAATCTCATGTGTCTTCCTCCACATCTTTTAATAATTAAAATTTTGAGAATTTTCATCCCAAAGTGTTTTATAAATCAAAATACCTAGGAACTAACCTACACACTACTGAAATGCAGCCACTTCTGGGGACAAAATGCAGCAAGAGTTTATCAGCACACAGCAATACTACACTACAATTTATGGTAAGAGTTGAAAAATGATAGATCCTTTGAAATTGCAGGAGAAATTTTGTTATTAAATATGCACATTGAAATTGGGTCAGGATACCCAAACCAATACTTCAGGCACTTTAAAACTTGCCATGAAATCATGAGTGCTTAAGAAATAAGATTTAACTTATTATCCAAACAATGGCAACTCTCAGAGCACCGTGCTCCCAACACAATGCTGGGTCTCTGATTCAGTACTGACTTAGAAAAAAACAGTGCCACCTACTTAATCACCAACACTACTTACTGCAGCATCCACTTATTCCATGGAGGTTTCAAACTACAGTTCTAGCCCACAGCAGCTAAACTTGAAAGATCTGATGGGAGCACAAAGTGGTATGTTTCAGAGTTTCTAAAAAACTCATTTTCTCCCTACCCTATCTCTTTCAACTTTTCTCCTTGCTTTGATATCAAGAAAACCTAGAGTGTATGTTTTCCCCTTCATCATTTCCTTTGTGCACTCCTCCAAACCCTCTCCTTCTAATTAGCTTCTGCTGCAAAGCTCAACCATTACCTAGAATGTATTGGCAGTGGTGGTACGGGGGGGAAGGGGGGGCAGACGGGAGGAGTTAAGGTGAAAAGGCAGTTAGATGCCCAATTCACACTGAATTTTAATGGGAGGTAGGTGTCTCACTCCCATTTGTGCTTTTGAAAATCTCCCCCTACTGGCTCAGAAAGCTTCTGTGCATAAGAAGCTAAACAGGAGAGCAATGCAAAGCTACTGAAGCTAACGCCTATACAGATGAAAGAAACTTTTGCAGTGAAACCTAGAAGATTCACCTGATTTAAGTTTCATTACAACTTCACCAAAAGGTTCACTGTTTGTGAACCTTTCCGCAAACCTAGGCCAAATTATGACATCAGGTGAAAACCAGGAAAAATTTATATGTTTCTTCCTGAAACAGGCAAATCTGGGCAGCTTTGGCATTAAACTCAAAAGGATTTTTGGATCAGAGAGTGAATCGTTATACAAATCAGGAGGCACTATCTCACAGAGGCAAACTGATATGTAGAAATACACATAGGAAAACACAATGAAGCTATGACAATTTACAACAGATGAGGGTCCACCCAGGCTTTGCTTTCTACCACTCCAGTTTCCTCAGCATGGTTCCTATGCGTGTTCTACTCTTTATAACTCCAAAATAGCCCTTTCCTCATAGGTACCATATAACTAAAAGTTGTTCTTCCGTGAAGCCCGAAAAAAGAACTACTGTATTTCTATTATCCATTTGCCTCTATGGGGTATCACCTCCTAATCTGCCTAAACTTTCTAATCCAAAACCCTGGGGGCATTTTAGAAGGTAAAGGAGTGATTAGACACATTCCTGCTGTAATTTATACACTTTGTAAAACCTAACTGTTCTGAATCAAAGTTTTCATTTTTCTGAAGTGCCAAGTTTAGCAAGCTTGAAGGCTCACTGGAAGACATCTGATTGGTCAGACTGTTTAATGAACTACAGACCATTTTAGTGGCGGGGTATACAAAGCCCTTTTGCCTCTTTGTTTTAAAATAAAAGTGGAGATTCCCAGCTGGATACAAAGCACTCACTTCTAGCCCTGGAAGGTCCCAAGACAATGGATCTTGAGGTATGGAAAAGTGGTTTAAGTATTTTTCATTTTTGTTGAAATTTTTCTTCAACTGAAAATCTGAAAATCATTTTTCAGCTGAATGTTTTTGGTTGCTGGAAACAAACCAACCAAACAGCTTTTCCAATGAAATCCTGACAAATTTAATTGAAAACCAGATTTCTTCCACAGAAATTTCCATTTTGGTAAATAAACTTTGAACACTCTACCAGTTCCAATTTTAAGTCATTTTTCAAGGTCTTTATAGCTGTTTCCAAGTTCTGAAAGATTGACCCATGGAATGAAAGCACTTGTTTCTACTGATGGATGGGTACAAATATAGTTTCAATAATTTGTTTTTAAAACCTTTAAAATATTTGAGAAATATTTTTCTGTATATGCCACATGTGTTACAGAATACATGGAATCAGAAATATAGGGCTGGAAGGGACCTCAAGAAGTCATCAAGTCCAGCCCCCTGCACTGACACAGGATCAAGTAAACCTAGACTATCCCCAGGAGGTGTTTGTCTAACCTGTTCTTGAAAACCTCCAATGAAGGGGATTCCATAACCATCCTTGGAATCCTATTCCAGAGCTTACTTATTCTTGTAGTTAGAAAGGTTTTCCTAATATCTAACTTAAATATTCCTTGCTGCAAATTAAGCCCATGATTACGTACAGTGTGGTATAAAAGTTTTATCAGCACTTGCTTGGAATGACCTGCATAACTCTCACATGGCTTTGCCACTCATAAGTAATGTGGCCATCTTAAATTCATGGCAATAAAAATCATATTACATCATCAAGTATTAAACACACACACACACACTCTCTCTCTCTGGAAGGGAAAACTTTGCAACCTCTCAGGCACTGCCAGTTTCCATAAAGGAAGCAGAAACTAGTTTGAATGAAAAAAATATTTACATTATATATGTAGAAATACACACAGAGAGACAGGCCTAACAGGCATATCTCAAACTAAAATGCAGGAAGTATATATATTTTATGTTTTTGCTTTAGTATAATATATTTTTATTTCTAACTATAGAACAGCTGAAATCATGTATCCTTAGCCCAACATAATTTCATGCCTAATTTATGGAAAGAGAATACCAAAAGACCTTCTGGGGGTGGGGGTGGAGGTGGAAGGTAGTATAACATTAGCACAGGAACCTGCTACTCTGTTGTTTGGCAAGGAGAGCAGCCTGTGCAATTTCTACCCTACAGTGCATCACAGTGAGATTCCAGCAAAAACATATGTTATGGGGTGGGGGGGCAGGGAGGGAGGAGGAGAGGGATGGGTGTTCAACTGAATGAACTTACTGTTACCTTTTTTTTTTTGCTAACATAAGTCTTCTTTTTCCTGATACTGTCTGAATTTGAAACATCTAATTTAATCCACTGAAGGGCCCAGTCTTCCTTTTATTTCCTGTCTGTACTGGAGCAGTCGCCTGTTTCAATTATGACTTTCTCCAGCTCCTACATTTTTCGTGCTCCAGCTGGCTCAAAGTGCACTTCCTTGGAAGGTAAAATGCACTAACTGTGCTGATCGGAGACTGATAGCTGGAAAGCCACAATATTTAATAGCTGAGCTGATAGGAGGGGTTAAAAAAATCCCAACACTACTTTTGAGCCTAAACAAAAGGATATTATATAGCTGAGTGTTCAATTAAGGCCCCATTAAAATAATACATAGAACTGCAGACTGCTTGCATACATTCATGGTAAATTTCATCCACTACTATGTATGTGTGTTAAATGCTTCTTTCCTGCTTTTCAGTCAGTTACTGCTGATTTGGGACTAGCTCAGTACAATTATTTCAAAGAATAGGATTGTGGGATTGATATGGCACTCTTGCAAAACCCTGGCCTGCTAAAAATAAGACTGTTTTGTAGTCAAGACGGCAAAAAAGTCTCTGGGCGGTAAACACCAGTCAATGTATTTTTTTTTCTGCTTTATGAAAACCACAAATCTTTTTTTTCCCCTTCCTCCTTACTCACAGGGCAGTTTAATTACAGTTTAATCTCTTTCAGTAAGCACCCCCTGAGACCTTATTGTCCAAGCACTGTATTATCAAGGCTACAGCTACAATTTACTCTAGTAGGCAGGGGCTCTCTTAAGGAAGGGCAGAAGGTACCCCACCAAAAAAAGTTCAGTTGGTTTATTACTAAGAGTGCAAAGCTTTACTAGACCCCAGAGATACCAGTTCAATAATTAGAGAAACACTACAGAGGTGTTGATCAACACTTGCCCTGTCTAACTCTGCTATGTCAGGAAATCTGAATGAAAACGTTAAATTAACAAGGTTGCTCAGTACTCCAGTTGCAGCTAGTATTTGGTTACACGTTAGGGGAAATGGGGGTGGGAAGGAGGTTAACGAAGAAACATACCAACTTGGTGCACATGAAAAAACCCACCCTATAACGCTCTGCATTGCAAGTCTGTACAAAAGATCTACATGTGCCAACAAATACCTCAATCAAAGAAACACAAAAGGTTTGTAGAGTTTTAAAATGCTTCCCTGAGATATGTGGATAACTAAAGTGGTGGAGTATGAATTCAATTACTTCTGAACAACAACATGTAGGGCATATATTAGATGGGCTAAATTCTCTGATTGACATTGGGGCAACCGCTCTAAAATCAATGGAACAGAAGGGAGAATTTGGCCCTAAATCTGAAATGACTCAAGCTACTGAAAAAACAGGGCTGCCTGATCTTTCAGGTATGGGTTTAACGATGTGTTTGTACAGATGATTAAATTATGTCCCAGATGTATTGTAGACAAACAAAGTGTAGTGAAATCTAAGTCATGTGTTACTAATATCCAGATATGATATTTTTCCAATTGTTTTAAGTTAAAAAAAACTCACCCCAAACTCAAATCCCCATGTACTCATTCACAACTGTTTACTGTATGTTAATAAGAAGTTGTTGCCAACTGCACAGATATGATGTGCTATGTAGCCACTGACCTAAAGGGAATATTTATGTCTTTGCTGCATAGTAGGTCATGGTTATGGCTATCAAGCTGTTTTATTTACTGATTTATTCACCCAGATGGATAGATACAATATTTTTCTAAATCTGTTTTCTATTAACGTTTTTCCCCCCGTGGCCACCTCCTTTAGATTCTTAGAATGGATGGAGTCTCTTCTTTTCTTAGCTACAAACTAAGGGATACTGTACATTAAAATAAAAAAAAAATTCCCTCATCCTCAAGGCAATGACCAAGGCACAGGATATCCTGGTTAATGCTAATGGGGAAAGGAGGTTTGCTGATTTTCACAAACCTTTCATTCTACTGGTGCCATTTGAACTAATTTAAGACACAGCTTCCTTTTTCTTTGCAGCCAGAAAAAAATTAAAGAAATCCTCTTGAGAGCAAAGCAACCACAGAAGGAGGGAGAATGCAACTAAAGATGTACTCTCAACAATAAACTGTACCATGTTTATAACACACAGATCTGCAGGGGCTCAAGATATACTGATGTTCTGAAATCTTAGCTTCCAAAATCCAGGTCTCTTCAATGGTCCCAGAGACTGTAGATGAAGCTAACTGCCAAGTGCCTACTGAAGGAATTATGCTTTTAACTATTAAGCCAGTAAGACCAAGATTTTTAAAAGCACCTTGTGATTTTGGGTGCCCAAGATGAGGCACCTTAAAGAGGTGTGATTGCAGAAGCTACTGACCACCCACCCTATGAAAGTCAGATCTTTCTAAGATGTCTTAAAATTAGGCACCCAAAAATTAAGGCATCCACAGTAACTATCACTTCTGAAAATCTTGGCCTAAATCAATACAGAATTTCTTTAACTTTAAAAACCACCCATTAAAAATCTGGTGACTACTCTCCTATACCATTTACTGTTCTATAAATATAGTATTAAAAAAAAACCTCAAAACTGAAACCATAACCTTTCCTCTACAAAAAACAGGACAATCTCTAATAAATAAAAAATTAATAATACAAACCAACCCAAAGTGTATCTGCATATATTTAAATACAGTCAGTTATTCTGAATTTGTAATGATCCGCGGATTTTTGTTAAAATTACTCTGGATTTACACAGCTCTGAGATCAGATTTTGGCCCACTACATTCCCCCCCAATAAACTGTTTGTACTTCTTGCATATCACTGTGCCCATTGATTGGCTGCAAGACCTAATACATAAATGGCAAGATGAAATCAGTGACAAACACAAGTGAGCTGGAAAACCGATTGGACAATTTTTGGTCTTTTCCAATGATGATCCTGTGAGACTGGTTCACCTCTTGTTTGCAACTGTTTTACACTGGTATAATTGCACAGACTTCAGTGGTCTCATTAGTTGAAATGAGAAGATAATCACAGATTACAATTGTAAAATATATATATATATATAGCGCGACTGGATAGCGTAGTGGTTAAGAGCGCCGCCCTTTGATACGAGAGACCGGGGTTCAAATCCCGGTTAGTACCCAACTTTCCAGTAGGGGTCCTTGGGCAAAAGACCCCCTAACGCTTCA